>NC_059293.1:12908503-13014647 GCF_017591435.1 Portunus trituberculatus
CCTGTACCGTATTGATTGTGGCGGTGGAGAGAGAGAGAGAGAGAGAGAGAGAGAGAGTCAAAAGGATATAAATTTTTCTTACCTTTCAGACCAAAATAACTCCTTGTCTTGTTCTTCCTCTATTTTCTTTGCTGTTTCTTGCTTATTCGCTTGTTCTTTGCTGCCTTCTGTGTCTCGTGGGTGTAATCCTGATGCTGGGAAGGACAGAGACACAGGAATGATAAACAGGTAGACAGGCAGACAGACACACACACAGACAGACACTCATGATATAAAACACAACTCTTCCAACACTTGTCACGATATGAAGGATTGGTTAAATAAATACATATGTAATAGAGAATAAGAAATGATAGAAGTTATATATCAAATGATGAAAAATATTCAAAGTGAAAAAAGAATATGAATAATTTTTCTCTTGGTTTTTCTTAGTTTTCTTTTTCTTTCAGTTTTGTTTGTTTGTTTTTTTTTAAGGTGCATGTATTGTTTTGGTATTGCTTTGTTTCTACTAATTTTGCCTTTTTTTTCCAAACTATTTTCTTGTTATTTTATTTTGTCCTATATATTTATCTTTTCCTTTTCGTTCTTAGTTCTTTTTTCCACCTTGCTTCTTTAGGACATCCTTTATTTAGCACCTGCCGTTTTAATCACGTGCTATTTGCCTTAAAGTTTTCCCCCTCTTTTTCTTTTCTAATAATATGTTTTTCTACATCTACACACGTGGCACTTCCTTCTTATCTTCACCTCTCTTGCTGTCTACATTTACCTTATATTCCACACTCATACGCAGCTTCATCTATTTTCGATCACAGACACAGCAGGATTCCATTAGTTTCCGTTTGTGTCAGCGTGGTTGTGAGTTTTCGCCACGTGGGAGACTCTACGTTGATTGGCTGCGAGGGGAGCCAATCAAAGGGCAGGGCGGCTTAGGGCTTGACGTCACGGCGTGGCTACCAGTATGGGCAAAGGGTGACGCTACTTTTTTTGCAGGCAGGAGGAGGATTTACTAAAATAACCGGACAGAAACAGATCTTTAAATTTTTGCAGGCGCGTTCGGAAACTATTTCTAGTCAACTGTAGGAGGAGGAGGAGGAGGAGGAGGAAGGAGAGAAAGAGGAACATAAGGTAAGACAGCATTGAAAGAGCAAGAGCAAAGACGAGATATTGTAGTAGAAGGGAGAGGAGGTGGAGAAGGAAGAGGAGAATGAAGACGAGAACAAGAACATAGAAGAAGAAGAAGAAGAAGAAAAGAAGATGATGATGATGATGATGATGAAGAAGAAGAAAACGAGAAAAGAAAAACAAAGACTACAAAGATGTGAACTGAAAATAAAGAAAACAATAATAAACAATAATGAACAAAGAAAACAATGAAAAAGAAAACTAGAAATAATATCATAAGGGGACACTAATCCAGAGAGAGAGAGAGAGAGAGAGAGAGAGAGAGAGAGAGAGAGAGAGAGAGAGAGAGAATGGAGGAAAGGTAAACAAAGGGGAGACAATGATGATCTGAAAGGATCCTGTTTACTTCCCCTGTGGAAGAGACGAAGGAAGAGAAAGAGAGAAGAAGAGCAGAGAAAAGAAAAGGGAGGCGAAGAAAGGTGAGAGAGAACAAAGAAGAAAGAAAAACAGAACAGGTGAAAAGAAAGGAAGGAAAGAAGAAGAGAAAGAAAGGAAGGGAAGAGACAAAGAAATGGAGAAAAGAAAAAGAAAGGAATTCGATTAAAGGAAAAGAAGAAAAGAAAAAAATGATGGAAAATAAGAAAAGAAAGGAAAAAAAGGAAGACTAACTTTGATGCCTCTAGAAAAAAGTTTAGAGGAAGAAAAAATAAAAATTAGGAAAATAAGAAGAAACAATAAGAAAAATAGACTGGAATGAAAAAAAAAAAAAAAAAGGAAAGGTAAGAGAGAGAGAGAGAGAGAGAGAGAGAGAGAGAGAGAGAGAGAGAGAGAGAACATGGCAGAGGGAGAGGCAAAATGAAAATTGACGGTGGAAAAATGGATTAAAAATAAAAATTGCAACATAAATTTCATCAGTGAGAAAGAGAGAGAGAGAGAGAGAGAGAGAGAGAGAGAGAGAGAGAGAGAGAGAGAGAGAGAGAAGAAGGAGAAGAAAAGGTCAAAATGAGGTCAGAAAAATAAGACGAAAAGTTTGAGAGAAAGAAAATAACTACTACGATTGTTCACATATCGGTTAAAGGGTCTCTCTCTCTCTCTCTCTCTCTCTCTCTCTCTCTCTCTCTCTCTCTCTCATTACACGCCTACCTGAGCGCACTAAAGGAGGAGGAGGAGGAGGAGGAGGAGGAGGAGGAGGAGGAGGGGCAATGTAGAAGGCAATGCTTGTTGGAGGTTTACGAGATGAGAAGAGAGAGAGAGAGAGAGAGAGAGAGAGAGAGAGAGAGAGAGAGAGAGAGAGAGAGCTGGTTAGGGGGAAGGAAATTATCATGGAGGAAGAGAGTAGGTGGAAGTTAATTGCAAGAGGAAAAGGAAGAATGTAAGGTAGTGTAGGAGGAGGAGGAGGAGGAGGAGGGGAAAGAGGAAGAGGAAAGAGGTATACCTTGACCGGATACTAGCCACATCCTGGTGCCCACATATCCTCTCTCTCTCTCTCTCTCTCTCTCTCTCTCTCTCTCTCTCTCTCTCTCTCTCTCTCTCTCTCGGTAGGCTGTTTGTCTCTTGACTTCCTCTTTATGCTCCACCATCCTCTCTCTCTCTCTCTCTCTCTCTCTCTCTCTCTCTCTAATGATGTATAATGAAAGTATTTTTTCTCAACAAAACAAGTTCAGCCTTATAATAACTCCTGATAATGATAATCTCTCTCTCTCTCTCTCTCTCTCTCTCTCTCTCTCTCTCTCTCTTACGTAAAACTTCATAATGGGTTCCGTATTACATTGTTCCGTTTTCTTTCTTTCATTCATCATCATCAACTTGAAACATATAATATTAAATCTGCTCTCTGATTTCATTTATTTCTTAGTTAATTTTCTACCTCGCTTACTTTTACCTTATATAATCTTTTCTTTTATCTTTTATTTCTTTTCTTTTCTAGTTTATCAATCATTGTTTGTATTAGTTTTTCACTGAAGGGGAGAATTGTACATTTTTTTTTATTTTATCTTTTTTTTTCTTAGTTTTTCAATCACTGTTTGTATTTTTGCTTCATGATCGAAATTTCAGAAAAGATGTTGATTATTTTAGTTTTTTCATCGCATATGCTTTTTTTCTTTTATGCTTTGTATCTTTTTTTTTTGTAGTTTATTAATCATTGTTTATATTTTTGTTCCACGACCGAAAACATGTTGATTATTTTTGTTCTTCAGTAAGGAGACAATTGTAGGCACTTTTAGTAGTTGCAGTAGTTGTAGTGGCGCTGGTTATAGTAGTCATTGTTGTTATGTTAGTAGTAGTAGTAGTAGTAGTAGTAGTAGTAGTAGTAGTAGTAGTTGATGTTGTAGTAATAAAAGGAAGAACAACAATCAAATAACAAAATAAAAAAAACAAATAATAACTAACAACACTAATAACGTTCCAAAAACACCAGAACATTATATTTTCCTTCCCTTATCCTTTATTTTTCCTTCTTCTTTCTTGCCACTTTTTTTCTTTTCCTGTTGCAATTTCCCTTCTCCTTCACTCATTTCACACGTACACACACGCCCACACTACGTACACAGAACGCACATATGAACACACGCACATCACAAAACCGCTTCATTATTCTCATCATTATTTTCATCATTATTATTTCTATTTTCTCTTCAATTTTCCATATCTTTATAAATTTCCCTTTGTCCATCTAATACCAATAAATCAACCACTTTATATGTTTATCTCGCTCACTTTTACGCGAGAGAGAGAGAGAGAGAGAGAGAGAGAGAGAGAGAGAGAGAGAGAGCGCTATCTACCCGTTCACTTCGCGCGGTAGAGTGAGAGTGAGCGAGTGAGGGGAGAGAAAGCAAGAGAGGGAGGGAGAGGACAGAGGGAGAGGAGAGAGGGAGAGGGGGGGAGGGTAGCACACGTTGCCTAAAACCGCGTGAAACTGGGAGGGGAGGGATGAGGGGAGAGATTTGGAGGGAGAGGGGAAAGGGAGAAGCGGGGGAGAGAAGGAGGGAGAGGGAGGAGATCGGAGGGAGAGGGAGAGAAAGGAGGAGTGCGTAGGTTGGAGTGAGGGGAAGCAAGCGAGAGAGAGAGAGAGAGAGAGAGAGAGAGAGAGAGAGAGAGAGAGAGAGAGAGAGAGAGAGAGAGAGAGAGACTAAGTGTGTGTGTGTGTGTGTGTGTGTGTGTGTGTGTGTGTGTGTGTGTGTGTGTGTGTGTGTGTTGAAGGTAAAGGGCAAGGAAAATGCAGAGAGAGAGAGAGAGAGAGAGAGAGAGAGAGAGAGAGAGAGAGAGAGAGAGAGAGAGAGAGAGAGAGCAATCTTGAATCTGGCTTGGGAAGGAAAGGGTCGCTGGGAGTGAGGGGAGAAAGAGAGGGGAGTAAGGGAGAGGGGAAAGAGGGAGAGGGACAGGGGAGAGGGATAGAGGGAAGCAAGTAAAAAAAGACAGGAAAGGGACGAGGGACAAAAAGGGAGGAAGAAAGAAGGGGAAAGAAAAGATGAGGAAGGAAGGGGAGAGAAAGGGAAGGATAAGCAGATACGGAGGGAGAGAAAGAGAGAAAGAGAGAGAGAGAAAGGAGAGAAAGAGGAGGGGAGGTAAGCGAAAATGAGGGAGGGTTCAGGGGTAGGTGTAGAGAGAGAGAGAGAGAGAGAGAGAGAGAGAGAGAGAGAGAGAGAGAGAGAGGGGAGTTTTAGAGCGATCAATGCCTTCGGGCTGACTCACTTATGGGTGGGGTCTCTCCTACTCTCCCTCCCTCTCTCCCTTTTCCCTCTCCCTACTCTTCCCCACTGTCCTTTGCTGACAACCCGTGGACACTTAGAGAGAGAGAGAGAGAGAGAGAGAGAGAGAGAGAGACCAAAAACTTTCGAGGCCAAGAATCTCAAACTCACAGACAATTCACAAACAGCAAAGCCAGCCAGTCATCAGCTTCTCCGTCAGTACTTCCAGCTCCCCTTTCTCCTCTTCCTGAGTGAATGACGCGAGAGGGAGTCCATGGCTGGGATAGGTAAGGGAGGTACAATAGGTAAAGCCCGTGACTAGGTTATCAAGAATGACCTACAAAACTTACTGGGAGATGACGTGAGGTAGAGTAAAGCTTGTGTTCTTAATCGTTATGTTCCCTTAAGGTTGTATTCTCATTTATGGACGATTTTCTAAGGCCCTCTGGATGATTAGATGAGATTTTTATGGTGCTTTTCTTATCAACGAGGTAAAATCCTTATTGAATTATCGATTTAAACATGAAAACACTTAGTAGCTTCCAGGAACATGAAAACGCAGAAGAAAAAGCCAATAACTTACACTATAGCTTGTTGAAATTATTCGAGGTAAGAAGCAGAGGCGTTTTAGAGGCCCTGGACTAAATGTTTCGTTTGGGTTTCTCTCTGGTGGAAACAGCTAAGAGTAAAATAACGCAGGAGAAAAAAGGAAAGCTGCAAGAAACCATCATTTATATACATAGCTACCACAATAAATAAAACATGCGTATCTTTTTCTGCTTATCATCTCCATATAGTAGAATTCGGCATGGCGATGATAAGACAAGTTCCTCTTCTTCCTCCTCCTACTCCATCACCTTCTCTTCTGTCGATACTACTGTTACTGCTCTTAATGATTACGATTATGAAGCAGTTTTTTGAGATCTAAGTAGTGCAGCCCAAAGCACTTCTGTTTCGGTCATTAGTCTAACTATTTGATAAAACGGATGGTGAAAAGCAAAGGTAGAAAGTAACAAATAAGGGAGGAAGGAAGGGAGGAAGGAAGGGAGGAAGGAAGGAAGGAAGGAAGGAAGGAGGAAAGAAAGAAAGGAAGGAAGGAAGGAAAGAAGGAAGGAAGGAAAGAATAAGGAAGAGGAGTAGGAGAAGAAGGAGGGTAAAATAGCGGGGATGAGGGTGAGGACAACGAAACAGAAGAAGAAGAAGAAGAAGAAGAAGAAGAAGAAGAAGATGATGATGATGATGATGATGAAGAAGAAGAAAAAGGACAATAATAATAATAATAATAATAATAATAATAATAATAATACCAACGACAACAATAACAATCAAGGCAACTATTCACTTTAGCATCTCTCTCTCTCTCTCTCTCTCTCTCTCTCTCTCTCTCTCTCTCTCTCTCTCTCTCTCTCTCTCTCTCTCTCTCTCTCTCAAACACACACATACCCGCACGTTCTCAACAAGCAAGGCAATTTTTGACTCAAATGTGACGCCAACAAACACCTAAAACTCCGTGCGGGAAGACAGACAGACAGCCAGACAGACAGACAAACAGACAGGCAGACCCACTTTAGTTTGTTTTCCCAAGGCCAGTGTGTGTGTGTGTGTGTGTGTGTGTGTGTGTGTGTGTGTGTGTGTGTGTGTGAATTTTTAAAGTTAGTCTGTCTGTCTTCCTATCTCTATGTATGAATGCACGTATTCATGTATGTATGTATGTATGTATGCATGGTTATCTTTACTATCCTGTTTCCATGGTTTTATTATGCATGTGTATTGTGTAAACATGTATGTATGTATGTATGTATGTGTGGATTTATAAATGCATGTTCGCTTGCTTTCTGTATTTAGAATCTCTCTCTCTCTCTCTCTCTCTCTCTCTCTCTTTCAGGATAACTTCATTCCCTTGTTGTTCTCATTGTCCCCTCACCTTGCTATCAAAGTGAGGGGAAGAGGAAAGGGGAGGAGGATGAGGAGGAACGCATGGGTACAGTATCTTTATTCCCCTCACGTTCACCCTGACCTTCCTGCGCTCTCTCTCTCTCTCTCTCTCTCTCTCTCTCTCTCTCTCTCTCTCTCTCTCTAACCGCTCTTAACCTATAACCCAGAGAGAGAGAGAGAGAGAGAGAGAGAGAGAGAGAGAGACTTACGTACGGTTCAGTTCTTTAGGCTTCTCTTTTTTTTTTTCATTTTCTTGGCTAGGGTCGAAAAAGAAGAACAAGAAGAAGAAGAAGAAGAAGAAGTAGAAGAAAAGAACAAGAACAACAACAACAACAACAACAACAACAACAATAATAAAAAATAATAATAATAATAATAATAATAATAATAATAATAATGATAACAATAATGAGAGAGAGAGAGAGAGAGAGAGAGAGAGAGAGAGAGAGAGAGTGTGACGGGGGGAGGGCGGTGGCAATGACGAGTAACAGACAACATACTTTTCCACTAACACAAAACATGGACAACAAACAGCATTATCTCTCTCTCTCTCTCTCTCTCTCTCTCTCTCTCTCTCTCTAATTCAATCCGCGTTCCAGTTTTCACTTATGAGTACTTATTTTTTCCCCTCATTCTGTCCTAGTCCTTCAGTGTAACAAGCAAAGGGAAGGAGAGAAGCTGGCGAGGGGGTTCTGAGACACACACACACACACACAGGGAAGTAAACCGTGGTGGATTGGAGGGGCAGCGAAGTGGTCAGGTGGCACGTTGGAGTCTTGAAGGATTAGGATGGACGAGGATTTGAGGTTCTTGGAAGAGGCGACAAGGAAATGCCCCGGTTGGTTGGTTCTTGTCTGGTGTCTTTGTGTGTTGTCGAGGTGCTAGATTTGTTGGTGATGTTGTAGTTGTTGTTGTTGGTGGTGGTATAGTAATCTCTCTCTCTCTCTCTCTCTCTCAACGTTGGCCTCCTTTATGCATGACAGCCCATCTGCAAACTTTTTTTTTCCTGCCCTTCCCTATCTTGCAGCAACACACACACACACACACACACACACACACACACACACACACACACACAGCAGCAACAACAGCAACAACTAAACTAGAGAGAGAGAGAGAGAGAGAGAGAGAGAGAGAGAGAGAGAGAGAGAGAGAGCAAAACTGATTCATACACTTACACACGAAAAAAAAAAATATATACAGAAAAAAAAGAAAAAAAATGATGGCCACCAGTGTTAACGTGCCCTTTGTTATACTGAAGCTGCCATTACGTTCTTTTCCCCTTCATTGCCAATCTAGACACGTAGGGTGGGGACTGCTGTGTAAATATTAGTCAGTGAGGGATGAGAACCGAACCAAACCATAAAGGGGGCTACAGGTCATTAATTAATTATAGAGGGATGTTTAACTATAAGGGCTGAAAAAGATAAGAGGACCACTGCCTCACTTCTGGTTTACGTTGTTGTTGTAAATAATAGGTTTTGTAATTGTTTTTAGGCCTTTTCGATATTGTTTTTTCTTTTGACTTCTTTTTTTTTCATTGTTTTTATTTTTGTTTCTTGCTCTTCCTCCTTTCTTCTATATTTTTGTTCTTTCTCCTCCTCTTTCTCCTTTTCCTACTTTTTTCTCACTCTTGTTTTAGTATGTTACTATTGACTGATCGGCAAGTAGACTGATAGATAGATAGATAGACAAATAGATAGATAGATAGGAGTAAATAGACAGGCATATATTTATTTGTGCTCTCTCTCTCTCTCTCTCTCTCTCTCTCTCTCTCTCTCTCTCTCAAGCCTCCAGAATCCCTAAGTCTCTTACCACATCACGTGTCCCTGACTAATGGTGGGGTCTCTCTCTCTCTCTCTCTCTCTCTCTCTCTCTCTCTCTCTCTCTCTCTCTCTCTCTCTGTGAAAAGACATCATGTATTGAACATTCTCATGTGTTGAAGTGACAAGACTAGATTACACGAGATAAGTTAGGATAAAGTTATTTGAAGTTAAGTTAGGTAAGGTGAGCTCTGGTTAGATTAGGTTGGGTTAGGTAAAGTTATGGTGGTGTTATTTTAGGTTAGGTTATGTTAGGTCAGACTAGCAAGATCTCACTAAAGGGAATGGTTGAGAGGGTCTAATCTACAGACATGAGTTTCCCTCCTTGAGTAAATACCTCAGTAACAGTCATCTGGTACACACACACACACACACACACACACACACACACACACACACACACACACACACACACACACACACACACACACACACACACACACACACAAACACACACACTCTGCATCGTCAATATTTACCTTTAATTAAGGAATTTGAAACCATCCAATGAGACACAACCACTGCACTCTTGAACCACTTCTATTTTCACTATAGACATGACATATTCTCTCTCTCTCTCTCTCTCTCTCTCTCTCTCTCTCTCTCTCTCTGTCTCTCTCTGTTAATCAGGAGCAACAAAGAACCGCCGGATCCTAATGGGATATCTCGAGGCGGCGACTAACAGGATCAAGGGAGGAATCGAGGAGTCTTGTGTCAATAACTAAGGGATTCCGGCGTCTATCGCGGCCCAGCACTGCGGTAATACGACCCTTGATCCTATTACGCTTAGGGCTGAGAGGAGGGAGACCAGGACAGTGAGAAGGGGCGACAGAGGGTGGATGGAATACGGTTGTAAACACACACACACACACACACACACACACACACACTGAAAGGGAAGCGAAGGATAAATTTTGTCATCCTTAAAGGGAAGAGAAGGAAGAGGGAGGAAAGGAAGAGGAAGAAAAGAAAGGATATTGGAGCGGAAAAAGGAAAATAAGAGGAAATGAATGAAGGGGAAGAAGTAGGGGAGACAGATAGCATACATAGGTTGTTCGTAAAGGAAACGAAAGGAAGGGGAAGACAGAAAGCGGAAAAAATAAAGGAAATGAGAAAAGAAGAAGAAGAAGAAGAAGAAGAAGAAGAAGAAGAAGAAGAAGAAGAAGAAGAAGAAGAAGAAGAAGCATATATAGGAAGGAAAAGAAGTAGGAGAGAGAGAGAGAGAGAGAGAGAGAGAGAGAGAGAGAGAGAGAGAGAAGGGAAATATCACTCGAGGGAGCAGTAACTCTGACTTCGGGAGGTGGATGCTGGAAGATACCATCATTGACCACCACCACCACTATCACTTTCAACACCACCACACACCACCACCACCACCACCACCGCCATACAGAGACTCCCTTACAGAAAGAGGCTGATTAACTGACTCTCCCTTATTCCCTACTTTCCTATACCTACAAACGAAAAAGTCAAACAAAAGCTAAATCATTCTGATCAAACACTCCCTTCATATCAGCTCCCTCTTGCATCTTCCTTGTCAAAACTTCCCTTCCTTCCTGCCTTGACTTAACACACCACGCACTAACCACAGCTGAGAGAAACAAACATTTCTACTCATATTTTGTGCACGGAGAGGGGATGGGCGAGAGGAGGGGAGGAAGTGAGGAAAAAAGAGGAATAAAGGAAGAGGAAAAGGAGGAAGAAGAGATGGAGAAGAGGAGGATTGGGAATAATAATTATAACAGTAATTGCAGAAAGATGAAAGGAAGAAAGATTGTTATTATTTATTATCATTATTATTATTATTATTATTATTATTATTATTATTATTATTATTATTATTATTATTATTATTATTGTTATTATTATTATCATTATTATTATTATTATTATTATTATTATTATTATTACTATTATCATTATTATCATTACCATTATCATTATCATTATTATTATTATTATTATTATTATTATTATTATTATTATCAGAATTATTATTATTATTATTATTATTATTATTATTATTATTATTATTATTATTGTTATTATTATTATTATTATTATTATCATTATTATTATTATTATTATTATTATTATTATTATTATTATTATTATTATCAGAATTATTATTATTATTATTATTATTATTATTATTATTATTATTATTATTATTATTATTATTATTATTATTATTATTATTATTATTATTATTATTATTATTATTATTATTATTATTATTATTATTATTATTATTATTATTATTATTATTATTATTATTATTATTATTATTATTATTATTATTATTATTATTATTATTATTATTATTATTATTATTATTATTATTATTATTATTATTATTATTATTATTATTATTATTATTATTATTATTATTATTATTATTATTATTATTATTATTATTATCATTATTATTATTATTTTGATCATTATTCTTGGTATTATTATTATTATCATTAATATTCTTCTTCTTCTTCTTCTTATTCTTATTATTATTATTATTATTATTATTATTATTATTATTATTATCATTATTATTATTGGTATTATTATTATTATCATTAATATTATCCTTATTATTATTACTATTATTATCACTATTATTATTATTATTATCATCATCATTATTATCATTATTATCATTATTATCATTTTTATTATCATTATTATTACAATCCAAGCGAAACAGATCGTGCACAGCCACCCCATGAGGAGCACCTGCTTGTCTGTGTGTTACTGCAACACTTAGATGCGTGTGTGTGTGTGTGTGTGTGTGTGTGTGTGTGTGTGTGTGTGTGTGTGTGTGTGTGTGTGTGTGTGTGTGTGTGTGTGTGTGTGACGTACTGTATCTGTCAATGCTTTATCCTGTCCCCTCCTCACCTCACCTCTCCCAGTCTCCTCCCACACACACACACACACACACACACACAGGTATTGTACCTAGGCCAGGAGGATTACTTTGAGGACTCCATCCACCAGTATCCCTCCGAGGAGAGACCGCAGCCTTCGAGTGAGTGAATGAGGGAGTACGGTCCTGTATGCAGCAGCAGTGCATGGCCAGCCAACAACAGCAGCAGTGTGTGTGTGTGTGTGTGTGTGTGTGTGTGTGTGTGTGTGTAATAATAATAATAATGATGGTTTATTGATAGTAGAAGCTTATGATATACTAACGTCAGTAGCCAGCGGCTGAACATATATTTGTACATTGTGGGGTAGAAAGAGACTTTGAAAGTAATGAATGAGAATACCACAGGCCAGCAGCATATTATCCTTAACTATCATTAACATGGAAAGTTAAAAGACAAAATCTGAAAACGAAGTTAATTAAAATGACAAACAAGACAATGAGTAAAGTTAGAGTGTGTGTGTGTGTGTGTGTGTGTGTGTGAGAGAGAGAGAGAGAGAGAGAGAGAGAGAGAGAGAGAGAGAGAGAGAGAGAGAGAGAGAGAGAGAGAGAGAGAGAGAGAACAAGGTGCCGGCAGCTGCTTCTCCGTGTATAAACAAAAGAGAAGATGGTGTAAATGTTTTCACTTCACACACACACACACACACACACACACACACACACACACACACACACACACACACACACACTACACTGCTTACACCTCACCACTTATCTACACTAAACTTCTATGTCTTATCACAATCATATTGTTATCTTTTATTTCAATCTCTTGTGGATTGTATCTCTTACCTTAAACACTATTCAATGTAGCCTCTTATTGGTGAAAATGATACAAGCCTGTGCCTACTTCTCGCTTCTGGGTTTCGTGATCGGTTGGTTATCCAGAATAAGTCATTCTCAGTATCAGTGTGTTAGAGGCCTGAGAAAAGGCGGGCCTAAGCTGTCACGTTATGAATAATGTGAATATTATTCAGTCAGTCATTGATTTCTTTATTCTATGGCCAAGGGAGTCAGAGCAAAAGCAAATACAAAATCCTAAGAAAACGAAGACGAGGAGGAGTTACGTTAGGCAGAGCCGCACTGGCACTCAATTTTTCCCATCAAGGCTGATAACTTCCACCAATTTTTTCCCACTCCGTTAATTCTTTCCAGCTGATGGATTGTCTTCAGTCGACAGCTTGGTCGTCGAGACAAGTTACAATTTAAAAGCAAAATCACCATCAATATTAGGATGCTTTATTATTTGCCTGAGAACAAAAATATTGCTGGGGCAAATCTAAATGCAAATCTTATAGGAAAATCAACTAATTGCTAAATTAATTAAAAGAAATATGATACCAAAATATTGCCTTTAATATTAGTTCAATCAACTTTCAGTAGCTCGCTTGGCGTTTGTTTACAAAGGTTTGAATGATATGTATGCCTTGCCTTGGCTTGTTTCGCCGCAACAACGGAAGAACAACAGCCTACCAGTGATCCCTATTGGACTCGCATTTCAGAGGAATTGTTGAAATAAAAGATCGTAGCTTACCATTATCTGTGGAACCACAGAGACGAGTCCTACGTGAAGAAGGGACAGAGAAGCGAGTGCTTCCTGGGACGTCGGTTGTTTACCGTCGCCGAGCCGTGCAGGCTAATTGACTGTTTTTGCGTGACAAAGCGTGCTGGAAAGATCGATAATTTTTAAGCCACTGTAGGAAAAAAAAAAAAAAATTCCATAGGAAAATTCCATGTATGCAAAAGTATGCCACCGCCTTAATTAAGCGTTCACAACTGCACGGACGGTTTATATAAGTCTATGCTTCTCACCATAACTTTTCTTTGGGGGAGTGAGGAAGAACACGATACTTTGTATGGGAGACAAAGCTGAAACATCCTTTCTTAAATGCAACCCTGACGTACCTTGGTGTAAATGCACAAAATATGTAGAAAAATGCGAGACAAGAAGAAAAAGGAGAAAGAAAGTAAACTTACAAAGGGATAATAAAAAATAACCTTAATTTAGTAATTTTGAGCTAACGACTTTGTTTCCTCAGTGAAAAATATCGTGATTTATGAATGAAAGGGAACAGAAGTAATAGATTTCTACTATAACCCAGCCCTCAGATGAAAAAATCTTATGTTATATCAATATTGTATCACATACCAAGTACTTGAAATATGAATGACAAAAAAAAAAAATAAATAAAATCCTTTACTTGCTGAATAAGAGAGGAAAAAAGAAAGAGGAATAATAATTGAAACGAAACACAATATACAAAACTGAAATAACAGCAAGGAATTTACCCTTTAGAATCAAAGAGACAGAATTCAATCTATGTACGATCTATGCTGTATATATATATATATATATATATATATATATATATATATATATATATATATATATATATATATATATATATATATATATATATATATATATATATATATATATATATATATATATTGAGTGGATGTGAGCAATGATAACAAATAGAGATTATTGAATGAATATCAATGAAAAGGCACATTTTTCCTATGTATGCCATGTAGCTAAAAGGGAACATGATTCACATCCTCATGAATAAGCCTGCTAGTGGACCATAACACAACATTATCTTCGTAGGGAGGTTCTAATCAGTTTCATGATAGCTAAGATTTACAAAAGTGTGAGTGGATGGAGGTGTAGGAAAGAACAGAAAAATGTAGCAAAGGAATAGAGTAGGAAACTTTAGAAAATTAGGACACAGGAGTTCCCCAAATCTTTGCTTACGTATATTCCCAAGGGCAATGGTGATACAAGTTCACTCTCTCCCTCCCTTTCCAAGCCAGGAGATAGCCCTGAACCTCCCAATCATGAATTGTGCTACGCTACCACTTCTTTCAAATTCAATTGAAGTTACACGGGTTTTTAAGGATGTATTTTTTTTTTATAGATCTAGTGATGAATTAACAGTATTTCTATATTTCTAATAGGAGAAATACGCTTGAGAACCTACTTGTAATCATTTTCATGAGTTCTGAAAATTGTCATGATGAGAAAGCAAAGTTAATGGAGAATTTTCTTCCTCTAATATTCTCTTCCTCACTTACGTATTCCTACTCATTATCTATACTTCCAAGCTCCAATTTTTCTCTTTCTATATATTACTTTACATTACATTAGGATCACTTCCAGGGCGTGATGTCAAGATCATGATTTTTCTTCGTATTCTGAAATAAGACTATTTTCCTTGACTAGAAAGATGATCAGGCGGATTTTCATAGTTATTCTTTCCCCATTCATGGTAGAATATTTTTTCAATGACGACTAGATTCATGAACACTCTTAGAACACTGCCAGTAACTCACAGAAGAAGCCACTAGAAATAATCGAGAGATAAGACACTGAAACTTTAGAGAATACGTACGTCTATGTTGTTACATACCTTTTTCTTTTCTTTTCTTTTTCTTTTTCTTTTCTTTTAAGGATGCAGGGCTGAATTATATAGTACATAACATCATGAATTTATAATGTACTTACACAGATTTTGATTCATAGGTGTAAAGAATAATTTGTCGCATTATTTTCACACTTAGGTACACACAAGTCAAGAATACATATTTGTACATAAAGCTGTATGTTAGGTCTGTCGCGTCATTAAAGCTGTGTACTCAGTGTGTGTGTGTGTGTGTGTGTGTGTGTGTGTTGGGTGGGAACTGTTGAAGATGACTGATCTCTGGCTGCATTGTTAAACATACCAGTGTCTTATCTCGATAGATATTAAAAACGTGGTCTAGATGTTATCATGATTTTGTAGTGATGATTTGAACAATGATCCTGTATTGACAATAGGTGAAACACATGAAACTCCATGTTACCATTTGTGAGTCCTTTGAAAACATTCCTTATGATAAAGCAACACGTAGATATACTTTGTTTACATTTACGCTCCCCTTTACCTTCCAACAGTTCATGAATGCAAGTAAACATGAATCACGTTATAAGTGTATGTATATACAGCTAAAATTAGTAACTAGCGACTTGCTGCATGAATAACTACACGGAAGCTATGAGGTCGTTTCTCCTTCCGAGGGCTTCATCCTTCGCTGAGGGACTTTCGCTCTCGTGATAGATATCCATCACAGAAATGAAGAAAAAAAAGTCTGTAGGGCCAGGAGCTTTACATCACCACTTTTTTAAGTATCCATGAAGGACGAAGCTTGATAGAATAACGTGACGGAGTTGTATAAAGTGAATAATGTTCGGGATTATACGTATGTATGGCATTCCCGCGAAGAAGGGAGGGAGACAAGCTGGGGATGAGCGTACACGCGGCGGGCTGCGAGTGCGGCGGCCAGTGTTCTGGCGAACGTGGCCTGGGGAGGGTGTGCGTTTATTTATCTCGCCGTGTTTCTATCGTGTGTCTTCTCTTTGTATTTGCAGACCATCACTGGGACACAGTCGACATCCAATAGTCGTAGATATATCCTGAACACTGAGAAGGACCATTAAACCATCCTAAGCCTTTTTTGCCCTGATTTTGGCCGAGACTTCTTGAAATCTGGAGTCTGTGAAGGCTTTTTAGGATGACACGAAACTAGATCACGGTCCTTCCTACTTGTTTCTGAGGAAATAGTGACAAGTGTGATGCATCTCACGCTATGAGAGTGAACCAGCGGTCAAGATGATAATCGTGGACATGGTTGCAGGTGTCAAGTCACTAAGGTTAGTCAACTAAACACTAGCGTAGCTGCAAACCAGGCTGATGTGCACAGATAATGAAGGTCTTCTATAAATACGAGGCGATATGAAGCCCGTATTTCCATTGTGGTGTGGTGTGTGGGTGCAGGAGGGTGTGTGGGTGTGTGGCTTGTACAGCAGAGGGGCGGGAGGTGGGAAAATGCTACCAAGAAGAGGCTGTTCTGGGAATGTGATTCAGACCGCATCAGCCACCCGAGGAAAAGATCAGACAAGGCCGCGACCTACATAGCTTTCAACAGCCAGATTTAAAGCAACTTGTATGTTCCCGCCTGAACTTTTAATTTTGAAGTGTAAAGTAAGGGGTAAACATACGTAAACATTTGTTCCGTTCGAACGCATCCCCTGAGTATTTCATTCACCGCGTCAGGCTACGGGATGAATGAACGAAATGTTTCACAAATGATCGTCCGGCTTGTGACTAGCGGCGGCGGAGGCGGGGAGGGAAGCTGCTCTCCGCGTTCCACCTGCTGGAAGGCACACACCTCAGTACACCTTGCTGTGGTCCCGCCCTTGAGAACTTTTTAGGAAAACTGGTCCATCCGCTAAGGACTCTCGATGCATGATTCTTTATGCTTTACAATGTGGAGAGAAGAGATCACTACAGCCTGATTTCAGACTTTCCTGTGGCCTGTACTGCTTTCTGTCAGTCTGCCTGCACTCACTCTCGCGTTTAAGCTATATATATAATTGTTCCCATAAAAGTTACATGCATGATTAACGTTCAGATGAGTTTTCACTTAATATTTCTCATTGCCGTAGATGCAGGATACGAATTATTTGTGGAAGTCCTGACAATTTGTCCCTGGTAAAGGGTAATGTATGTTCGTGCAATGGATACCCAGTTCGATATGTAAGTTATAGATATGGTGGGATGTGGATATGATTCGCACCATATTCTGCATCACGTGACATGGCTGAGGGAGCAATCGTGCTGGCGTATTAAAGATTTCTTAAAGTTATGCCACCAAGAGTCAAGTTGCAGATGATTAAAGGGTAGAGGAAGGGAGGGGGGAGTATGTTGGGGGGGACTTAATCCAGGTTACCCTGCTCTAGACACTCCTTCCACCACCACCCATGCGAGGCTGTAAGACCAGAAGAGAACGATCGACAGAGAGAGAGAGAGAGGAAGAAGAAAAAGTAAGTTCTTGGTAAGGATGCGACGTATTTATGATCAGTCAGTCTCTCTCTCTCTCTCTCTCTCTCTCTCTCTCTCTCTCTCTCTCTCTCTCTCTCTCAAGCTGCCTTATATGTTTTGCTGTATTATTAGTAAGAAGAATTTGACGCCTTTCTCCTTTTCTATTTTAGTATTTTCTTTTTTCCGCTAATATCTTTTCTTTCTATCTTTTTGTGAGGAATGAAAGGCAAGGATATGTTAAATGGATAGATAATTCAAACCATATTTTTTGTCTCCGTGGGCAGAGTAGCGTTGCACACACTATATTTGTTACCGTTGTTAATCCCTTCAGTACTGGGACGTATTTTTATCATAATTTTTGGTGCGATTAGATGATTTTATTTACATTATGATAAATCTATGGTGGTCAGAAGATTAATGGCCAGAGTCTTCACTATTTGAATCCCCACTTAAGTTTCTGAAGCCGTAAAAAATCGCTAAATAGTAACCAGAATGCATATGAAAACGCGTCTTCTTACTGAAGGGGTTAAACTCATACTAGAGCGAAGGTCGTAGCACTTGCTTTCCGTAATATCAGCTACTCCTGTTTGTCTCAAATACTTTAGGTGGTGTTTATTGCCCATGTCTGACCATTCAGCTTCGTTTTACTTGCGTCATGAAGTAAATGGATGTTTTTTTTTATGCCATCTAGTTTCGCATGAGTTTTTCCTCTCTCTCTCTCTCTCTCTCTCTCTCTCTCTCTCTCTCTCTCTCTCTCTCTCTCTCTCTCTCTCTCTCTCTCTCTACGTATATATATATATGTACATTTTCATTTACCTTGGCCATGCTTCTATGTGGCATGACAATCGGCTAAGAATCCAAGTAGAAAATATGACGACAGGAGAGATATTGGGAAAATTCTTTCCTAAAATTTTCTTTCTTACATACCAAAAAGAAAAAAAATACGGTAACGAATACTTCTATCTTTTCTTTTCTTCGTTCGTTAAGACAAATAACAAAATGTACACATGCTGCAAAGAACATAAACTGCGTCTATTTCTTTCGTTTTTTTTTTTTCCTTTTTCTTATTCGTGAGAAGAGTGTACTCACATAATATACAGTTTCGGGACAGGGATTCCCAGCTCTCTGTTCTCAATTCGTTCCTGCTCGTACTCTGTTTAACACGCTGGGAAAGAACGTATGCCTGAACATTTGGTCTTCCCATCTCTTACCTTTTCCAGGCTCCAGTGAGAGTCATTTATGATTTTCAATGACATTTTAATGAATTCAGCGGTACCTAGTTAACAAGGACTCGTAATCATTTGACCATTCATTACCATGCCTTTTTCCGACTTCATTCAAAGTTATTAAGAGTTTTCAAAGGTATTTTAATGATTTTAATGATACACAGTTAACAAGGATTTCAATATTTTACATTTTGCCAGCTACAGTGAAAGTTATTATTATTTTAAAGATTTTTTGTGATTTTGGTGGTAGTTGTAGGTGCACACCAAGACAACATGAGTAATCGTTTATGTCCTTTGAAAATAGATGAGGGGACGAAGCATTTAAGAATACAGAACACACAATAAGGAAACATAACACGTCCCTGGACATTATGTATGCTGGTCTATATCTGCAATTCCTGGTATCATGTGTGAAACTACGTCATACTTTGCGACAGTTATTTGTTGTCGTCCTTGTTTGGAAAGGTAGTCACATCGCATTAGAATCAGCTGTCTCTTTGACTTTTCAGCGCTCCCTGTCTACGTGAGGTATTCTTATGGGCATAGAGAGTCACATATTTCCAGTTATCAAGTGTAAAAACTGCGTCACCCCTTTGCCATGAGTTACTGCTGTTCTTGTTTGGGTTGGCATTAAAATCAGTGTGAGATCTTGTATACATGGTCGTGCATTTCCAGGTATTAAGTATAAAACCTGTTTCATTCTTTGCCAAGTGTTATTTATTAGGTGTCCTTGTATTGAATGATATTAAAATCACGTTCAAATCAACTATGTCAATTACTTTAAAATCTTCTGTACCTACGTGAACTATTCTAATACTAAGGGTCATACATTTCCAGGTATTAAGTGTCAAAACTCCTCTATCTGTTGTTGATTTTGTTCTGGATGACATTAAAATCGAATTCAAATCAGCTATGTCAATTACTTTCAAACCTTCTCTACCTACGTGAAACATTCTTATGCTAAGGGTCATACATTTCCTGATATTAACTACTTTAAAAAATCCCCAAGTATTATTTAATGTTGATTTTGTTCGGGATAGCATTAAGAATCAGCGATCCCAGTAACTTACGAACATTCTTACTGACATACAGAATCATTCATTTCCAGGTATCAAATGTAAAAACTGCTCCATCCTGTGCTGTTGTCCTTGTTTGGAATTGCATTATGATCAGCCATCTCCATTACTCTCTCTCTCTCTCTCTCTCTCTCTCTCTCTCTCTCTCTCTCTCTCTCTCTCTCTCTCTCTCTCTCTCTCTCTCTCTCTCTCTCTCCGCATACGTGATATTCTCACTGACATACTTACATTCATTGCTTTCTCGGTATTAAGTGTGGAAATAGCACTATGTTTTGCTTAAGAATTCATTTGAGACTGCATTTACGATTTTTTTTTTCATATTTTTCCACTCTCTCTCTCTCTCTCTCTCTCTCTCTCTCTCTCTCTCTCTCTCTCTCTCTCTCTCTCTCTCTCTCTCTCTCTCTCTCTAACATCAATTTCTTTAAGATAAGTCAACTCAATTATCCTCAAACTCTCCTTGCTTACTTGATATTCTTTGATTTATTAGTTCTCTCAGTGATTTATTATCTTTTTTTCTACATCAGATAAGTGTTCTCCATTTGATATGATCACCTTGTACTAACCAGCAGACCTCCTTTGCTGTTTGTGAAGTTAAGTGAATAACTATGTATAACAGATTTTGTCAGTTTTGGAGAGGAAAGTAGTGCAAGTCTGTTAATAAAGTAAGTGGGTATAAAAAGTAGTTTGTTGTATACCAGACTAGTGCTTTCTATTAATGTAATCGCCTTGTAGTACTAATCAGTAGGCATCCTTTCTTGTTTGTGTGAAGTAAATCATCAATAGGTAACAAATTTTATGTGTTTTGGCAAGATAAAATAATGTAAATCTTAGCAAAGTAAGTAGAGAGAGAGAGAGAGAGAGAGAGAGAGAGAGAGAGAGAGAGAGAGAGAGAGTAAAGATAAAGATTGTTAGAGGCTCAGAGACGCAAGGTGCAAGGCCTCCAAGAATGAATAAATCAATATAGAAAAACCCAGATATCAGATTCAGAGATATTAAGTACAACTATCCAATAGCAAAACAAATTAGAAAAATGGTACTTTTGAGGTTGAGGTGTCGACAGTGCAAATGCTGCTCAGTAAATCTATGTAGAGTTAAGATTTGCACCTTATTTGCATAGTAAGTAGGATTTAATGAACCTAGTAAAGTGGACATACAGGTTTTGTAGCAACGTTCAAGCAGAGAACAAGGATAAAAAAAAGAAATACTAGAATATTCAGCCTCTGCTATAGTCTAGATTCGAGATAAAGAACTTTATTGTTTTAGCACTGGGAAACTCCTTGTGGAACTCAGTCGTCTGTTCACGGTTTATTACTTTTCTATAGGCAGATTTTCAAGGTACTTAATCTTTCCTCTTATGTCTTAAGAAAGGGTCATGTAAAGTGTGCATGTGTCTGTAGGAAGATAAGTAGACAAACATTACCATCATGATTTCAATTAGGTCTGGTTCTGATACGGGTTTGAAATGCAATGATTTGTTCGACCCCTTGCCTTTCATACCCCTTACTGTTACCTGTACCCGTAGAGTTTGAAAGTGAGTCCTGGCACTACAACAGGGCCTTATCCCGCTGGCTAGGGTAACGAGAGATCACACCTTGCACCATTAACCCAAAGAAACGTGCAACTTAAGACCTCGAGAAAAATAGCAAGAGTCACTATGCCCAATTTGGAGATAACTATGTCCATTACTTATCAAACTTTATATTGTCAACTAAGCATTTTCTCATTTTTATTATGAACTGTATGATGGCCATCAGTCCTGTTTGGAGCTTATAAACATATGCAAATCTACGCATTCTTGGAAAATAATGCTAATTGTTGCATTCCTCGGAATCTGCTGTTCTTAGTAAAAGGCTTGCATGTCCAGTCTTTGAAGGCCGTCAAGTCACATGCAAGAACACATGAAGACAAGGGAAGCTGCAAGACGACTCTCAGTGGCTACCAGTAAGGGTACCCGCCGCAGTCTCTCTATAAAACGACATTTGTTTATTTCCATCTATCACCTCTGTTCGTAAATTTGCCTAATCTTTGTAAACCTCACCTTTCAATCTGGAGATGTTTGTAAAAGTGAAAAAAAACTTTGTATATTATAATTTTTCAGTGTCTTAGGCCTGTAGTTCATGTAGGTGTTGTTCTTGAAAGCTTAGCTGGTCGGACTACACTTTCATATACATAGCCCACGTTTTTTTTCCCCCTAGCCTTGTGTGGTTGGTCTGAGGGCGTCTAGGAAAAAGACCCGCAGCTTTATACTTGAATCCATGGATGGTCGATATGCAAGCCTGTAATGAACCGAGTGATATAAGGTCACACATTAACCGCGCATACATTTTGATTTATCTGCGTACATACATTTGGTTGATCTGCAAGTTTCGAGATTTAATGTTTGGGAGGCTGGACCGCACTCGTATACGTACAAAAATTCACTATTTTGTTCTTGAAAACTTGGATGGTCGGTTTGCAAACTTGGGTCAGGGTTGGAAGGTTCGTCCCGGCAGACAACACAAACAAGAATATATGACGTGTGGTTCTGCGATAGGTTCAACACGCAGACATACGAACCACACACCAAGCTCATTTAATTTCTCTACATATTCATTGTTACCGTAGCCACATTTCCACTCTGTAAAAACTAAGAACCTTTTGATATTAATACTTTCAACCTCTGCTGCAACCTCAATAAACCATCTATTATATTCTTACACACACACACATACACACCAAGAGTCAGTGAATGCAGTGCCCAGTGGTGGCGTTTTTTCCCCCTCGATCAGCACGCCCCACTCTCCCAGTATTTCGTGTAAAAGCAGCGTCCTGCGGGCATCCCAGGAACCGGGTTAGAGAGATCAGTGGCAAGAGTGGCGTCACTTTGCCAGGACGTGAACAGAACGACAGGCTTGTTGCTGTGTTAAGAGAAACTTCTTTGCAGTGTTGTATGGGAAGAAGAGTTGGAGGGTTATGGTGAATGGAGAAAGTCAAAATACTGTAGTGTGAAGAACTGGTGGGAGTTTGTGATGTTGACAGAACTGTTTGAAAGTTGAAAGTTGAGGTATCCGTAGAGCCGCAGAATAGTGAAAAGAGAACAGCTGAAAGTTTATAGTATCCAATGAACTACTGGAAAGTTGCGATATGTATAAACCACGAATTTCTATGGCGAGCATCGTGTAAAGGTTCTAGTGTAAGTATAACCGCTGAAAGTTACGTAACGATGTGAAGAGAACCAAGATAAATCCATGGTGTTAGGAGAGCGGTAAGATTCCTGTGATGCTAGGAGAAACAGTCAACATATATAGGGTGAAAGAACCATTGGATATGCAAAGAACCAGCGAAGATTAAGAAAACCACCGCTAGATTGATGTGGAGTGAACCGTAAGATAACCATAGCATGAAGCGAACCACCGACCGAGGAATCCTGCTGCGAAGAGAACCAAGAGGACCCCGGGGACAGGATACATTGCGAAAAGAACCGTTGGACGTCCTCTCTACGCGCTAACCACGCCGGCTTTTCCGTCTGCCATAACCGCGACCTCCATCACGCAGAATCACCAAAGTAGATGTCCTCACGAGCACTCGTAGTTAAGATACTGGATTGTTATTGATGAATTCTTGACCCGGGGAGGGATAGTGCTTGGGGAAACAGTGGGGACAGTGGCTATAGGCTGCGCTGCGATGGTGGCTGGGCTGGAAATGGTGAAGGTGGTGTAAAGGACAGTGTGAAAGAGTATTGAGCGATTCAAATTTCCAAGTACTACCTTCACAAGCTGTTCGCAGAATGTTTGTGTGTGTGTGTGTGTGTGTGTGTGTGTTTCAGAGAGAGAGAGAGAGAGAGAGAGAGAGAGAGAGAGCATGATTTTTTTAAAGGGAAATGGAATGTTTATATACGTGTCTGGTTATTGTTGCTGGATGTCGTGATGCATATGTCAGTTACACACACACACACACACACACACACACACACACACACACACACACACACACACGTGCAACAGGTCACCACCACCACCAGTCGTGTGTGTGTGTGCGATTCACCTGGTGTCTGTCAGTGGCTGTGGCGTGATGGCAGGGGATTATGGCACCATTGTGTGTGTTCCATTTTCAAAAACCATTACACGTTTGTACGCTGCGTCATGGTTTATTTTTATTTGTATTATCTCTCTCTCTCTCTCTCTCTCTCTCTCTCTCTCTCTCTCTCTCTCTCTCTCTCTCTCTCTCTCTCGTTCGTGTGTGCAATACGAACAGGAAGCGCGCTCGCTCAAAAACACACACACACACACACACACACACACACACACACACACACACACACACACACACACACACACACACACACACACACACACACACACACACACACACACACACACACACACACACACACACACACATCCATAATGCCTTTGAGTCTTGCTGGGGATGTGTGTAAGACAAACAGCAGCAATATCATACTTAATGTTTCTTCGTGGAACCTTTCATAACGTGGGTTCAAGTGACGGGAAGACGGGAGGAGGGGAGAGGAAAGTTTCAATAATATTTTTCCTTCGTATCATTTATCGAATAACGTTGGGAGTTTGCACTGACTTGCGGGGGAGGCGAGTGAACTTCAATGGCAAAGCATAACAGTAGCGTGGTAATATGTGCGTATGTACACGTAGTATCCTATCAGTGGTCTTCTTTCAGTTGTTTGAGTAGCGATGTATCAAGTGGCTGGTCTAAACTGGCGATAGATAAGTGGTGAGTCTGGCACGTTAGCACAGAGGCAGCCCACGTCAATGGGGGCCAGAGTGGCGGGCGTGACGTAATGTACACTGCTTTCCCCCTTCCCCCTTAGCTAAGCACGTGACGCTTGCTGCAGGGAACGCCACTTTGCGATCCCGATGGCTGCGTCAGTGGCTGCGATGCTGGCGACAATACGAATTACTTGCGTACTTTTTTACATCATGCTTCCAGGACGAAATGAATTATGCATGTCTCGTTCACTTTGTCTCATTCACACTCTTACGTACGTTACTAGGAAGTGTTTGGCCTCCAGGCAACGTGACAGTGGCTCCATGCGAATGATCCTCGTATCTATTTGTTTGTAGTAAATGTAGACTCATTGACTCATGGTATGCGTCAATGATTCAATGATTCCCTTCCGGCATGTAGGAGCTCATGAATACAAGGGCACATCGACAAGCCAGTGTAGAAATCCTGCATGAGCATCGCGCGAGAAGAGCCAGGGTCAGCTACTCTATCTGCTCATGACGTCATCATCTCTAAGCCTAGACAAGGTCGTCCACCAGAGGAAGCATGAGTTACGTGGTTGATACTGTGGTCGCCTGTACAATAGAAGCTCAGGCCTACACTCCCAGACTTCCTTGGCCAAGGCCGCCTTCCCGCCGTGGCGTCACGTAGGTAAATAAATGCTGGCTGACGCGCTGAGTTGTGGTGCTTGACCCGCTGATAACATTGTTCCTCTTGGTTGGCAGTATTCCATTGCTATTATAATCATAACTATTGGTAATATTGGAGGATCGCAGAATATGCGTACGTATTTCACTTGTATAATGTAGGTAGTGTATTCTTAATGGTATTACGAGATAAACGGTGAGTTTCCACTTAATGTAAGCGGTGTGACGAATGGCCTCGGAGCTCCAGTGTTAGTGTATAGACAATGAGTGTCTGGATTAGTGTATATATATTTCCTACATCAGAACTGTATGCGCCGGAGATTGTAACACAAACCTCATTATTACAGGTAAACCATTGAAACAGATGAAGGATGCATTGTAATTAATACACAGTAGGCTTTGTATAATTGCGGAACTGCCGTTGAGGACAATATTATCACTGCTGTGTTGTTGATGGGATTGGTGGTTTTAACGTTTTATCGCGTTTCAGTGTCACACTTTCACACTTTTATTGCGTTTCAGTCGAAGACTTGTATTATTGGAGCTCATATTGTTTTGTACTTCTTAATGATTCTTCCCTGTGGAGTATTGGGGACAAGGCCCTCGCGGCACAGCCTTGGAGGTTAGCAGTGCGTCTCTCCTCGTGCCCCGGAGCGTGGAGAGTCCGCGCTGCCGGATGACTCATGCGCTCGACAGCTTGAAAATAACAGCTGACGCCCTGTACTTACCTAGCTGAAGGGTCAGATAATCAAGCAGATATTCTCCCTTCTCACAATCTGCAGGGTACAATGATCCTTACGAGTGTGTAAATAAGTGCCACAATTTTTCTACCAGACTTGGCTCTTCGGAGAATGGGTTACTAAATATTATGAGCCTTAGGGACATATTTATCAGGCAAACCTTCACTTCATGCGGTGTGTGAGGTGCATTGACCCTCACCAGTCTGTGAATAAGTGCTGAGATTTTCCACGCGACGAGGTTCTTCTCGGCAGAGGTGGTTGAGTAAAATGAGCCTTACCTCTTACAAGCAAAGTTTTTCCCTTCCACTTAGTACAATGATCAGCAAGGTGGAACCACCTTTACGAGTTTTTAATATATAGTACCTCAGTGTTCTCCGTGCGGGACATGAGCTTCTTAACATGTATCTTACTTTTTATACCATAATTTTCTATTACTAATACTATACCTGGGTGGCTCCCTCCAGATAGGGAGAACGAAGTGTAGCAGTGTGTTGTGGTTTCAAATAAGCTCTGCACTTGACTATAGCGACTGAGATCTTACAATATCAGGTTCATATATCGCCAGTATACTTCTGGATACTGGTGCAGGTTCCAGACTGGTTAGAACGCTGTGAAGTGAGTTACTGATTGATAAAAGCGGCTCATCATGAAGATTACGAACAGAGATAGCTGGTCTCGTTCCAACTCCCTGAATACAACACCTGTTATTGACCTTGCCTGGCGAGTTACCTGAGAAAATGAGTGAGCTTTTGAAATTTCATTATCCTTTACTGTTAGAAAGGGTTGCGTTCATTTGTGTGTGCATTGTTAGCTGAAGTGAAAGCGAGGGTGTTAGGTTAAGTGCACTCTTATGTTCATCTCTCTCTCTCTCTCTCTCTCTCTCTCTCTCTCTCTCTCTCTCTCTCTCTCTCTCTCTCTCTCTCTCTCATGCGCGCGCTTCATCTCACTTGCCTCTTCTTGGTATCCTGATTGCTTGCCACTTCTGCCTACGTGCTTGCTTTGCCTCTCATTTCTGCGCCGCGCATTGTACGCATCCCCCCCCCCCGCCCGAGTCTTTTTCTGTCTTCCTTTTTCTTCTCTTTTTTTCTTCCGTTCTCTTCCTATTTCCTTCTGCTCTAATTTTTCTGTTCTATATTTTCTCTCTTCCTTTTCTCCGTTGTTTTCATCTGCTGCATGGATTCGTATATCAAGGCAATGAAAACTCTCAAACATTTTTATATTTTGATTAAACTATTAATAAATTACATATCAATACAATTCAGAATTCTCTTCCTTGCATTCGTCGTCAGTTACTTCAAAATGACTTTGTGTCGCGTCATATCTCTTCAACATAATCGATATTTAATGCACTCATCGTTGAGGAACACAAGCAATATCAAATTCATAAACACAGATAATATTCAGTGAGCACTGTTGATGTTCTGTAAAAAGGAAAATAATGAATAAAAACATGTTATCAGTTTCACATCAGTTACCAAAAGCAAACATATTCTATAATTACATAAATCTAACCTAAAGTAACCTAACCTAACTTAATATACAGGGGACTCTTTCCTTGAATTAGTGTGTCACAGGTCAGGTGTAATTTAAATACAATAATTATGTACTAAATCTTCATAACAAACAAAACATTACACAAACATCCATTTACTCCTTCAATACTTCTAGACCACTATCTTTCAAGCTCCACTCTCGACTCTTATCTCGTCATGTTTCGGCCTCGTGTCTCCTACTGGCTGTCTGCTAACTGCTACTGAATTATTATTTCTGTCTCCGTTCATCTTTCTTCTCTCTTCTTACCTCTTTTTTTCTCCTCTCCTCATTACTTCTCTTAGTGACAGATGAGATATGCAGTGGTGTGAGATCAAAATACCACATGTTCTCTCTGTTTCCTCATCTTCTCTCCTACAGCTGTTCCACATTTTATTTTACTTACTAGGTATATATATTTTCTACGGTCTTGCTGCTGAACTTCACTAGTATCAATTCTACGAACTTGCCTGGAGTGGTCTTCTATCCTGTTCTTGTTCTTCGTATCAGTGCTAATACTTTACATGCGCTTATTTTATTGGGTTCGTTTTTCTTTTCCTATCCCTTGGTGTCTTATCTCTGCGTCATTCTCAACGTTTATTCTAGCTATTTTCCTGTGTTGTCTCCCTCATCCGGTCCTTTCTTTCTGTACTCTTGTTGTATTATTCCGTTGAGAAATGATCAAATAGACAGATTCCTACAACGTCTACATATATATATTTTTCACATTCTTGGATATCTAAACACTGAAAGCTTTTATTGTTGATAATTTTTTTTCGATGTATTTTCTCCTAACAGTCTTTCTCTCTATATACCAGTGCTGTGTGACTATACATGCCGTTAGATTATAGAGTGGATCGACGGTTTTTCATTTCACTGAGCACCGAGTACACTTTTTTTCTTCCAGATGTGCTCTCCCCTCTATTAGTCTTTCTTTCCATGCCAGTCCAGCACTTCCATAACTTGACCTTCCCTGCCTGGAATAGTGGAGTGGACTGACAGATTTCCTTTGTTTTCTCGCTCTCCCACGCCATCCAAACATTAAAAGGGCAAAAAAGCTCGCGGCTTATGAAAAGAACAAAGGTTAATCGAACATTTGATTACTTCGTTTTTTCCTTTTATCTTTTGAAATTTTTGTTCGTTTTCGTTAAGACTGGACTGTAATACATACATGAATACTGATCAGATATTAGTATGAATGGCAGACTGATAGTGTGTATATGCATTAAAAGGAACATAGGTGAATTTTGATATTGCTAAAAGAATCTCTCTCTCTCTCTCTCTCTCTCTCTCTCTCTCTCTCTCTCTCTCTCTCTCTCTCTCTCTCTCTCTCTCTCCTTATCACTATCAGTATTCATTGTACAAATTATGTATCATGTCAATCAAGAGACAAATAAAGATTCTCCCTCTCTCTCTCTCTCTCTCTCTCTCTCTCTCTCTCTCTCTCTCTCTCTCTCTCTCTCTCTCTCTCTCTCTCTCTCTCTCTCTCTCTCTCTCTCTCTCTCTCTCTCTCTCTCTCCGTCTTTCCAAAAATTGAGGGAGAAACACGATCATTAATACTACTGAATATTGATACACGTGATGCGGCATTTGGTGGGGGAGGGAAAGAGAGGGGAAGGGAGTTAACCTACATAGCAGTGAAACAAACACACACACACACACACACACACACACACACACACACACACACACACACACACACACACACACACACACACAGGGCCAGTAGCCAGTCGCCGGAACTACTGTACTTCATAGGCTATGTACACCTGCTGCCCGCTACGCCATCCCCACCCATCACCCAATCCCCGCCTTTCGCTTTCCACCACCATCTACAGTCTACACGCACACCATCAAAACTTCTGTCTAAATACGACCTTAATTAAAGTGCGGAGAAGTATCGTGCGTGGGCTGCTCATTAAATTCGTGGGCTGGGTGTTTGTAGTACTGGTGCTGTGTATTGAGAGAGAGAGAGAGAGAGAGAGAGAGAGAGAGAGAGAGAGAGAGAGAGAGAGTTTCGATTTGTGTTTATTCAGTTATTTCCTAATTTAGTTTAGTTTTATTTAAGAAATTCGTGCATTTTCTTGCTGCAATCGATGAATCATATTGCAAGATGTGAGAGAGAGAGAGAGAGAGAGAGAGAGAGAGAGAGAGAGAGAGAGACAATACATAATACAATACAGTGCATTTATTCTTACTTCCATCGTGTATGTCTCTCTCTCTCTCTCTCTCTCTCTCTCTCTCTCTCTCTCTCTCTCTCTCTCTGTGTGTGTGTGTGTGTGTGTGTGTGTGTGTGTGTGTGTGTGTGTGTGTGTGTGTGTAAGACCATTGATCACCACAACCTCAGTGACCTACATCCCCAGCACACCCTTGCCTTCTCTCCCTCACGCTCGCCTGCAGCCTTACCATGGCCAAATATCTGCCTTCACCCACGTTAGATGCCAATACGCACCTGATACCATGATACTCACCTGTACTCAAGCTGAAATTTACCTTCCCATGTCTATAATTTCCGAAGAGCGGTAGCAGATGATAAAAAGAAAAAAAAACTGGTTGCGGTGGTTTTTTATAGTAGTAGTAGCGGTAGTAGTTGTAGACATTTATACGGGTCAATCTACCTTTCCTCGTGTGAATGTTTCTTGTCCCAGTAGCACATAACGAAGTGGTGGTGGTAGTAGTAGTAGTAGTTGTTGTTGTTGTAGTAATAGATGTAGTAATAGAAGTAGTAGTAGTAGTAATTTTAGGTCATTCTTATCTGTGTTGTTTAGAATCTGGCAACTTCAGTGAACCTTTTTTTTATGCATTTTTTTTTTTTTTGTCCTTCTTCAGCGCTCTTCATACATAAAGAGAAAATTAGTAGAAACACCGGCAGTAGCAACAGCAGTAGTATAGCAGTAGTAGTAGTAGTAGTAGTTGTAGTCGTAACATGGCCACATTCAAAACACACCTAAACTTCGAAATATCTGTGATGAACAAGATTACCGTTCCCACCACTAACTGTTTCTTGTTCCAGCAGTGCCCATTGAAAAATGCAGCAGGTAAACTTGACGTAAACTAGCGCAGCGTATACTCGTGTAATTGACGTGTTTGTGTGTACATTACGTTCAGCAAAATGGACTCCAGTTGATCAGTGTGCGTATGTTTATTATAGCATTAGGGAGATTGGAAACGAATTATCTATGCCACATCAGGTCAGGGGAGATTATTGGAACTTTACCTCTGATATTATACTTAATGCTAATGCAAGGAAAAAAATGGAAACTGAAAAAATAGGTCTTGTTTTACACACACAGTTGCAATAATATGGTCGGGTACCTTTCATTTTAGTAATAGGGGTGTACTGGGAAGATCATTACTATACATTACAAGAGAGAGAGAGAGAGAGAGAGAGAGAGATTCGTGGAGACTACACTCGCATCTATGTTTGAAAGAAAGAAGGTTTCACAGCTAAAAAGAAGAAAAGAAAAAAGAAAGTAAGCAGGATGCAATGGACACATGAACATTGAGAGTCCGTAATATAATGCGATATCGTACTTTACACTTTAGTTACAAGATTACATACTTCATTTACTTGATTGGTGTCTATCTATAATAAATTAATCTTACTTGGTGAAGGGAAGAACAAACAAATGAACATTGACACAACACAAGATAATCGACTTTGTACCTTTCACTTTGAGTCTCGGTGGATTTAATTTGCCCGTTATAAGCTCTATCATGTTCTATATTCAAAGGAAGAAGGAGCAGCTGGCCTTTACTTTCCTAACTCCTACAAGAGAAATTTGTAAATAAGAATATGCACAATGAAATGCTAGAAATATTGTTGTGTTCTCAACTATTCCTAAAGTATTTGTTGGTAGTTGTTCTGAAGTCAGTTTTACTGAGAACTGTCCGGCGAAATGTGTTAGAGCTCTTTAGTTGATTAAATGATTAATAAAATCATAAATCGGAATATACGTAGTGAAACAGTATAAATATATGATTTCTCCAACTATTTTACGAGTATTTTCAAGTAGATGGTTTGTGGACACTTTTGGGACTTCTGGAAGCTGTCTGGGGAATTTCTTTTTTACTTCTTTGATTAAATGATCAGTAAACTCATAAATCGGAATATTTGTAATGAAACAGTATAGGTGTATGATTTTTTTTTTTAACTATATTACAACCATTTTCAAATACTAGATATTTAAAAGACAGTTGTTCTAACGAAACCTTCTAACTTCTATGACTGTTTGCTTCAATGATAAAGACATAGATATGCATAATAAACAACTATAGGTATATGATTAGGTTATATGAGTTTTCCAACAGTTTTGAAAGCATTTGCTACTTGATACTTGGAAGACACTTGTAAAACTTGTTTTGTGAGCTCGGCGAAACTGATGTGTTACTTGTGCAGCCTCCAGAAAAGGAAGAAGAAAAAAAAAATGCAACATTAAGAGCATATAACCATCTCGCTAGATTGAGACCGGTAATTATTACTTATGAACTCAGTAGCGTAATTGCTTGAAATATAAGAATTAATGTCAAAACTTATTGTTAGATAAGTAAAGCCAACAATTATGAAAATCCTCGAATGAAAATGATGTGAGGTTTGCAGTGTCCAGCCGGTCAGTCAGCCAGCAGCGGGTCGTGACTGTGTGGCGAGGCAGTGTGGTGACTCTTGGCAACTTTCTATAAGAGATGACTTCAGGAATTGTGGGTTCAAGGAATGCTGTACTTTTTTTTTCTCTTTTCTTTTCTTTTTTTTGTGATTTTCAGTTAGGTCATGTGTGTTTTATTTGATTTATTTAATTTTTTATATACATTTTATATTTTTCTTTTTCTTTTTCTTTATTTGTTAGTTTATTTAATCCTCTAACGGGTGTTGATCGTATAACTCAAGTGCTCTTATTCATTTCAGCCATCTATACTTTTACGGTTTTCACTCATGCATTGTATTTATTCATCTTTATTCTTCATCATATTTGTTGTGCTATTTTTTTTTCTGAGATAAGGTTCGTATTATGTAATTGTATCTTTTCAATATAATAATCTGTCTTGTGGTTCACATTTCCGTCTAAAAATACTTGCATTTTATAGTGTATATGTATTAGCCTTTTTTTTTTATTTACTTTTTGCATTCACTCACAAGCAAGAATCCTCATATTTCCAGTGTTACAACTTTAAAGGTTGGTCAAGATGGTTTTATTATTATTTTTTTTTTTCACTTTCATGCTGATTACTTCAATTTAACAGTGTGAATTCACAACTCATCATTTTTGTACCATTATTCATTCACCAGACGTAAGTGTCGTGTATGATTGCCACTTTTTCAGCTTCCTGCAGTGCTAGTCGTCTCCCTCCCCGCTTATCGTTTTAGATCTCGTGCATTGTATTTGAATTTATTAGTATTTCAGTTACCAACCAGAGACTATGAAAATGTTTCTGAAAGGTTATTACTGATATAGGAGTGTGTACTGTATTTACTGAGGCTGCTGGAGAGGATGAAGGCTTGTATCCTGCTCATAGCGTCACTCACATCAGGTCATATGAAACATGGCTGGCATGTTGTTTGCTGCAAGGTTTTGATCCCGGAACCATTGTTGCAGGATCGTCAGAGTAGTTAGAAAAGTGACCAACTGACGGGAGTTATGATCAAGGTTCGCGTGGGCCTTAACTAATCATGAGTAAAGGAAAAAATGAATAGTTTGTTAAATAGATCGAGAGAAATTACAAATGATTTCATCGAATAAGAATATTCACGTGGTAATAGAGATACGCATTCATGGTCCATATAGTTATTTAAGAGCACCACTAAAACAAGGGAAGCCACAACAAACCATCAGGCCTACATGTGGCCATCCTTGTGTAGAGCATATTTAGATATCGGTAAATTTTTACAACATTAAATCGCATGCAAATCACGAAGTGTCAATTGGTCTGCCGCTATTTGCCCTTCCTTTGTATTCATTTGTGTCAAGAATCCGATATGCAGACCAAATCCCAGGGACTTATCTTCTTTGAGATGTATCACTGATGCAAGTAAGGTGTCCCACTACAAAGCAAGAGTTAAATTGTGTTGGGTTGGGTGTCAATGGCCGCTATTCGAACCCAAGCCAGTTTTGTACTAGCAAGTTCTCAAACACGAGTCACTGCCCGCGAGCCTCTTCACACGTGTTACCCAGCGCATATCCCTTACTCTTGAACTCCTCGTCATCATAATAATACTCGGACAGTTAATTTAACGTTCATATGCATTGTTTGGTGGGAGTTGTTGAGGCTTTAAAGATTTCTTCCACTGTCATATACAGCAATTCACATTAAAACCAATGTATGGAGTCCTTATAAGTGTCTGCAAGAAAGAAAGGAATAAAAAAAAAAAAAAAAAAACCAGGAAAAAAATAGATTTTACAATTTCTTGTTAATACTCTGATTGGAAGTGGCTGTTCATATCTTGTGATATTGAACCTACTTTTTACTCTTCTTCCCACATGAAATTCACCCCATATCTCTCTTTTTCTCTAGTGTAACTTTCTCTTGAAATTCTTTGGCTAAAGGAAATTTGACTGGAACTCTGTCTTCTTTTTAGTGCGCTCCTTTTTTCCCCTTATGAATTTGTGTACTCTTAACCAGTTTTAGCTATAAAACGGTTATAAAAACACATTATTGCTAGAATAATTTTCCTGAAAACAAAACTCGTTCTCGGATACCTTTTTTCTTCCATTTGTTTTTTCTTTCTTTTTTTCCATTTTGTCATCTTAGTAGCTGGTGTGCATTGCAACATTTGCTTCGCATTTTTTTTGTGTTCCTGAATTTGGATAATTGATGTGTTACTTCAACAGAATTACATTCATTAAGCAGCGATATTAATCTTAATTTTGAAGCTTGGCAAATTTTATTGACATTTTTTTCTTTTTTCTTTTTTTAAGTACTGATGGTGGCTTTTTTTTTTTTTGCATCCGTTCATTTGTCGTCGTCCAGTGATTTGGAGTTGATTTGTGAGGTCTTGAATAAAAGGTGTGGTGTGCGTCTCTCTCTCTCTCTCTCTCTCTCTCTCTCTCTCTCTCTCTCTCTCTCTCTCTCTCTCTCTCTCTCTCTTTCGGCATCACTAGAGGACACAATCAGGGAGAGTGAGGGAGTGAAGGTTCTCTGTCTTCAATTGAAAGCTAAATTTACCACACTAGTCTCTCACTTAAATAGACTTTACTTTTATTATGATTATTTTCATTATTCTTAACAACCTCTCTCTCTCTCTCTCTCTCTCTCTCTCTCTCTCTCTCTCTCTCTCTCTCTCTCTCTCTCTCATGCCATCCCAATCTTCAAAATGCTCTTATGGACTCTTCGTTTCTCAAATAATATTCAAGTGTCTTCGTACAACTAGTATCTCATTTGAATTACTTGATACCGAACACAACGTTACTCTTAACACACGTTTGTCATATTGGGGAATCATCTCTTTCCTCTAACAAAGAACTGTGCATCGTTCCTCCATCAACGCTCACACTCTTTCCCCCATATATAGCATTCTTGGAAAAAAAAAGACACCACAAAATAAAGAAAACTAAGAAAAAACACGCACTTTTTCCTATAGTACAGCCTTTTTCCGACTATTATTGTTACAACTTTTCATCTCTCACCTTCCCGCGTTTCTGTCTAACCTTTGATATCTAACACATCTTTGAACCTACATTGATCGCCAACAGTTTCTACTTTTCAGTCTCTTTTACATTGCTACCTGCTTTTACCGTGTAGTGTCAGGCGGTTCTTGATGTCTGGCTCTTTACTCAGTTCACTCTTATACTTATCTGAAGCTCCAAGGTGGGGTAGCGTTTCCAGGACAAAATTCTTTTATCCACGGAGATGTGTATGTGAACTTTCTGAATACTCAATGGATGCCGTTAATTTTGTGTAGCCAGTTCTTTTCAACATTGAACTGCATTTTTAAACGATTCGGGGCATTTATAACTAGTTTCAGCAAGATTTTCAAGGAATTTTCATGATTCTGTTGATAAGGACCCCATATTACTTTAAAATGGAAGAACCGATATGAGAACTCAACGAATTACCTCTGTAGCATTCGTTCCTATGAAAATCCGAAGTTTTTCCAAATACGAGCCCTGAAGCTGATGTACGATGTAAAAAAAAAGTTGTAAGATACATCTGAGAGCTGAGAACGACTTTTTTTTTCATTCCTCTGGGTAGTTTTTAAAATGTGTGCCTGAACGGGTTGACGAAAGAACTTTTGAATGGAGAGATTAACTATTACGTTTCATTTTGTACGGTCTGAAGTAGACGTGCAGCTGAAAAAGATGAGTGAAGAAAGTTTTGGAAAGCCTTATTTGGTCATACAATGCAGTCTTAGAGGAGGAGGAGGAGGAGGAGGAGGAGAAAGACGGAAAAGTCTAACCCAAGTGCGGTCACTAAAGTTATGCAGTCGAGATACGTTTTGGTTTCGTCACATTCATCAGGTTTTACCAAGAATAACAAATAACAACGGATCCTCACATCTTTCCAAGGGTGTTTGGTTACACTACTGTACTCGGGTTACTAATGGCACATAACTGTTGGCAGAATATGATTTTGATTTGTGATTTGTATTCATCCTGCTATTGAAAAGTATTTGCATATGAATAGATATAAGATAATTATTAACACTACTTTTCATTTGAGTCAATGGAGTAGCGTATCACAAAATCTTGTAACTCGTAATGACCATTCACTACTCTTTTGTTTTTCTTCATTTTCTTCCTTCTGTAAGACAGGATTTTTGAAAAGAGTAATAAGGATTTTAACTTTTGTCCTTTTCATCTCTGAAGCTAAAGTTGAGAATCCCACAGTCACGTAAGAACCAACATAGATATCCGATACTGTTTGTCCTTCCATTCCGTTCCTTTGCGCTTAACCGGATATCTGGAATAAGGTAATAAGGATTTAACCACCATCCTTTTTCATCCTTGAGTTCTTTTCTTGCTTTCTCCGGCTGCATCCTGGTATTGTGGACCGCTGCTCACTCCGGCAACGACTCGTGTACTCCGTCACGCTCCACCTGACTCACTGGCCACATTCTGGGAACTGTGACTCGCTGGGTGGAGGTGCCTGTAACTCTGTATCCACCGGAGAGGGAAGGCGTGCGCTAATCTTGCCTGGTTATACGATATGATGCAATGTCAGACTACCGGTAGAAAACACTAAACATACTTAATCCTTAACCCTTTCATTGCTACTTTGCTCATTTTACTGTAGTCTTTCCTTGTTTTGCAACGATCTACAAATGTTATATTAGCTGAAAATTCCTGAAGATTTTTTTTGCCTTAATTTTCTTGTAGAAGCTTAAAAGGACACTATACATTGTTTTTTTTTGTGTGTGTTGTGAATAGTTGCATACAGCAGTGAAAAGGTTAATTCTTACATTGCTTTAGATTCTCACCACCAGAGTTGATGGTCGGGCAAGTTTAAAGGTTTTGAGAAAGACCACTGATAGCTAAAGAAGTGAGGGGCCTTGCAGTGCCTGTAATGTTACTCTTGATCTCTAAAATTTTATGCAATGATATGAATTAACGTGTCGTACTACAATTAATAGATAAAATCGAGGAATTGTGTCATGGAACGTTTCAACTAGGAGAATGTAATGAAAATTTCTGTTTTCAAAAGGCGTTCTCATTTTTCCAGTAATAGTTTAATTAGTATTCCTTACAAGCCACTGAAGAAAACAACCATGAAAATCCTGTTATTCATGTTTACCGCCTTTAGAAATCGTTTAATGGGCCAACAATGCGTTTCAAAATACAAGCCCTCGTTTCGTCCAGATTTAACACTAACAGGCTTGCACTTGCTGGCTTCTGACGGCGTGCTAAGCGGGAGGGTTCTGTCCAGGGTTCGATGTCCCGCCTGCACGCCTCAGGAATTTCCCGCGAATAGCTCTGCAGCGGTGAATGGTGGTCGGCATGGGGGAGGGAGTGCCCGCTGACCGCCTCACTCCATGCCGCTCTTGGCTGGGAGAAGTGCAGGACGAGGGCGGGGTTGTCCAGCGTGCTTTCTTTTGTAAGTGATGGAGTATTTACGTAACTGAACCTTTATCGAAGGGAGATGTGAAGCCGAGTGTATATTGTTGGTGCTGTTCTCTCTCTCTCTCTCTCTCTCTCTCTCTCTCTCTCTCTCTCTCTCTCTCTCTCTCTCTCTCTCTCTCTCTCTCTCTCTCTCTCTCTCTCTCTCTCTCTCTCTCTCTCTCTCTCTCTCTCTCTCTCTCTCTCTCTCTCTCTCTCTCTCTCTTTCTGGTCGAGGCTGCACAGCGGAGGTCGGGTGTGTCAGTATGCCGACGGTTGAATTGTGGTTCTGGGAAACACTGTCATTCTTATCAAGGAAAAAGTCTGAACAAAAAAGAGAGAAATGAATAACAACATCGGTTCCCAGAAAGGTGTGTGCTGTAAAAATGTTCGCTGCTGTGATTGGTCAACCTAGTACAAGTATATATAATGATTTGAAATGATGAAATGATTTGTAAACATGCTATAAATGTTGGGAAATGACTTTAACACTAAAGTTATGTGCAGTTATGAAGCGAGAAGCACGTATAATCATTTGAAAGTATACAATAAAGGCGTGTTTAAAGATGTACGGAATGCTGAAACAATAACGAAACTAAAATGATAGAAACTGACATGAATTATTATATATTTGCCTGGAACAATGACATTACTAAGTCCGGTTAATATCATGTCACCTAATCTAAACAAGTATATTATTCATTAGTAAACAAGTATTATTATTCGAAGACCAAAGAAAGAATCGTATACGGTAGATGGACGAAGTGGCCTGTTACTCGTTCCTCGTGTACAACATTTTACGGAACATGACATCACCTCTTTGGACAACTGTACATAGTGGAAAGTGGGAACGGGCAACACCCTCCCTTTACCACTAGCCTGTCGCGTCGCCTGCAGCCAAGAGATCTTGAGGCGAGACAAAAGAAGGAGCAGCTGAACCAAACTTGAACCCTACTGTGCGATGCTAACTCTGTCTCTTGGCGGGATGCTGCATTAGGAAGTCACCGCCGCGCCCTGCTTTCCCGCTGTTATGGTTACGCTCTGGTGGCGGAACGGTTCACGGACACCACCACCATTACCACCACTATCTCCACCACCGCAACCACGTCACCTTACGCCACTTGAACCAGGGAAGTCCGCCACTCACAGCGGGATTCACGGTAAAGCCTCGCGTTCTGGTGCTCAGTGATGTGATGTTTTGCCTCCGCCGAGAGAAAACGGGATACGAGGGAGCCGGACGCGGAGGAGGGACTGAAAAATACACGTCCCTGCTGAGAAACACAAAGGATGACGGCTGCAGTCTGACAGAACACCTGGTAAGAGTGGGAAAACGAAACGCAGATTGCAGCGAGGGGCAACACAAGATCAGATGCCGTCTAAAGGAGTTAAGCAAATCTCAAAGCAGCTAAAAGCCACACAAATAGGGTTAACAGCACAAGAGTAATGCAACACAACACATAGAGATGCAGGCTATGGTAGTACACAACAGTTTGAAGTAACAAAACAGACAAATAGGGATAATGCAACGCACCAGCACAACACTACTACAACACAACAGCAGAACAGGAGAGCACAACACAACACAAGAGATAAAATACCATAGCACTAATGGAAAACAAACTAAAAAGACAGAAGTTGAAAAGATTAGGCAGCACAACACATCAGCACAAGGGAGAGATGCATCGCCGCAACATACAGCAGCACACCGCACCACGGGACAAAGGAGCGCAACACCAGGGATGCAGCACAAGTAGGAGGCCAGACAAAGCAACCCAGGCAACACAACAGCGAGGGGCCGCGATGTAGCTCGCCCGCAGAGTTCCCTGTTAATGATTCCTAGAAGCGCGAATTGAAAGTTCCTAGAGTGGTTCTTGTAACCTCCTCCTCCTCCTCCTCCTCCTCCTCCTCCTCCTCCTCCTCCTCCTGCTCCTCCTCCCCAGTCTTTCTCTTTTTATGTTTTTTTTCCTCTCTTTGTTTTGGGTCACTTTTTTCCTTCAACGACGACTTGAGAGAGAGAGAGAGAGAGAGAGAGAGAGAGAGAGAGAGAGAGAGAGACGCACACATACGTACACTACATACACAAATGCAGACGAACAAAACAAAACATCGACACATGCTAAACACAAAGAAGAAGAAGAAGAGAGAGAGAGAGAGAGAGAGAGAGAGAGAGAGAGAGAGAGAGAGAGAGAACTTGCACACATCTTACATATTCTTAATTCCTTTCTGTGGTGTGGAGTTATATATACATCCACACACACACGCACACCTTCCTAAAACATCCGTGCCCTTTATACTTGGCCGGATGGATTTGCGTGTATTCATCTGTTTGCATAGGTCAGCGATCCCCACAATAACCACTGTTCCAAGAATCCAAGCAGATCCATAAACTCTGTGCACGGAGCCTGATTGACAAAACATCGCCTCATCCTCTTCAGGCTCTCCCCACTACCACTTCTTCACTTAACCCTCACATTTACGTACACCTCTCTCCCTTGTGTTGTGAGAGAGGGAGAGACTGCAGCACTTGTCTCTCCTAGCCGGTGTGGGAAGGATTGTTTGTGGCGGTGGTAGTAGTGGTGGGCGGGTGGAGAGTGGCAACACTGCATTACCAAGAACTGAATTACACTAGGTTCCTGGAAGGTTACGTGACTCTCTCTCTCTCTCTCTCTCTCTCTCTCTCTCTCTCTCTCTCTCTCTCTCTCTCTCTCTCTCTCTTTTGTTTCATAAATCAAGGCTTTCTTTTGAACCTGCAGGCTACAGTCTTGGTAGATTCGTGGAAGATGCGAGCTTTGACTGGATTATAGTCACTTCTCCTCCTCCTCTTCCTCCTTTTCCTCCTCCTCCTCCTCTTCCTCCTCCTCCTCCTCCTTCCCCTGCTTCTCCTTGTGTGGTTGTCATGGTGATTCGCCACTTGTTTATGTTGATTTGATGGCGTCATGGTGAAGTAACTGTGACGTCACCATTATTGTCATACCAGAGAGAGAGAGAGAGAGAGAGAGAGAGAGAGAGAGAACTAAGGGTAATCGCTTTTATCGGCTTGTCTGACTAGTAGAGAGAGAGAGAGAGAGAGAGAGAGAGAGAGAGAGAGGACTGGGGGGGTAATGGCTTTCGTCTGCGTGTCTGCGTGTCTACCAGTACGTAAGGAAGCCCCACCCATGCCCCTAAGGGATAAGACAGTTCTTGTTAGGTGCTGCTCTTCTACGTTCCTAACTTTATACACAAGACGATCACTTTCCTACATTTTACACAGACAAACTGAAACTAATATGCTCAATTTCTCTCATTAAAACAACTTGTAGACACTTTAAAGATGATTGGTTAAGTTCCCGTGTTGGTTTTCTGAGCTTCTTTCATTTACACTACTTTCAAACACCACAGAAATGGTTAGTTTTAGGTTCCCACATTGTTCCTCCCTTGCTACACACATCAATACACCCATACAAACTAAGAAAACCTCAGTATTTTTTTGCTCAAACATGTTGGAAGTTGACAAGGGAAGGCAGTGTGGCGTTAGGGAATACGACTGTGGCTGAGACAAAAGACGAGAATATGTGTAGGAATTAAAAGGAGGGCGAGCGTGGGTGTGTCGCTGCAAGGAGATGGTATTCACGGCTGCTTCTTTTTTGGGTGGCTCTTTGAATAACTAAAACAAGGCTGCCGCGGAGATGTAAGTACTAGGAAAAGAAGAGAAGAGGATACCGAGGGAATAATATTTTTTTTCTTCAGTCAGAGGGTAAATGTGTAGATGAGAGAGAGGGAGGGAGGTGTGTGTGTGTGTGTGTGTGTGTGTGTGTGTGTGTGTGTGTGTATCTAAGCAACTGCTATGTAGAGAGAAGGAGGAGAGAGGGATATGGCAACAACTGAGTTCCTGGAAGAAGGAGGGAGGGACCTTCGCTTCCCCACTCCCTGATTCTATCCTTTGGTGGCCGAGAGAGAGAGAGAGAGAGAGAGAGAGAGTATTGATATTGTATGTGAATTGAAAGCTTTTTCTTTCTTTATATTTATGTCAATGCACCTTTCATCCTCTCTCTCTCTCTCTCTCTCTCTCTCTCTCTCTCTCTCTCTCTCTCTCTCTCTCTCTCTCTCTCTCGCCAAGGTTTCTGCTATTGTTCTATACATCCAACCCTTTCCCTTTTTTTCAAATATACTTTTAATCGTGTTTTGCAGTCGGTAAGTTCCATGTTCAATCTTTTCCATAATTCTCTTGCGTCTCTCGTTTCAGTTAGTCAGTCAGGAAGTGGAGAAGTCAGTCAGTCAGTCAGGTAGTTTGTTAGTCGCTCAGTGAGATGGTTAGAGATATAGTTAATTAGTTAGTTTGTTTATCAGGTAGCTAGTTAGTAAACAAACCAGTCTTTGGGGTAACGAGTTCATTATTTCGTTATTTAACTCATCTTGTTTGTTTACTTAATACCACAATCATGTAAACCTTGAAGAATTGCTGTCACCAATCGGAATCCCGCGCGTGCACCAGTGTCTTGCGGGGTCACCTGGTGTTTTCATAATCTGTCACACTACGTACGTAACATACTCGTCCCTGGCTGTATCCTTCTAAAGCCAACTTTTTATTATTATCCATTTTTTTTCACTTGTCTCCACTTGTATAGAAAAAAAGAAAAAACGTATCTCCCGTACAGTGTGTGTGTGTGTGTGTGTGTGTGTGTGTGTGTGTGTGTGTGTGTGTGCAAAATATTGAAATAGGATTTTTTTTTTTTATAAAGTCTGTAACAAACGTATTATTTCGACGATGCTCATCTGCGGTTTGACCTTTGAATCATGTTAATACAGCGAGCGGGCTATTCACCCACCGGTCCTGCAACACACGAGGACTCCTGCAGCGACTTCAATTTTCTTAGATCACGCGTCTGCCAGCCTTGTAGAGTGAAGTGAACAGTTAGCAAACCAGAAATAATAACAATTTAAACACTGAACATCTTGTAATCTCGAGAGTTCATGTCTTGAAACGTTTTGGTCTTATATAAAAACTAATTCCAAAGGCCACAGAGAAAAATAAGAGTTGTTTTTCGATAATGATGCAAAATTTTATCAAACTATCACTAGAACCAGATCTGATGGCGATTTAGAGAGTGAATTAAAATCTTGTATTCTCTTGGACTCGTGTATTAAAACGTTTTTTTCTCTCTTATAAAACACTTTTTAAAGGCCACCGAGATGAATGTGTCTTTTTGGTGATGCAAAATTCTTATTTAAACTATCATTAGAGTTGTTCATATTACCTTGAAAACCACAGCAACATTTATCAAAATATGTTCACTTGAAGTTATCGAGATAAAATGTGGAAGTTTGATCATATACGTAGCTCTCGGTCATGTGGGTTAATCTGCAGCTGTCGTCTCTCTCTCTCTCTCTCTCTCTCTCTCTCTCTCTCTCTCTCTCTCTCTCTCTCTCTCTCTCTCTCTCTCTCTCGCACACACCTGACATGTTTTGTCTTTTTCTTGCAGTCATAATGATTGCTTGATAACTCTTTACAAAACTTGACAATTTAGATTATCAACAGACTGCACTTCTTACAAATCGGCAACTGACAAATACTCAACAGATTCGATCTCTAATAAAACATGACAACTTGCAGATTTTCAACACACTTGGCTCTTTAGTTTCTCAGTAAATCTTGTTCTCAAAACATGATAACTTATGGATACACTCCCGACAGCCACTCTTAACAGGAACATGGCAGCTTAAGATCCCCCTCAGATTTTACTCCTCACAGAGCATGACCTGGTAGAATCTCATCAGCAAATTCTACATACACATTACAAAACATGACTCCGACTCGCAGCAGCATCCATTCCACATGACTTTGAAGACTCCCAGGAGAAGAAATTTAAAATCGCTAAAACCAGATTGCTAAACTAATCGAATTTCAACCACGACTATAGCGAAGCGGAGTCACGGTTTACCACGGGCAGCTCAATGGACATCCTCCCACAGACCAGCGTATTAGAACCTTGCGGTCACTAACGGTGCTATAGATTATCACATACTCCCCGGTGGACGGCAAAGGCCCGGCAGGCGACTCATGGGGCTTAATACACTGGGAATGTGAACTAAGTGGAGCGGACGAAGCGGTCATTTTGTTCATCACACTCAACTATCAGTCCAAGCCGCCCCTTCCTGCTCCTGCTCCCTTGTTCCGCCGGCCTCACACCCCTCGGCGAATCAGTGAACAAGGCTTTATCTCTCTATCAGTCCTTTGCACGGCTATAAGGACATCGTTTACCTCATTGGCTTGCAGTGTTGATGTGTTATCTCCGTTCACGCTAGTCTGCCCGAGTGAGATGCAATTGGTTGTGGTGTTTACATGTGGTTGTGTCCTTGTCTTCGTGTCTCACTCATTTTTATCTCCGTCTTGGTTTATATAAGTAAACTGACAAGAAGTGTTCGGGATTTGTGAGACTTATCTATTTCAGAATATTGACAGTACGAAAGGAAAATTTGCAAGAAAATGCTTATCTTTTTACGAGGTTCCTGTATCGATTCAAAATACCGTCAGTTTTGATAAGATGTAATATAATGATTATTTGACAACGTAAATGACTGCAGTGTGTGAGAACAAGTCATACAAAAGAAGTGTTTAATGACAATACTAATAAATAAATCGTATGCTGGAGAAGGATTTCGAATATACCCACTTTTATAAACTAATTGCGCGCACACACACACACACACACACACACACACACACACACACACACACACACACACACACACACACACAAAAAAAAAAAAAATAGAGGAAAAAGAATATCGTTTATCTTAATCGAACAAACATCGATAATAATTCCCCGGGACACAGGATTATAGCTACCAAATTAACACCCTTAGCCATCCCATCACGAGCACCAATGAGGCGTGAAGCAGGAGTGAACGTCAGCAAACTGCAAAAAACGGCTTGAGAATAAGAGGAAAATAACTGTGATATTCCGCGTTCCGATTTAAAAGGATTCATCCACCAGGCACTTGTTCGGTGGGTTTGTGAATGATACTCTCCCTTCGTGGACTTGGCATTGATGAGTCAGTTACCTTGGCTGTGACTCGCTGTGGCTGGCTGAGAGGATAAGACGACATTGGCGTGAGCTGTGAACTGCCTTGACGGGCCCCGCAGCCAGGGAGAATGTTTTCCAAGAAGCTATACCGTACTTGCATAAGCCGGCAAGTGGATGTTCTTCAGGGTGTAGCTGGGTGGCGTGCTCTTATGAAGTTGTTTGATGTTGTGCTCGGGTTCGGGGTTGTTTCTGTGGGAGATGTTATGGAAAGTCGTACTTGTAGTTGTAAAATAATAGTAAGATTTTTTTTTTTTTTTTTTTTTATTTATACCATGTGGGCTTTTTCGCGGGAATTTATGGGCTAAAGGGGATACTTTTTTGGGTGCCTCCTATCTCAAAGCCCACTCGCTACGAAGCCGTTGCCCCGAGTGAGGAAGCCCAACCTACACTCGGACTGTGGACAGATTCGAACCCGTTCGCTTGGAGACATCTCGGACCCCAAAGCACTCATGGTTCCACTGTACCGCAGCGGCCCACTTTGTTTTGTTTGGAGTTGTATGGAGTTTTGAGTTGCGTCAGTTCCTGTAGAGAATGTTAGGGAGAAAGTAGCAGTAGTGGAAGTGTGTTTTGAAATTGGTCAGTGATATAAGCTCAGATCTATTTCCCACACACAGAGAGAGAGAGAGAGAGAGAGAGAGAGAGAGAGAGAGAGAGAGAGAGAGAGAGAGGATGAGGAGGGGAGGGTGTATGGAAGGAAGTAGAGAATGGGGAGGAAAATTCATCCGTCTTAAAGGTGAGCGACTTTCTGGAGCAGAGATAGTAGAATAGGTGAGAGAGAGAGAGAGAGAGAGAGAGAGAGAGAGAGAGAGAGAGAGAGAGAGAGAGAGAGAGAGATCAAAGGATGGAAGAGCTTAGTGGTAGCAAGAAATAAAAGAACAAGAAATTGGATGTTGCAGAAATATTGAAGCAAGAGACGAACGAACGAATGAAAGAGAACATTTTGAAAACTGGAGAAGAATGAAACGTGAGATTTTAACTTTCAAGAAAAAAAAAAAAAAAAACATGTAGCTATTTCAGGCTCGTGTTATTGATCGGATAAATCTTGTTTTATCGTGGACGTATCACATTATATTGTTTTATTTGATCCTTCTCTTCAGAATTTTTTCTCCCTCTTTCTCCCTTTATTCCTCCACTTCTAAGAATTAATACCAGTTGGTGACTGAAGCCTTCAAATCTTACGATCAAGGCGGTGCTTGGTTAAGAACTCTTGCGGCCTTTTCTAGTTTTGCAGAGAGAGAGAGAGAGAGAGAGAGAGAGCGTCTGGTGTAAGTACGGGACGCCCTTGGCTCCACCAGACTAGACTGTTGCTGTGCTGTAAATTTACCTGGCAGCATCCCGTCTTTCAGGGCTGCACGCTGCACTGTGTGTTTGCCTGCATGCTTCCATTACTGGGCGCTCCGTAGGCGAGAGAGACTGGGTTCCATCAAATCGCTTGGGCCTGCCTGATATAACACGCCAGCACTCGGCGGGCGAAGCACTGCTCCACACAAACTCGTCTGACTAGTGAGTAAATAATCTTGGAACAAACACAAGCTGGCCCACTATCGCGAAAATTCTGAGAACACTGCACGACTGGATCTTGGTGTCGTATCAGGGCCAAACGACTTCTGTCGGTGAAATCAGGCAAAACAATAACTATCGTCAAGATTTTCTAAAACGGAGAATATGTCTAATGAAAAAATCCAAGAGGATAAAGTCATGGAGGGTTTGTCAAAAGGACTGAATCCCAAGTTCTCAAGAATCTCAGAAGCTTCATTGAGCATTTCCTGGAAATCCAAAAGATCTTGATCCCCTTTCAGAGAAAACGGGTTTGACGAGGGCCGGGAAGGAGGGGGAACTAATGTAAGCTAAGCTGCCTGTAGCCCTCCCCAGCCTCCCTTTTCCTCACACACACACACACACACACACACACACACACACACACACACACACACACACACACACACACACACTCTCTCTCTCTCTCTCTCTCTCTCTCTCTCTCTCTCTCTCTCTCTCTCTCTCTCTCTCTCTCTCTCTCTCTCTCTCTCTCTCTCTCTCGTCACTTTAATAAGAGACGATGGAGAAAAGGCGATCTTTTAAGAATAGTTTATAATGTCAGTGCCTGTCTGGAGGAGGCAGGTGGCGGTGGGCGCGGCCGAGGATGCTGGTCAGCCCTACCGCCGCTGCCGCCACACAAAGGCACGCGCCCCTTCCTTCCGCCGCCACAGGGGGAAGAGGGCGGGCGGGAGAGAAGGAGGGAGCAATACCGGGAACCATATCACACAAGCAGCAGCCTCACAGTCGGCACGTCTCTCTCTCTCTCTCTCTCTCTCTCTCTCTCTCTCTCTCTCTCTCTCTCTCTCTCTCTCTGTCAACTAAGTAAAAACAAGTCTGAAACGCGCGCACACACTACCACAAACATACAAGCACACGGACGCTCGCCTAGTTAGCTTGCCGTCACGGGGGAAGTGTTGATAAAGCCACCTAACTGTACTACATGTTAGTTTCTGAGCCCTCCCTGAACCCCCTAGCGGGAGTGGAGTGGAGCGGAGTGGGAGTGCCAGGCCGGAACAGTGGGCCGGCATTCTTGTCAATAAAACCACTTGATAGGATGACGGGCGGAAGATCTTCGTCAGAAAACAAGGCTAGAGAGGATCGATTAAGAGATGACACACCTGGCGACACACCTGATGACACACACACACATCTGATGACACCTGATGACACACTTTTTGAGTACAAAGAGAGAATACCTGGCGAAGGGACGAAAGTGAGTTACAGACGTATAGAGAGAAGAGAGGATAGACTAGACCAGACTCACATACACTCTAAAGAGAAGGACGGTAAAAGGGGAAAAGGGAGGGAGAGGGAGAGGGTAACCATGGTGACGTCTGCCAGTTCGGGCCCAGGCGGGTTCCAGGAATGGGAACCCCAGCAAGTTTCCTGGAACGCAGCCCGATGTCACGCGCCCACATTTACTCGCGTTCCCCCTTCCCCGACTCTCTACCGCCGCGGTCTGGGGGCGAGGCGAGGCGAGGCGGGTGAGTGTATGGCTGAAGGGTTGAATGTGTCGCTGGCTGAGTGGGAGGTTATGATTCCGTTTTGCAGGATCTTTTTTTACACTCGCATGCTCTATATTATATGTGTTCCTTGAATTAGTGGTATTAAGGTTAAATGGCACTGAAAGTTGTTTTCTCTCTCTCTCTCTCTCTCTCTCTCTCTCTCTCTCTCTCTCTCTCTCTCTCTCTCTCTCTCTCTCTGCTCTCCGTTTATCTTTCTGCAAAAATAGACCACATACCACACATGTACACGCAAACACACACACACACACACACACACACACACACACACACACACACACACACACACACACACACACAGAGAGAGAGAGAGAGAGAGAGAGAGAGAGAGAGAGAGAGAGAGAGAGAGAGAGCTATTTACATGGAAATGCAGGCCACACAGACCTCGTTGTTCTGCCCTCATGCACAAAACAACGCTGACACCACCAAGGGCGTCAGGAAGGTACTGAGGTGAAGCATCGTCAGGTGACCTCTGATCTATGGCTCGTATTCCTAACCCTTTGCTTGTGACATTAAAAGACAATCTGTATATAGCAGCCATAGCCAACACTTTTAACATGAAAAAGTAGAACATAAAGGCACGATAAGATATTGACTGCTCTGATGCACCTTTGCAGTATTATTTCAGGTGTTCTTTGGTTCCTCTTCTATAAAAAGAACTTGTCAAACTGTCTCAGGAATCATAAAGACACTTGAAAGCTCCCCATAACTTTTACTGGCTTGTTGAAAAGTATTAGAAAAAAGGAAAGATAAAAGAGAAAGGGGTTGTATCTTAAATGATGAATTCTTGTTTTTACTTTTATTTCTAGTTCAATCTCCTGTCACGCTTGTGATGGAAGTATAAAGAAAATAGTTTGTTCGTCTATAGTTGATTTGGAAATATTCATGTTTTTTTTTCTCTCTTTCGTGTGAAATTTCATATGGGTTTGCTAAGGAAAAGGAAGTTTTTTCTTTTTTTCTTTCAGATCATCCTTTATGTTTTATTTTTACACACACACACACACACACACACACACACACACACACACACACTCTCTCTCTCTCTCTCTCTCTCTCTCTCTCTCTCTCTCTCTCTCTCTCTCTCTCTTTCTGAAACACAAACAAACCAGAATTAGCCGCACCGTTCAAAGTTCTAAAACGCTACTGCCTAAATAACACGTTCGGAATCCTTTGTTCTTTCCGCTCGTTCGACTCATCCAGGCTGCACGAACCACGCCGCCTCGCCACGCCTCGCCACACCTCCCCGATCCACCCCGCGCCTGCCGAGTCCATGACGGAGGCGTGGCTGGTGGCGGAGCAGCGGCAGGGGAAAGGGGAAAATTTGGATGGTAGTGATGGTGGTGGTAGTGGTAGCGGTGGTGGTGGTGGTGGATTGGCATATATGGGTTTGGCTTTTGTAGAAATTCTGTTGTTGTTGTTTTTGTTGTTGTTGTTGTGGTTGTTGTGGTGGTGGTGGTAGTGGTGGTAGGTAGTAGTAGGAATAGGAGAGTGAGTTGCAGTAGTAGTAGTAGTAGTAGTAGTATTTAGCAGTAGTTGTAGTAGTAGTAGTAGTAGTAGTAGTATTAGTAGTAGTAGTAGTAGTAATTGTTGTTGTTGTTGTTGAAGGAGAATAAGGAAAAAGAGAACATGTGAGTCTTTAATGTTCGTATCATTAATATATATATATATATATATATATATATATATATATATATATATATATATATATATATATATATATATATATATATATATATTTATTTATTATAGTTTACACATTCCTGAGGCGCTCGCGCGCGCGCACACACACACACACACACACACACACACACACACACACACACACACACACGTCCTCCCAATTAACTTGCGTCATTTTAGAAAGGTGAAAAAATAATGCAGTAGATAAAAACTTGACCATTTTAGAGAAGTACATATTATTTTAAATGTAGCATAAACACACACACACACACACACACACACACACACACACACACACACACACACACACACACACACACACACACACACACACACACACACACACACACACACACACACACACACAAACACACACACTATCATTAATTGAACTCGCTGGGGAAGTATTGTTCTGGTTCCCTCAAGTAGTGTTAGGCCTAAAGCTTGTATTCAATTGCACGAGGCCTACTTCCTTTCCCTTTAACATCGTTGGAGAGAGAGAGAGAGAGAGAGAGAGAGAGAGAGAGAGAGAGAGAGAGAGAGAGAATACACAAGAAAACATTAAAAAAGAGAAGTAGAAAGAAAAAAGTGAGAGAAAAATCCTTTACTAATCGTCTCCACTCCAAACATGACCCGAGTGTGTGTGTGTGTGTGTGTGTGTGTGTGAATGAGCGCGGTACAAATTTACCAGCTTATTCCCACGATTAATGAGCTGTGATGGCTGAGGAGGGAAGAGGTTTGCTAAGAGACCCGCTTATCTTCACTCTCTTCAGACATTTAGCGGTTACTGATGCGGGAACAAGATCCAACACTTCGTAGCGAGATTGATAAGAGCAAATACTGGGTTTAACATTAACGTATTTACTGGACATGATTCTTTTTTTTTCTTTTTCTCTCTTATGGACTGTCGTAAATTGTCTTGCTTCATTTTTCGAACTGACTGACTGTTTCTGAGTAAAGAATGTTTGTTTTTTTAATCTCTTCAGTACCAGGACGCGTTTTCATATTCATTTTCGTCACTATTTTGGCGATTTTATATAATCTCCATTAGAATAGTAAAGACTCTGGTGGTCAGTACTCTTTCGACCTCTATAGATCCTTCTTAATGCAAATAAAATCGTCTAATCATACCCAAAAATCAAAATAAAAATGCGTCTCAATATTGAAGGATTTAATCGTGATCTGCATAATGAAGGGATGAAGAACGTGATTAAAAAACTGAATGAATATAAACCTGATCTAATTACTTGTGTCAGTCTAAAGTTATACTAAAGTTTAATTAATCAAGTTTTCAGACTCATTTTAGTCCTTGAGGCTCATTGGGAAGCTTGAGCTATCGAAGCTTTTAATGGATTTTGTAAGTAGGGAAGCTGTATTCCGTCCCTGGTTTGATTTATTCAGTCATTTATTTACTTATTTGTTCAGTTATTTATTTATCCATTCTGTTATTTATCTGTCTTTGTGTTCATTTATTTATTAATTTATTTTAGAAGTTAATTTGGAAGTGGTACAGTGGAACCATGCGTGCTTTGGGATCCGAGGGGTCTCCAAGCGCACGGGTTCGAATCCTGTCCACGGTCTGAGTGTAGGTTGGGCTTCCTCACTCGGGACAATGGTTTCCTAGCGGGTGGGCTTTGAAAAAGGAGGTACCCCAAAAAGTACCCCCTTTAGCCCATAAATTTCCGTGAAAAGCCTACATGGTATAAAAGAAAAAAAAAACTTAAGGCATCCGAGGTAGGTATACTTATTTGCAGAGGGTTAAGGTAAATTACGTTTCATATGTCTGTGTTTACCTATTTACTAGTAGTCCACCTATCTAACTTAACCCCTTGAGTACCATGACGCGTTTCCATTTTCATTCTGCTTATTATTTGGTGATTTTATGCAGCTTCAGAAACTCATGTGGGGGATTAAAATAGTGAAGACTGAGGCCATTAATCCTCTGACCTCCATATACCCTTCCTAATGCCAATAAAATAGTCTAATCGTACACAAGTCTCATGGCAAAAATATGTCTCAGTAGTGAAAGGATTAATATATCCCACCTCAAGCGCAGCCGTTCTTTCTTTCTTTTTTTTTTTTTTCCTCTCCGCCCATCATGTTATTTAAGATTTGATTATTGATTTAAGGAAATGAATGTGGTGCAATGTTTAAAAGGGCAAAGTACACGCAGCACATTGAGTCCCTGCTGCCAATGTTTATCGAAAGCTGCTATTCACCGTGTCCACTCAAGTAGCGTTGCATTATTCCTTGATAAAAAAAAAAAAAAAAAAAAAAAGCGGAGAGCGACTTTATATCAGCGTCACAGAGTAGAATAATCCTCGTTAGCTCCGTCACTCTTTTTATTCACTTGTTCTTTGCTTTTTAATGGGCCCTGAATGCCTTATTAATCCAGTAATCTTAGGTTCTGGGATGTAGACACGAGTATTTCTGTGCAGGGTGAGCATTCTTGTCTCCCCACCCTTCCTTCCCTCATTCCTTTCTCCCTCTTATAAATATCCATCGTGTTTTATTTATTTAGCACACATCGCTTAGAATTACAGAGTATGTTTCCATGAGAGAGGGTTTGTTTTACTTTTATTTTTCTCTATTCCCATCTTTCCTTCCTTCCTTCCTTCCTTCCTTCCTTCTCACGTTGTACTACATGTCATGTTTTGCTTAGCACATTAACCTGAAGAATATTTTATCGTTACATTCCTCCTTCCTTCCTCCCTTCCTTCCTTCCTTCCTGGTTTTTATCCTCATTTCCTCTCTCTCTCTCTCTCTCTCTCTCTCTCTCTCTCTCTCTCTCTCTCTCTCTCTCTCTCTCTCTCTCTCTCTCTCTCTCTCTCTCTCTCTCTCTCTCTCTCTCTCTCTCTCTCTCTCTCTCGTAAATATCTATCACGTTTCATTTATCACATCAAACCGAGGCAGGCATATTTCCGTGAAAGATGTTTTGTTTTACTTCTACGTCCTTCCCTTCCTTCCTTGATTCCTTCCTTTACTTTCCTCCCCTCCCTCTCTCCCTTCCTTCCTTCATTGCTCTCTCTCTTATAAATATATCACGTTTAATTTAGCATGTTAAACTGAATTACGTATCATTTCCGTGAGAAGTTCCTCGTTTTACTACCTTCTCGTTCCTCAATCCCTTCCTCCTGTCCTTCTTTCGGTCCTTCGCCAGCCAACAGTCTCTATCATTATTGATTACACTCGCTGAGATGCCCATTCTCCTCGCTAGTAAACCCAAGCTGAAGATGAGCAGAGTAAACCTCATAGTAATCTCTATCTACCACCACTACCGCCACCACCACTCGCTATCCTGGCCATCCTATGCAACCATTTTCGTATATTGTGAAGTTATTTTCTCTCTCTCTCTCTCTCTCTCTCTCTCTCTCTCTCTCTCTCTCTCTCTCTCTCTCTCTCTCTCTCTCTCTCTCTCTCTCTCTCTTCTACAAACATCCCACATCACTGCAGCCTCTTCATCTCTGTGGAGCTTTAAACTTAACCATACCTCAGCCACGCATGCCAGAACGTTTATCCTCCTCCTCCTCCTCCCCCTCCTCCTCCTCCTCCTCCTCCTCCTCCTCCTCCTCCTCCTCCTCCTCCTCCTCCTCCTCCTCCTCCTCCTCCTCCTCCTCCTCCTCCTCCTCCTCCTCCTCCTCCTCCTCCTTCCGCTGCTCTACTATTCTTACTCCACCTGCCGGCCACCATACCTCCCACTCACCATCTGAGCCTCATCTGCAGCGCCTCAGCTTGTTACATACATCGAGGACGCGGTCATTTCCGCCGCCATTAGCAGAGGAAAGAGACGTTTCGCAGACTCTCTCTCTCTCTCTCTCTCTCTCTCTCTCTCTCTCTCTCTCTCTCTCTCTCTCTCTCTCTCTCTCTCTCTCTCTCTCTGTGTGTGTGTGTGTGTGTGTGTGTGTGTGTGTGTGTGTGTGTGTGTGTGTGTGTGTGTGTGTGTGTGTGTGTGTGTGTGTGTGTGTGTGTGTGTGTGTGTGTGTAAACTGTGTTGTTTGGACATCACTTGAATCATGAAACTTTACATTCTATCTCGCTGGATTTGGACTTTTGGGTGGAATGATTTAGGTTTCTCTCTCTCTCTCTCTCTCTCTCTCTCTCTCTCTCTCTCTCTCTCTCTCTCTCTCTGGCACCATTGTTTTCAATGTGTTCTTGTCATAGTAGCGTGTGTGCACCTGACTGGTGCATGAAGACACAGGTCGCAGGTCGCAGGTCATTATCCCTGATGCAGCTTGGGGCCTTGAGATCCACACAAAATATTCGTAGTTGTATTGTATTACACTCTGAAGCCTTTACATTTGTTTGTTCGTAATGGACGGGTGGAAAGTGAAAATGTTCTATGTCAGGTTTCTCTTAAAGACTGTGGCTCATGAACGTGTTTTTGCAGGTGCTGCCAACATGCTGACGTGTCCCAACTGCCACCACGTGCTGGCGACCCGGCCCTGCTGCAGCATCACCCTCCAGTGTCCCGCGTCTGCCCCACCCATGTCTACATTGGCTCCTCCTGCTGCAGGAGGGCCGCTCATGGGCTCCTCCCTCGGCTCCGCGCCTCTCCACCTCTCCACAAACGCCGCGTCTGCCTCTACAGAGCAGCAGCACCACACCCTGCACTCTCCACAGCAACCCCAGGCCCCGCTAGCCACGCCCCATGTCAGCGGCCACATGTTTCACTTCCCCACGCTACAGATGCCCAGCTTCGTGGGTTGTCACAGTCCCTGCCACATGACGTGCCAGGGTGCGATGCCCCCACCTTGTTCAACAGCGTGCAGGAGCCCAGCGGTGTGTGGCGGAGGCTGGCGGTGGCCAGATAGTGGCGGCCGCACCTCGGATCACAGTTTGGCCACGCGCATGCACACCTCGGGGGGTGGCATAGTTGATGCGAGTAGCATGGCCAAGGCGGGAGTGGAAGAGGACAGCGTGGTGGCCTCCACCCGCAGGGCTTTGGTGAAGAGTGGGTGGTATTGGGAACGGATTACGTGGCGGGAGGCTGAGGCCCTGCTGCAGGGCACCAGCCTAGGCACCTTTATTGTGCGGGACTCTGCCGACATGAGGTTCTTGTTCTCCCTGAGTGTGCAGACGGAGCGGGGACCCACCAGTGTGCGCATCCATTACTCGGGGGGAAAGTTTCGGTTAGACTGCGAGGCACACATGGCCCCCACTATTCCTGAGTTCTCTCACGTAATCCGCCTAGTGGAACATTACATCAGAATCAATCGCAAGCTGCAGCGACACGTGTGGGTCGACACTCGTGGCCAGATCTACTCCCCCATCACCATCAGGCAGCCCCTGAAGCGCAACGTGGCGCCCCTCAAACACCTGTGTCGCCTAGCCATCAACCAGTCCTTCCACCAACCCGCCACCTGCCTGCCCTTGCCCGCCCCCCTCGCCGCCTATATCGACGAGTACCCCTTCTGGTGCTAACAACACCCCCATCCCCCTTTACAACTTTTGATGCTACTATAGGTTCTTTTTTCCTAGGCATATGCATGTGCGTATGTATATAGTAATGATTGTTTATATTTATTATATAAATGGAAATGGGGTCTGTGTATATACTTCATGTGTAAGATATGTATCTTTATTTTCTTTTTTTCACATGAATTCACATACACGAGTCTTGCATCCTGTCTTTACTCGCCGTGAGGAGTGAGTAAGCAGTGAAGGCGCTCGTACACCGGCATGTGTGGTTGGTATGTAGACGTAAACACACACACACACACACACACACACACACACACACACACACACACACACACACACACATGCACATTCATTCATTCATTCAGAGCGTTAAGCATCAGTAGCGGTCCGACCCTTTCGTCTTCAGGAAGCATTTCCTGTCAATGAACCAAGTGTGACGTACATGCAGAATTCCCGGCGTAGATATTTGTTCATAAATTACAACATGATTGACATTTTTATTCGGTTGCATTTCCTCTAATGACGATAGCGTTTTTATTTTGACAGCGAAATTTCACATTAATTTACTTGTCTGCAGCGATACCAATATATTTCCCGGGACTTGCTGAGAAACAAAGCACAGTGGCGGCAATGTTAGTTGTACGCAGTGAGTGTAGGATGTTTTGGCTTCAGAGAGAGAGAGAGAGTGTGTGTGTGTGTGTGTGTGTGTGTGTGTGTGTGTGTGCGCGCGCGCGCAAGGCTGCATTACGTACGGATTTGATGACAGCCACTGCACGGGAGTACTGAGATGAGTCAGTAACAGACAGTGCATGGGTCGAGTTTATACGGTTCTAACGATAAGGAGAGATGCCAGACGATGCTTGGAGAGAATACAACGTTGTGCTGCGCATGAGATTATATATTGTTTTGTCGTTAAGGAGAGAGAACAGACGGTATACGAATTGAGAACCACGATGTAGAGATGACAGTGTACGAAAATAAAAACGGGGTATGGAAGAGAGAACAAGAATGCACGGAAAGGGAACCAGAGTGTGGCGCGTTAAGATCCGGTGACAGGCAGTGCAGGGTGCAAGAACTGATGTACACCACGTCAGGGTGAAATGACAGGGTGTGGACTGGACGGGGCGAGGCTAAATCTTTACAAAAACATGGTCGTTCATTAGTTACTCTGAAATTATTGATAAACCGAAAAAAAAAGATGCTTCATTCAAAATTAAAGTCATTCAATATTATCTGTCTAATTTTTATACAAGGCCAAGTGACTCCACGTATCATTTGCGACGCTACACGAACCTGTTTTGAAGCCCTGAATTAGTCACCCATTCAGTCGCCTCTCGTAATGAAACACTACTTAATATCACGATTTTATTACCAGCTACATATGCTTGATAACTAAACTCTCGTACGTACCAACTCTTCAGTGCCTCACAGCCCTCGTCTCTTTTTTGTCTCTGGTATTATCTCACCATAAGTGCGTCGAGTGAAGGCCAAGCACGCACTTACTCCACCCAAGATTTAAATTATTGACACGTATCATTGAATTGTAAGTGACCTTTAAAATTCATCAAGGCGAGCGGAGAGATAAGAGTAAAAGATCCCCTGGTTGATGTTAGAACTTCTCGGAATCAAACGGAAGATTACCACTACCATTGCAAGGCCGTGTCGCGCAGGCAAGGTGTGCGAGGTGCTACGTATTGCTCAGGATTTAATACCCGGGCCATGGTGCGCCATCTGTCCACTGTGGTTTTGACGAGTACCAACAAAATGAAATACAAAGTTAGCAAAGGAGTTAATTTCATTCTTCGCATACTTAGATATTATGAAAACATTTTTTCTTGCGAATTCATTAAATATAAGATGCAAGAGTCAAGCACAATTCTCGGTATTACAAGCATGCAACTTTTTATAACTGAGTAACACGAAGCGTGTGTCCATCCCCTCTTGCACAGGAAGCAGTGGATTGAATAGCAGAGTGCACGAGACACTGTCCGCAAAAAAAGAGGCAAGAAGGAAAATAAAAAGAAAGAAAAACATTACCACACATACTACTTGACATGGATATTTCGTTTCAAGTCCCATTTACATTTTCTGGGACTTGACACTCCTGCATAATAATAAGAATGATAAGAATCTCACTGAGTCTCACGCTAGATGACTCTGACCTGACTGGAGCAAGTCCTTTTAAGTTGCCATTGCCGAAACATCACATATCAGCTTCATGTTAGTCAGTGTGTGTGTGTGTGTGTGTGTGAGAGAGAGAGAGAGAGAGAGAGAGAGAGAGAGAGAGAGAGAGAGAGAGAGAGAGAGAGAGAGAACTTGGAAATGAGAAGATGAGTTTACCATTGCTCTCGCCAGGCCGTCGCTAAAATTCACTGTCACGAGGCCACTGTACTGAGTTAATTCATGCAAGTACCAGGAATAGTAACTAGTTTTTTTTTTTTTTTATTCGTAATTCCTGCCAGTTCCTCCCCTCATCCTTAGAAGCATAATGCGTTACCATATAATGTACGAGATGTAAAGTCACGTTAAAGAATTGCTGAGGTGAATTAAAAGAAAAAGCAGCATTATAATCGTACATTGACTACTGGAGCGTTACGAAATATAATATAAATGAGCATCGACACGACCGTAGAGTTTATAGCTGCCCTTTCTTATGTGTGTTTTCATTGATAGTTCAAAAGCAAACTTTGTAACCATACTCCAAACACTTGGTTAACTTTTGTAGTGTGACGATACGAAAACGAGAGAAATGAGCAATGAATCAATGCTAAAGTTCATAGCATAAGTTTCTGAAATTTAACGTTGCTACTCCCCAATTCATTGTTTAAAATTTTGTCAGCATTTTTAGTCACACACATTAATCGTTTAGTAACTTTCGCATCATAATAATCTGAGAGAAGCTTCTTGTTAAAATATGTATTCGAAAAATCATCAGTTTAGTAATGTACTGACTAATTTATATTTTTCTCAGTAACAAAATAAAAATCTTAACAGTTCCTGAAATGAGTGATGAAATGTAGTATGTTGGCATTCTTCCAGCTGGTAGGTACTGATCGTTTGTTGTTGGTAAATGTTACTGTAATAAGGTAATGTTTGTTTCACCACAATATGGACGGATTTGTGTTGCGTAGCTAGAGTACACAAAATCTCTTCATTGTTATTGGCAATGCTTATAATGTTTTTGAATTACCTCAGGATTTCACACACGCTAACGAGATAAAAAACTAATGTGAGGGTCCAATAACACACACACTCACACAGAGGACCATATTATGAAACGCTCTGCGCTCCATCCCGACTACTTCCATAGGCTTTATGAATTGAACTTACACCGGTTTTTAAGTGTTTTATTTTTATTTATTTTTTATTTATTTATTTATTTATTTATTTTTTTTTTTTTGCGATTCTAATGACAGCTTAAAAATATGTCGTCATCATTGACAGTAGAAACACTCTTAAGAACCAGGCCTATCATCTCCGTGGCATTTAGAAGATAGTCATGATGAGAGAGCAAAGCGTTTCTGAATGCGGCCCAAACACACAAGGTTAAACCAAACATACCATTGACAACAGGAATGTAACTACAGTTATAATTTTACACTTGTACCAGTAGAGGAAGCCTTCAGCCATTTATGTGACTTAGAGCTTCCTTGTTTCATAGACTGCCCATACAAGAGTCCAATACCCTTAGGTTCAAGCAGTTCTCAAGTAGCAACTTAGAGTTTGGGAAGGAGTGCAGGTGTTGTGTGATCCGAGACCGCACTCCAGAAGTTTTGGCGCTTAATCTCTTCTATTTTGAATAGGCTCTACTGGAAGTTACGGGAGGATTTCGAGATCTTCATGATTCCAGCAATAGTTCAACAAAGATCCTGCATCAGCAGCGGAAATGAAACGTCTATGAGAACCAAACCAATAATCTCCGTGGCCTTGAAAACAATTTACATGATAATCCAAAGCGTTTAGAAAATTACGAGTTTTCTTGACTGATGCTGTAAATTTGTGTGTCACGTGACAATCCTGCTCATCAAGGCAAATTTTTCAGATGCTGATGAAGCGTATAACAAATCCATGATAATACAAGGGGAAGCTACAAAGAACTAGTAATCTTACACGGGACTACGTTATGCAGTGAATCCCACATTTATCTCGAGAACCACTGAAATGTGAAATCAAATCTTGTACAGCAAAGTATAAGGTAGATCCATTGCATTAAGAGAATTGTACTTGAAAAAAAAAAAAAAAGGAAAAGGCATAAATTTAAGATGTTCCCAAATGGTTTATTATTGTTTAACTTTGAATCACAGTGAAGTTGGATATGATTTAGGAATCAGCGTAGTAGTACATACTGAATAAAGAAAGACAAATGAGTAGGAAAGCTTGTGAGGAAACTTAAGCTGAAGCAGAAGTAGGATAGATTCACGTACATTTCAACTACAGGTCCTCCTTTTATATGTAAAATATGATAATATTGTAATTTTTTTTTTTATAACTTTCAACTGTAGTTCCTCCTCGAAGCGTAAAATATTATAGTACTATATGAATTCAACTTTTTTTTTTACAGATCCTCTTTAAAATGTAAAATATAATAGTACTACAATTTTCAACTCATTGTTCTCTAGCCGTAAGATGCATTAGCACTTTATAACTTCTACATATCAATTGTAATGTCCAAGAAGCGTAAAATGCAATAGAAACCTCTTCACTCAAATACATTTCGTTTCTAAGGAATAGCTGTAAACGAAACGTGCGACCATATAATACTCTACTCCTGCTTGAGTATCCGCACCAGCTCTCCTGCTTCCTCCTGCTGTTAGGGGGTCTTGACTTGATTGGCACGTGCTGTACATTTCACCAGGTGCCAAAGAATAGGAGATTTACACTTATACTTGCGTTCCGTATACAGTTTACCTTTGGCGAAGGGAAGGGAAGATCTGTTTGAGACATTCAGTTAGTCGCTACCTTGGTTTATGTTTTCTCTCCTTTTCTCCGTAAAATATTCATGTTATTTTCTTCCACACGCTTATTTCCATTGATTTTTCTTGTATCTTTTTATTTTATTTTTTATCTTATTTTAGTTTATCAATTTGTTTTCAGAATCTTTAGGGTATTGCATGCATAAGGGACCATCAAATTTGTACCTTTGTTTATTTTTGTTCTATGGGACACGTTAGTTATTGTTATTGTTATTATTATTATTATTATTATTATTATTATTATTATTATTATTATTGTTATTATTATTATTATTGATTTCTACAGGGTTGTGTATATAATGATGTCCTCCCTTCAATGAATTCTTCCATTTTTTTATCTCAATGATGTAGTTGTAAAGTAAGTGGTCGAGAGAGAGAGAGAGAGAGAGAGAGAGAGAGTGCAGATTTGTTGTTTGACAGGCTAGAGTTTGTGAAATTTGTACTACTGTGTGTGTGTGTGTGTGTGTGTGTGTGTGTGTGTGTGTGTGTGTGTGTGTGTGTGTGTGTGTGTGTGTGTGTGTGTGTTTGCTTAACTCGTTATAATTTTCAGAGAATTCACTCAGTCTCGTTAGGGGCTGTTTTTTTTTTTTTTTTTTAATGGCGTCTTATAATTTTTTTTTTTTTTGTCTTCTTGTAATATTTTCTTGACTTATTTTTGTTTTGTTCCTACGGAAAAATTTATCATATGTAATTTTGTATAACTTCGTGTGTGTGTGTGTGTGTGTGTGTGTGTGTGTGTGTGTGTGTGTGTGTTCCTAATGATGGTGACACAGGCAGTTTTGGTATTCAGTGCATAAGAAAGTGTTATGTAAAGTGTGAAGGTGGATTGCAATTCTAGTTTTTATATGATGTACTGAAGGAAAGTTAAGTGCGTTATATACAATTATCGGGCAGCTTATAGTGTGTGTGTGTGTGTGTGTGTGTGTGTGTAATCCTTAAGTTGGGTTGTGTTCAAAATCTCGTCGCCTGCATACACACGTAAATAAGAAGTGTTATTTTCACGTCCAGTAATTTAACATATTAATTCAAGGGAAAAAAATAAAAGAGAAAATAAATAACTCTACTTGAAATTGAAAGTTGTCACCAAATTTGGAGACATGGTGGCAAAATTTTGTCATTACGTTTGCTAGTAACATTTTGTTACATCGTGACTAATTTTTGTTTGTCACTAAGAATATTGTTAGTGTAAATCGTCTTTTTCTCATGTTACAAATTTGAATTTGTCACCAAATTACAAGACTTGTTACCATTTTATTATTTTTTTTTTATTTTTTCAATAAGCTTTTTAACTGTAGCTTGTGACGTCTCAATTTATCGGTATGTCATCAAAAATATTCCTCTTGTAACTCGTCTTTTGTATATGTAACGATCTGGAGCTTGTCACTGAAATTAGAAGACTTGGTAGCTTGGAGTTTTCTTTATGTTTATCAGCCATACCTTGTAACGTCATAATTCGTCGATATGTCACCAAGAATGTTTTTCCTGTAATTCGTCTTTTTATTCAAATTTAATCGTAACCAAAATCACATTTTTTTTATGTAGATTTCATTTGTTAATCATATATTGTAACCTTGTGATTTATTTGTATGTCACTAAGAATGTTCCCGTCAAAGTGGTAATGTGATGTAGAGTGTGTAATGCAGAAGTGATGTTTATGAAAGGCCTGTAACGTGGCAGGAGGTGCTAGATTACAACAGTTTTCATTTCCCTTGTAATGGGAAATATAATTAAATCAGCTATGTATGTTGCTGATCTCATAGAGATTGTATTATATGAAACTGAAACTTAATGATATGTTTGAAAAAATGTGCATATTTGTATTTTATTTTTAAACAACTGCCGAAAAAGTAATGATTGATAAGGGTAGTTTAAGATGAACACAGAAGTTATTAATCTGAATGATGAATTGTTTGAGAGAGAGAGAGAGAGAGAGAGAGAGAGAGAGAGAGAGAGAGAGAGAGAGAATTTCGCCCTGACTGGGCATTACATAAACATTTATATTACTGAGAAGAGGCCATGGTGGCGAGGGACGAGCCGGGATGAGGCGAGGGTTGTGTGGGTTGATAATGAGTTCCAAGAAGAGAGATTTAGAGCGTTAAGAGAATACTCGTAGTTTGTGTGTGTGTGTGTGTGTGTGTGTGTGTTGCGTTTCTTTTTCTCCATGGATGAGTTATGTTAGTACACGACATGATTAGAGAATATGGTAACATTCAGGGCATATTTATTAAGAATAATTTTAAGTTTCTATTTTATATCGAATAAGTGTGTACATAATTACTCTTTTTTTTTTTTTTTTTTTTTTTTTGCTATCAAGAATATCATCTGGCTACTCTGTTCCACGTCTTGCCCGCTGGTTGAGAATCGGTGCCTGTGACTGAGGCCAAAACATGTGTAAATGCATCGAGATTCCTACTATGTTTTGCTTGGTGGAATTCTGCGACATAGAACAACACTGGCTATCTGATCACTATGTACATGAACTATTCTCGGTGCCCAGTGACAGGCGCTTGAATAATCACAAAGGGGATTATACGAGTGTTACATCTGGGTGAGCTCTGCATGTTTGGCAAGTCTACCTCTTACTTGACGCAGAGTAGGTTGGACATGACACGGGGCGGGAGACTTGATTTTATGAACCCAGGAAACTTGTGTTGAGGTAGTTAAGTAAAAAGATCTTATGGTTAATTACTTACATGATGATTTACTCTTGAAAAACGGGTAGCGATGAGAAAATAAATGTCAATGTATGATGACTAAGTGCGAATGTATTAATAAATATTTATTTTTGCCTCATTTATTATTCTTCCCACTGTGTTAAGAAGGATATCTGATTCATTAAGTGTTGTAGTGATGAGTGATGGACTGACTGCGAATCGGCGAACAATCACAGCTGCCAGGTAGTTATTCATGCATCTTCAATTGAGAAGCCCCGTTTTTTGTTACTATTATTTCAATTGTTCCAAGAGAAGTCATCAGCTTAATATCAATTCTAAGAATAGATTAATCGCAAAACAGCTAACAATTACAACTTCTGGATGATCATTTCTTGCTTACTATTCTTCGCAGTGTTTGAAGAAGAGTCATCAGTCTAACATCAATAGCAAGGATGGATTGACAACAAAACAAAGAATTACACCCTACATATACTATTCTTGTGGCTCCTTCATCAGAGAATTAACTTTTTACTTGACTTACGATGGCTGTAGTGACTTTGTAAGTGCCAACCAGTGAAATACAACTCCAGTTAGTTATTCTCTTAGCTTGACTTGAGAAGCTCAAATCCACACTTCCCTGGAATGGATCTCCTTGGAGATGTGGGGAAAAAATAACCTTTGTGTAAATTAATGTAGGTTAATAACGTCAAGACAGGTCGCATGTAGAGAGAGAGAGAGAGAGAGAGAGAGAAGAGTTGGGTTGGAAAATAAACTTTATATGGGATATAGTATGAGCAGAAAAATTAGGAAATTGAAAGTCAAGCCATAGCAGATCTATTATTCTATTCAAAACAGACCATGATATATATATATATATATATATATATATATATATATATATATATATATATATATATATATATATATATATATATATATTTTTTTTTTGACAAGAAAAGAAAAAAAAAATCCTTACTCTGCTGTTGCTCTTCGTTGGCATAATCTGCGATCTAGATTCGCCAATAGCATGCATGAGTCAGTATATCCTTGGTAGTGAGACCGATGAGACTGCAAAAAATTAGATCTCTTCTAAGTTCATTGCGCGAGGTATCAAGGGTGTCGCTGTCCATCCCAGCATGCTCGCGGACGCATCCCTTGACCCTCGTTTTCCTTCTCGTGGCTTACTAACATTTTTCCTGATGGTTCTGAGGACTTGTATATTGAAGAAAGGGTACTGAAGTAAGCTAAAATTCACCGTATCCTGAACAGCATTGTAGAGATGATGCAATATATTCAAGTCACGACCTGGAGAGGTTACCAAGAGTTAGTCATGTTAGCAGCAGACAACAGGTGAAGTGTAATAAGGTTTGATGAAATTTGATACTTTATATGAAATGTACGTATCTATGATAATAGACATTTCGCATGCATTTTATTAATTAATTAATTTATTATTATTTTCATATCAGTGGGTGCCTCGAAAACAAATGAGGTGACACAGAGCGGAAAAGCGAAATGCTAGAAAAAATAAAACAATATAAAAATCACACAACCAAAACAAATATTAAAATAACAAAGAAATATGTTCAATCAATATAAAATCATTGCAGAATTAAGTAAATCAAGAGTTTTTGAGAGATAAATGAGCCGAAATAGAAGAGCGGGCCGGAGTGAACAGCTCCCCCTGACCACAAACTCCACAACACGGTCAGCTGAGGCAGTGTTTACAGTGTGGCCTTATGGCACTTGGGGCTTACTCTCCCGGGTCCTATGCCGCAATCTGTTCAGAAGTGATGTCAAAATTCAGGTGAGTACCTACAAAACGACAGGCATGGTTAAGGAAAAGCTAAAACACAAGAGTAGGAAAGAACAGCGGATCTTGTGCAGGGGAACAAACAAGGGATTCCGGGGAGCTGTTATTTCTGATACTGGGTCCGCTCGGCTTGACATTTACCAATCGTGGCATTTAGATCGCACGAAATTTTGTGTGTAAGGTATTGTGATGAGGATAAGGGGGATGTAGCGGTATATAGGATGTGATGTGCTGAGGCCGGTCACGTCCAGTGCAGCACCAGCCAGGGAGGATAGGTAAGGGTTGGGTTATCGAGCGGCGTGCCTGAGAGATTGTATGTTATCGCCGCGTCTGGTTACATAACAGGATATTAACTTTTGCAATTTGAAAATGAAGTTTGTATATTCAATAGGGTAAATAGGTAACTAGTTCCATTCATAATTTTTGTACTGGTTTTGTGTCAGTTTGGGACATTGCAATACTCATGGTTATAATATGGAAGCTTGCATTATTTCTAGGATGAACCGCTAACAGGTTCCTTTTGTATCACTGGTTTTGTTTCAGTTTGGGCTGATGCAATACTCATACTTATGATATAAAAGCTTGCATTTTCTATATCAGTGGTTCTTAACCTGGGTGGCTCGCCCCACTATGGCTCAGCAATAATCTCCAAAGGGGTGTGAGTCCTTGGGAAAAAGTAGTAATTTCTCTAATCATATTTGTCATTCTCTTAATGAGTGCATGATCATGTAATGAGAAGTTTATGAAAAATGCAAAAGTATCACTTTTTTTTTTAATCTGGGAAGGAATTGTATTCAAAGATGCAAGGGAGGTGTGGAAGGAAGGACAAACTCTTAGAGGGGGCATGGTAGTAAAAAGATTAAGAACCACTGCTCTATATGATAGATCAGTAACTTCTCGCTTTTGTATCTTTCATTAGTATTGTTTTTGTGGTTTAGTTTTAGTGTAGGATAGGTAATAGACAATGCTTATAATGATTGTCAACTTTAATTCATATTATTGTTTGCATAATATTTTTGTCCTAACTTTACCCATCAGATGTGAATATATGTGATGGAGAAAAATATGAAGGTTTTGTCTATTTGGGTTATTATTCAAGCCATTGTTCATAATACATATTGCAAATCTCTTTTGGTGTTCTTTGACATTTCCTTTGTGTAAGAACCATTCCTAAAGTTTACCTTAATCTCCCTTCCTAACATAAACTTTCTCCCAACTTCACGTATGCTCTTCAAGCGTCATGTATACACTCCTAGCATCACATATTCTTTTCTAATACCATGTACAGTGGTAACATATGATGATGGATTTGAAAATCAAATCATAAATTTATTGTGACAATTTCAGAGCAAACCTAATTTTTCAGATAGATTTGCAATTTGAATATTCCTTGTTATTGATAATAGCAGTATAAAGCAACAATACTGCTTACTTTAGTCCATGCCCTGATCCTGACCTTGCTTCAGTCAGTATATTATGTATCCATATATGAATGAAGGAAAGTATAGGTGTTAGTTACCAGTATTTATCTAGCCTTTGACACATAATATTTCTGATATTATTGAAAAACAGCATTGCAGTAAAACATCTCTGGAAAAGATTAGGTAATGGAAATCTGATAGCATGGTATTTTTCAGCATCCACAAACTACACCACTCACTCATCACTTACCCACACCACTCTGTTTTGTTTCAATCACATCACATTAGCTTTGCTGCAGTCTGCTGTTGCATTCATAATGAATATGACATGTGCCTTCAGTCTCTACATCTTTTTTTGCAGCTGTTCTTTTGCTGAAGCTCTTGTTTCACTTAATCTGTGTCAATGGCTTTAACAATTTTACCTTTCCTTTATTCTTCTTGGTCAACATAAGTTTCCACACCCATTTTTTAGTGTATAATAATATTCTACCATCCACAGTGTCATTCTAAATAAGCTTCCATACCTTCTTGCATTTGTCTCTCCTCATGTCTTATAATTGTCTTATCTTCTTTTATAACAAATAAATGATTAGTATATACTACTAGGCATAGTATCATGGGCATGATAACTACCTTCACATATCCAAAATCTTTCCCTCCTGCTTATATAGTAATATAGTTGAGAGGATAAAAAAAGAGAAGGAAAAAGTCTTGTGAATATATTGAATCTATAGAAAATATACATCATGACTTTCTTGTCACAGCCAGTTGGTGAGAAGGCATTCCATGAGAAATGTTAACTTGAATGGTCATCCTTGTATTTATTATTACAGTGTTTAAAGTAAATGGTCATACAAATAGGCAACATGACTTGAAATTGTCTTTTATATACTGTGCTTCTATATATATATATATATATATATATATATATATATATATATATATATATATATATATATATATATATATATATATATATATATAATACTATAGCTTCACTAATTTAGAAGTATAACTTGAGAACTTCACAGTCCTCAAGGAGCTTGATAGCCTGAGTATAGCAGCTTATCATGTCATGGTGGTGATTAGATATGAGATTTATCATCATAACCTGGTGGTGTGTGTTCTTTGATTGCTAGCTATCACGGAGAAGAATCTTAATGATCCCTATTAATCTTACATTTTGTTACTTTTTTGCAAGTGTTAAGAGTCAGGGATTTAGATACATTGATGGATATATCAAGAAAATGTACTTAGATCTGTGTGTGTGTGTGTGTGTGTGTGTGTGTGTGTGTGTGTGTGTGTGTGTGTGTGTGTGTGTGTGTGTGTGGTTTATTATAAAATGCCCTGATTCTATCTTCATGAGCTTTTTAGTTTCTTCTTTAAGGTTAGGCTAGGTTAGGGTAACAAAATGCAATGTAAATGAAAAGACAAAAAACTTAACTACCTATAGTTTATGCTAATTTCATGAATTGCATGTCCACATACGTCCAAATTAAACATTATGATATATTTGTAGCATTGTTGTATTTTAGAAAATAATAAAACCAGGAAATAGATTTAATATTAGGGTTTTATGTGATTTTTGTTATTGCTTTGACACCATGACATTTCTGAATACTGGTAGTCATTAAAATTTCAGTCATCATGGTGCTTCTCTCTCTCTCTCTCTCTCTCTCTCTCTCTCTCTCTCTCTCTCTCTCTCTCTCTCTCTCTCTCTCTCTCTCTCTCCCTGTGAAAATTGCAATGGGTAACTCTGAAGGATTTGAAAAATGTATTGATGAACAACTATATTACATAACATGTGAAGGTCTTTTTGATTTTATGGCATTAATGCCTGAAAAGCTAGATGTTTATGTTTGTATTACTATTTTTAGAATAGGAAGGTGTATATTAGGTATCCAGGCAGTGTATACTTACTGAAGAACTGAGCATACAAGGTTTTGTCATTGTGTGTGTTCATGATTGTTTGTGTGTGCACGTGTTAGAGGTGAGGTCGAGTGGAAGTTTAGGGTGGGCAATGGCTCATCGTGAGTTATCTTTTAAAGATAATGAGAGTAGACGAGTCCCTGTAAGAGTCCCTGCCCTGCCCTGCTGTGACAATTGCTCTGCCACTTCCCCCATCTGGTGCTGCATGTTCCCACCCAGGTTTGTCCTGACTTCACTACCATGGACAGCACAGCACACCACCGGCTCAATCCGAAAAGGTAAGCTGGTAATGCACAACAAAGCTGACAGATGTATTTCATTCATCTATTAATGAGACTTGTGCTCTGAAATAGTTTGCTTCCTTACCATGAAACAGAGATGGTTAGCACGGTTATCAAGAATAATGTGGAAATCTTGTTAATCTGTTACCAGTAACATTAAAAAAAACCTTAAAAGCCTGTGTAACTTCTGAGTAGGGTCTTTTGAAAGTAATGTTTCAGAATATGACTTGGAACTAGTTAGCTATTTGTCATGTTGGAAAGAAGTGAAGCTTTGATAGTCCTTTGTTAAGCCTCCGAAAGGGTAAAAGTCTAGATGACTGACTGACTGATAGCTCTTTCAGTTTGTTCTGATAATGTGGATCTTCATGGGAGGAATTGCTGAAGGATCTAAATAACTATTATCATGTTTTAACCACATCACTACAGAAAATACCATTCTTCCCTCACCTCTCAGAACGAAAATGCAAATCTTTGTTCATTGAAGCTCATTGTTTTCTGTCTTTCCTGTCTCTTTATTAATTGTTCATGTATTTTTCTTCACCTACATTCACTGATAGTTGATATAGGAAATAAGTATGTAGGTACTTGTTGTGACAAAATCTTGAGTAGTGAGTATCTTTATAAACATCTTTAGGCAATTTTTGATGGCCTGTGTTATATTTACAGACTTTACGTGTGGCTTCGAGCAGTAGTAAGGATACTTTTCTGTTCCTTCAACAACTTATATTGCATCCCAGTCCACTTTTGCTGGCTGCTGATCTTGCAACCTCTCAAATGGCTGTCACCCACCACTTACTGGCGGATTGAAGGTGTTATGTTCCGATGGCTGCTGTCCATGGTGGCTCTTTGGTCTTACAGCAATGGTTACCATGTCGTGGAGCGAGGTGATGATGTTAGTGTCACTTTACTCTCCTGATTACCTCTCTCCCATTTGCATCACAATGGTGTTCTCTTACTAACCTTACCCTCCAAAGTTATAGAGTTTTTTCAAGATATTTTTCATTAAGCTAATGACATGAAGTGGCTGTGGCATTTATTAGACCTTGTTGGAAAATTAATGTTGATGCAATGTTGTCCTCCTCATAGTATTTGGAATACACTTCCATATACTGTACAAGAATGGAGTTCTATGGTTTAGTTAAGTGGTGGTATTTCCACCATAAACATATAATGAAAACTCCAAGGAATTGGAAAAGATAATCGATTATTACTATCTACCTCACTGTTGTAATATGTATATTCAAATATATTTTGCTACTATAAAAAATTTATGATGCATAAGATATCAGGTTATGTCTAAAGTAACATACTATACTGATGTACTGATGAATTTTGTAGATTCATAAGGCTTGAAGACATAATGTATCTCACCACCAAGGTTTGGGACCTGAAAGACCAGCGGACATTAGTGCTGTTCAACCACCAGTCCACCTCAGATGTACCACTCATCATGGCAGCCTTCAACTCCCGCATTCAGCTTTTCAACAACATTATGTGGATAATGGACCACATCTTTAAGTACACAAACTTTGGCCTGGTATCCTGGGCTCACGGAGATTTCTTCATTCAGGGTGTGAGTTTTTATCACTGCAGTATTTTCAGGAAGTTTCGCTCTGTGTGTTTTCTTATATAAAGCAAAAATCATATATATATGAGTCATCATGGTCAAGTATTCTTTATCTGCATTATGAATGAAAAACATTTGCATGATAGTAGTAGGATTACGTTAGGATAGTGATGAACAGAATATAATTGATATGTTTGCTGAAGTACATTTGGAAAGCTTTATATTTTTGTTTGTAATACATGATTTATTCTTTATTTTCTTTAATTCTTTGTAACTTTAAATTATAGTATTTATTTTAAAGTGCAAGCAATTGTTATGCTTGCCACTAACAAGTCCTTTAAAGATGCCTCAAGGATTATGGAATAACATTGCCATTAAGTCTACTTTTGCAATACTGTTGAAAAGCAAAGCCATACATCTGCATGCCAGGACATGAGTCAGGACTGGTAAGAAGGGTAGACCAGGGATTCTCAACATTTTTCTTTTTAAGAGCTACAAGACTATCTACTCAAACCCCCAGTAATTTGACATTGAAAAGAATGTTAATTTAGTGACTAACATAGCTAAATTTGCAATGGTATACTGTAAAGGCTATTATTAAATTAGCCATCTAATTATCCTTAGAAATCTTGTGAATCTCCAAGGGTTTGCAAATCCCAGGTTGAATCCATCATCTTTCTTGGCTATGGCTTTGTCGATAAAAGATTAACTTGGGGAAACCTGGAGAAGGCAAACTGATGTAACAAGTATGTCAATCACCATTGTGTTTCATTCTAAGGCTCATTACTGATCATGGGATGTAAGCACCTGAGCTAGGCCCACCTGAGGGTATGCCCCTCAGCTTTGCTTTACCTTCAACTTATCATCTTATGTTATGAACTGAAGCATTAAGAAATCATAGTAGTTTAGTCCACAAATTCTGTCATTAACTGAAAAAATTGTTAGGATTCACTTGTTTTAGTTGGTTTATAGGTCTTGGCCACAATATACTTGTCCTGTTAAAGATTTTTTAACATTTTTATATATGACTATGGTATGATGAATGGATCTCGCAAATCTTAGTGTATAATGGGTCACAAGATAATGTTTACTTGACCTATAGCAATCAGTAGTTTCCAGGAAAAGTCACACTCATAATCATCCATCTATAGGGAAAAGAACATAGAGATTCCTCACTGGTGAAACTAGAAAACCATCTGAGGAATTTCTACATTCCTCGCATGAGGAAGTGGTTGGTGCTCTTTCCGGAAGGAGGTTTCCTCAAGAACCGCAAACCCTCAAGTCAAAGGTACGCCCTCAAGAACAATCTGCCGGTCCTGGAGAATGTGTCTCTGCCCCGTGTCGGGGCTCTTAAGGTCATCCTTGACTCTGTAGCAGCAGACCAAAATGATGGTAAGATTTCGTAAGACTTACTTGCATAGCAGTAGAAAATATAATAACATCAGGACTAGATAGCTTGTTCAAGCTTTTAATGTTACTAATTTAAAAGTATAGTAAACTCCACATAAGTTGAATGCGTAAAAGCCAGACATCTGATAAATCGGACACTTGAGTATTTTTTTTTTTTTTATGAAATTTTTTTTACTTATTTATTTTTAAACGTTAATGTACGATGATAATTTCAGACAAACTTGATTTTCCACATGATTAATGATGTTCAAATTGCCATCTATCTTAAACACGCATGATCCTGATGATTTTTGTCTCTCACTCAGAAAAGACAGATACCATCAAGCATTTGCTGGATGTAACGATAGCCTACCCAGGAGGTGACCCCTTGGACCTTCCTACAATATTTGGGGGCTGGAGACCACCTTGTGACACAATTTTCCACTACCGGCGGTTTAACATTGAAGAGGTGAGTTCAGATCAAGGTAACTTCTGCCCCAACTAAATTGTTTATGTATGTATGATGCAGATTACAAATGCATATGTCATACAGATGTTTTCCATTCTACATATATAGCTGGGAAATCCTTGCTTTTCTAGTTGTCAAGATAGTTTCAGCTTTACTATTACTGTTGCCTGTATTCTTTTCTTATGGTTCATTTTTTGAAAATTTCATGCCCATGGTATATCTGTCTATCTTTCCAGTTGTCACCTGTACTAAGATGTTGCATGCAACAGTATAGTCCATTCCATAACTTACTTCTCTTGGTTTAGCAATGTGTATTAACTTGCTTGATGCTTGGAAAGACTATCAGGACCATCTGAGTACCTTCTTGGTTGATAGAATTTTCATTGTATATTTTCATGAATACCAATGTCATTTATATCTTACACAGGTACCCAAAGAAGAGGAAGCTCTCACTGAGTGGTTGTATACCCGTTATGTAGAAAAGGAAAAGATTTTGCAGGAATATTATGACACGGGGGTCTTTCCTGAGGCGCCAACACCCCATGCTCCAGGTTACCTAGTGGAAAAAGTGCCCAGACTGAATGGAGTCCAGGTGGTACATGATCCTCTGGAGTTTGTCTTGAGACATTGCTTCTATCTTGCCTCAACCTACATCTGGGTGAACATCATTGCTTGGATCTTCAGTTGGATCTTCAGTCAGCTTTGGTGATGCCCACATCCAGGCTATTATAGTTTACACAATTTGCTCATTTCTTATTCATAATGAATAAGACATGTGCTGCATCAGTCTGTAGGGCATTAGTGAAATAAGACTTAAGAAATTTAATTGTTGAAGACAATGATAGACTAGAAGTTGCTTCCTCAGTGAGGCTACCAAGGGGCTTGATATATCCTGACAGAACTGGTATGTACATTGGCCGAGTGTGTGCACAATGTAGTGTGTTGAGCTGCTTTGTGTTGTGCAGCTGGGTAAAGCATGCAGCCCCAGCAGGATATGTAGTGGCTGGCAGAAGCAACAGATGGCTTGTATCATGTAGTTGCACTTGGGAAAATAGAGCCTCTGCCTTCAAGTCTTGAGTTTTGTGCAATGATGAGGTGAAAACTAGCTTTTTGTCATCTTTAGTTCTCCTCAAATAAGAAAGGAGCAATGCATTTTTTATTTCTGTATGTAGAGCAATATAGCTTTAAATATTTTTACACACTCTTGTATCACATTCATGGCATCACTGCTGTGCAATTCTATTGTGACAATACCATATTGAGAGAGATATTTGTGAAGACCTAAATGGTTTTTAATGTCACCATCATTGTCAGGCTTTGAGAAATAACGTCTTACCATATCAATACTAATCAGGTTCCCAGTATCCTTATTTAGTTAACTAGTCTTGTTGTGTAGTCTGCCTTATAGCTGGGAGCTTGAATATTGCAGCCATAAATTGAAGCTTTTCTGTTCCCTTTCTTGTAACACCTAAGTGTAAATGTGTACCAGGTTAGTGAAGTCATAAGAGTGAATGTAGCTCACAAGTCATTCTTGTTTTTCCTGTTATTATTTATCCTTGTTATTATTGTTGTGCAAGGGCCAGTGTCATGCCCTCTTACTTTCCATTGATAAATTATCGATTTCATGTCATCAGTTTTGACTTGGAAGTCTTACATCTTTTCCTTTTCATTTCATTTAAAATATTCCTCTACCTCATGATAACCTGGAGTAAATTTGCCAGGTTTATTTTAACTACTGTAAATTGTGGCATACAAGTTGACTTTGAAAGCCAGAATTTTTTTTTTCAAATTCTAGGACTAAATTATAAAGAGGGTTTGTGGAGGTTAACACTGAGCCAGGTTGTGCCACTTTCATAAAGCCTGAAATTCAAACCATATTCAGTCATAACTGTTGTATTGTGGTAACCCATTGTCATCATCATCATTACTGTCAGTCATCATCTTCATTATTGTCAGTCATCATCATCAAAATCATCATCATAATCATCACCACCATCATCACCACATTAATATGTAATTTCATTTCTAGCAGCAAATGTTATAGTCAGGAGCAAAAGAAAGCAATTCATGCTGCAAAATTAGTCATATCTTTAATGAGATCATACATACATGTAGTCAAGACATACAGTGTTTATATTTGTTCTTACCGTGGGATCACACATTTGATGACAAATTGGTGCTGAAATTACTCTGCTAAATGTGACATCATCAACATCAAGAGTATAAATCACAAGAAGAATATTATTGGTAACTGAGGACTTAGATTTGACTTATTTTTGCTTCGTGTGTGACTCAAAACATCAACTTTCTATTACCAGCCATTATTAGATGTCTGAAGATAATGATGGTCAATATAGAGTAAATAAATCTGTGTGAGACACTGTTGAGGTAAGGCGAAGCTATCTAATGCCTCTTCCAGACCAGGAGGCTTATGGTGCAAGTATTGTGACCATTCAGTCAGTGACTGAAGTGTGGATTGTTGAAGAGAAACTCACATCTATTGTGATAACATGTTTGCCAAAAAATACAGCAAGGGTAATAATTTGCTTGTGTTGCCAAATATGATAGTCAAACTCAACTGTGCCAAATGTGTGGTCCCATTCTTTTTGTAAGTATGTACTTGAGGCTTAGGAGTTTGAAATTAGTGTTATAGTGTTCTTACTCATAGGTGATTAAAAAGGATGAGTAGAATATGAAGTTCCATAACCAAAAAAAAAAAAAAAAAAAAAAAAAAAGACTTTAGCTTTTGTCACTGAAGTATGTGCCTAATTATCTAATTGAAGTGATCTCACAACCTCAAACAATTTTAGAAAATCGGAAAAAACAGATATGTACTGATCTCTAGACTACATGTAATCACTCCTGCCAAATTCTGGGTTCACAATATTTTCCAGCTCAGCTCAGCTCAGCCATATTGATCCATTGTTTTGGTGATATTCTCTTTGCCTTTCTTGGAGCACCATCCTTGGATACAATACCATCAAAATAATATCCCTTGATCTTGGAGTCTTGAAATTATCCTTTCAATTTTAATATAACCTTCACAGTTTACTTGTATTGCTTAATGTTGTGCACTGAAAGTGCTAAACTGATAACTTTCCATTTGCTCTTTAGTCTTGTTTCTCATGCAGAGAAAGAATTTTCCTTGTATGTTTGGCTTGCATCAATACCATTCCAATAGACACATGTATCAATGCAAATGCAGCATCAGTCACCAATAAAGGTGAAAAATCTAAAATCTGCCTCAAGTTTGTTTACACCAGCAATCTAGAGCAGCAGTGGACAAATGCATATTCAGTGAATGCTAGACATGCTGCCTGTATCAATGCCTTCTACATGTATCACTTTACATGATTAAAGTTTTTGTGGTCTTTTTAATTTCTGATTTTTCTTGATTTTCAAAATACGCATTCATAAACTTCCATGTCATTTATCTAGAACAAAAAGAAAAACAGTTTGATAATTCGGCATGTACTTACATATTTTGTTTGGTTTTATTTCAATTTATTTATTTTCTTGGCTTTTTATATGTACAGTATGAACAGGACAACACTAGCCATTTGTGTGTGTGTGTGTGTGTGTGTGTGTGTGTGTGTGTGTGTGTGTGTGTGTGTGTGTGAGTGGGATATATATATATATATATATATATATATATATATATATATATATATATATATATATATATATATATATATATATATATATATATATATATATATATATATATACACACACACACACACACACACACACAATTATATATTTCATGTATTTATTTGTTTATTGTGTTGTTTATGAATTCATTAATTTATTTTTTACACTGCTTATAATATTTGTACAGATATCACCTTCTGTACACTTGGAGTAGCATCAAGAAAAGCAAAACAGAGTTTTGTACTTACATATTTTGTTTGGTTTTATTTCAGTTTATTTATTTTCTTGGCTTTTTATATGTACAGTATGAACAGGACAACACTAGCCATTTATGTGTGTGTGTGTGTGTGTGTGTGTGTGTGTGTGTGTGTGTGTGTGTGTGTGTGGGAGTATATATATATATATATATATATATATATATATATATATATATATATATATATATATATATATATATATATATATATATATATATATATACACACACACACACACACAATTATATATTTCATGTATTTATTTGTTTATTGTGTTGTTTATGAATTAATTAATTTATTTTTTACACTGCTTAGAATATTTGTACAGATATCACCTTCTGTACACTTGGAGTAGCATCAAGAAAAGCAAAACAGAGTGATGTGAAGAATATATAAAGTATATATATATATATATATATATATATATATATATATATATATATATATATATATATATATATATATATATATATATATATATATATATATACTTACAATGAATGAAGTCTATCCTTACACACATACTCTTTTTTTTACCCACATCCATGGGTCTCGGTGCCTCCTGTGTCTTTTGAATTGTTCCTCACACTCGTGTTTAGCTTTTCTTAAAATTTACAAGATTTACACAAGTATGTATGTACTATATACATACATATGCTTGCACATTCATTTCCTTTTGCCTGTTTTTCATATTAATTCAAATTTGAAATGTGACATCTCAAAACTTCAACAACCATGCTCCAATTAGTCTATTTGTACATTATTCTGATTCCAGAATTTAATGTTGCATTACCCCTATAGATTCCTTTCACTTACATTTCTGTGTATTCCATTGATATATTTTGTCTTGCTGGATAATTTTGTCTTGAATGACTCATTGTCTTTCAACATTACCTTTGGATAATTTTTGGGTAATCCTCCACTTCAAACTTTAGTTTTATATTTTTTTTCTTGTTCTTTTTATATGATCAAATCTTTTGAGCAGTCACACCAGTGTCACACAAGGAAACCCACTTTTTTGTCAGTCTCTCATTAAATGAAAGTGCTTGATTTGCATGGGCACATGAAGAAGAGTCATAATCAGGGAAACTTTGCAAAACAAAATAGCAACAACAGCAATGTCTGATAAAATATTTCCATTATGAATGATTTTATAAAATCCAATTCTTAAAAAGTTTTGGATGAGGCAATTTTCCAACTTTTCATTTTATGGATTCAAGCACTGTCTGCATGTATGCAGTGGAATCTGAGGCTCCTTTTATTTCTGATGTTATAATGAATTGTGGTGTTTCTTCTTTTTGGAAGAAAGTATTCTTGACATTCTAATATGCATTACTGAAGTACGAATGTGTGGTGAATAAAATGCATTTGAAAACTTATCAACACACACACACACACACACACACACACACACACACACACACACACACACACACACACACACACACACACACACACACCTGACTTCTCAAGTAATTTCACACTTTTCTTTCTGCTCATTGTGTACTATTTGTTTTCTTGAACTTATCCACTTCATGACTATGTTTCTGATACAGTGATTGAAACGTGGCATTGTATTTACATCAGTGATTAGGCTAATAAAGCAAATTGTTTGCAACAGTACACCAAGTATCTTATTATATATATTGGTTCAAACAGATGCTTCTCATTATAGAGAAGTGAACAGTGTTTCTAAATGTTGTGTTTGCTAGCAGGAAATTTAATAGCATGGAGGAAATATGGATGATCATTATGTTTAGCATGTTTGTGTGGAATTACACTTATAATGCTGAAAAGACAAAATCAAAAAAAATGTTAGTGCATATGTTTTGATGTCCTTTTGTGCTATTGTTTGACACGTGGAACATTTTTTTTTTTTTTTTTTTTTTTTTAATATTTTACCTATGGTATGATGAAAGATGAAGACATACCATTTATTTAAGTTCTAAACACTGTCAGCTCCCATCATTGCTGCACTGTCTCACATATATGGTTATCATTAAGGATGTCAAGAGGTTTATGGTTACTTTCATGCCCATGATAACCTGTAATGTGTATCAGCTTCACTTTCTTTGTAACTGCAGTATTGCTGTTGATGGTAGCCTTGCAGTTATTCATCTACTTCTAACAAGCATATAAGCATACTTGGTGTTTTAGTTGTTTTTCCCATTCACAAATTCCTTTCAATTTCTAATCATTGTAACAGAATGGTTAGCGTCATAGAACAATACTCTACAACAGATCTCTCACTCTTTTCGAGCCTTCACTCCAGTGTAAATATAATCCGTCCAGGTCACTTATTTATTTTGGTTGATGTTTGAGTTCTTCTGTGCTGATAAATGTTTTTTGGAAAGCTGTTACACTTTTACAGACGGGTGTGTCATGAAGTGGCTGTTTTTTTTCAAGCAGTATTTTATTAACAGCAACATCTTTTGCTCATACATTTCATGAGTTTGCATTGACAAAGCTTCTTTCTCAAGAGACATGCATTTTGCTTACCATCCTCCTAAAGCATACAAATTTAACTCATTCCATCCTTGTTCAATGACACACTCTCCTTGTCTTGAATTACTGAGTAAACACCCATTTCTACTCATTCTTGTAATACTCACTGATGTCCATTCACACATCTTCCATCACTTCATGTATGCATTCTTCCTCATTCTATTCCTATCTAAAGTATTCTTGACAATGCAGACTGTTGATTTTTGTTTTGTTTTGTTTCTAACTTTAGAACCAATAACTTTTTATCTTGAAAAGACAAAAAGTTACATTCCATTTTGTATTCATAGTTCATCACATGTTCTATGACATCCACATATTGTCCACATTAGGTAATGAGCAATGTGCTACTCTGCCCCATAAGTAAAAGAATGGACCTGAATTATAGTTATATCCACCACATTCTATTGAATTTTGCTTGATTCATGCTACAGAGGAATCTTATTTATTGTGGATACTATTGTCAAAATCTGTGGTGTATATATTTTTCTAATGTGAAAAGATTTATAAGCTTATATAACAGTCAACTAGTGTGCCACAATTGGCATCTTTGATAACTGTCTCAATGCTTGAGTTGCCAGAGGATGCTGGTGGGGACTGTTGGGTACTGTGTTGAGGAAAATTTATTCCTGTTACATTGTATGAAGATTATAGATGCAGTTTGGTGCATGAAATATAATCGTGTTCTTAATAAGAGAATATTCTTTCTCTATTGTCTAGTATGGTCCATGTATATGTATATGGTTTTCTAATAAGTTTTTATATTTCTTTCAATAAAAAAAAAACTAGTCAGCATTAGGATCTGATATTGTAAAGAGAAATTTCAGATAAATTTTTTTTATTAAGGGTTGAATTTTCAAACAAATAAACATTCCCCACCACCAAAAACACTTCTCAAATCAAATAATTTTCCATGTACACATTTCAAATCTGGCAACATTTAGCATTTAGTGTCAGAGGAGCTTTCCAGTTATCTTGTTCATATTTACTCTCTCTCTCTCTCTCTCTCTCTCTCTCTCTCTCTCTCTCTCTCTCTCTCTCTCTCTCTCTCTCTCTCTCTCTGTGGGTTAATTTTGAACATCTATTTTATTTTGTTTATGATTTTGTATTTCAGTTGTGTACATGCATTTTGTAAACAGTACTTATGTAACATTTAGCTTATGTCTTTATCTTTCAGCATTGCCACATGATCCTGGAATTCTTAACAGTACAGGTTACAGGTATGATAGTTAAAGCTTCACCATCACTTGCTATGTTGAAGGTTAAAGAGTGGTTTGTAGCACACTTTAACCCCCATATTTTTTTGCTGTATCTGTGATGGGGAGTCTGTAGTCAAAAAGGTGCATAGAGTGAGTGTGAGAAACCGCATGGCTGTAAAGATTACAGAGGTATTTATTTATTTTTTTTATGTAAAATAGACTTTGTCTTTTAATCATTGCCATAGTTGATTTTTAAGGCATCAGAACTACACCAAGTATGCTAATGATCTCATCATCTTTTGTGATTAGTTATATGAATGAGTAGATAGAATGTCAGCTGAGGCTGATGTCAGGATGTAAGACATACTTAAGATCTTTAATGGCATTTATTTCTTGTGTTTTATATTATTCATGTTTATTGGGGTTGATGTGTGACATTATTATTATTATTATTATTATTATTATTGTTATTATTATTATTATTATTATTATTATTATTATTATTATTATTGTTGTTGTTATAATGATAATAATATTATCATTATTATTGTTATTATTATTATTATTATTATTATAATTATTGTTAGTATTATTGTTATAAAAATAATAATAATAATAATAATAATGATAATATTATTATCATTATAATTATTATTATTATATCATTATCACTTATTATTGGTGTCACCATCATCAATACTAAATAATGTCATTACTACTAAATCAGTAAATGAAATTTGACTTTTTAAAGAGCCAAGTTAGTGAGTGTGTCAACTTTCCAAAATGTCGCTCTCCTTTGTATGCTATTCGTGGGACGTGAACCAAGGTTGTCAGTCACATCCAGCAGCCTTTGGTAGTGCCTACCGATGTCTGGCATTTTGGAAGAAAATTCTAAAGCAAAATAGCTTGGGACGATCGAGACAAAACAATCCAGATGAGCAAGATCCAAATGAATTAAGTTCTTTTTATGTCTATATATATTTGTGTCAATCAGTTTTTATATACGTATGTATTTTTATTTATTTATGGTGGGTGCAGCACTGTCATTATGTGCACATGCCTGCCTAGCATCAGCAGTCTTGCATCACAACTTGTTCTCGTCTTTTCAGGTGTTTTTGTTGTTGCATATTCTTTGTTCACACACACACACACACACACACACACACACACACACACACACACACACACACACACACACACACACACACACACACACACACACACACACACACACACACGCACACACACAGTACATAGTGTGTAGTTATGTACATACATAATAAACATACCTAACATACAGAAATACTAAACATACATACTTGCAACTGACAATGTAATAATATAATGCAGTAGAAATTGATTTAATAAAAATCTTTTCACAAATTACAGTTTAGAAAATAGCCTCCAGTAAAAACAAAATAATATTAAATAATAAAGAAAAACTATGGCAATCATATTATTAGAGAGACCCATGTTCTGAAGCACTGTTGTGCTGTCATACCTGGACTATATTCTATATACTTTAAAAAAACTTTAGATCAGTAATTTCCAAATATTTGCAGGCTGGCACCCACTTGACTTCCAGGTGAATTCCCAGTGGCCCCTTCCTTCCTCCTTCATAGACACATACAAACACACTTTTTAATATTGAAAACAAGATTAAGCACAAAGATGTATTTCACAAATAAAACATAATTTAGCAAACCAATTTATTTAACAGTTTTAGTTATGTCAGGTAATATGGAAGGGTAAATCAACATCTCAGCAGTAATCATAGTAACTTCATTCATTATCTTCACAATTATTGTTAATGGGATGGATGCATTTGATGTAGGAATTGCAGCTTCTCAACATCAGGCAGGAACTCACTAAAAAATAGACATCTGGTATTTTGCTTGCCCTGTCACCCCACGTCCCGTTTTGCCTCGCCGCTCCCAAGATCTTTTTCTCCTTCCACATGGGGATGGTACTACCTACTTTGGGAACCACAGGTGCTTTTGATGAAGCTACACCAATTTTGAATGATATACTTATATATCTTTGTAGAGATTAACCAGAAATTCTTGTCAATGATATGAAAAAAAATCCTTTTGAGAGGAACCCGGCTCAGTAGCCTTTGAAAATAATAATAATCATCATGATAAAGCAGTGTTTGTGAATACAGGCCTACTGAAGACGCCTGTGCTCTCAATATAAAGCCAGGCTCACACGTGTCAATTTGCGGCTGGAAATGCTAGCCGCTAGAGTTATCGGCCAGAGATTTTGGTGCCTAGCGGGTGGAAAAGCTAGCCGCAACACACGTTGATCCAGTGTTGCCAGATGGTCTCTAAAATTTCTGGAGATTTTTTACCAAAATTTCTGGAGATTTAAAAAAATTTCTGACAAGTTTTATCGATACACGTATGTGTGTGTGTGTGTGTGTGTGTATATATATATATATATATATATATATATATATATATATATATATATATATATATATATATATATATATATATATATATATATATATATATAGAGAGAGAGAGAGAGAGAGAGAGAGAGAGAGAGAGAGAGAATATGGTATATTCATTAAATATACCATATGAAATGTTTTCTATAGGGATATTGAAAACAATTGCATCTATAACTCATGAATGTATTTACATCTGTATTATCCTGATTTTACAGATGTGTATCATAATATCACAAATAAAAAGGTAGTCTTTCAAATAACACAGAAACCATAAACAGATCTAATCATTAGAGAGCATATTATTCAAGAACAGCACGTCAACTCATTCAATAGTTTTAATCAATTAATTCAAATTAAGCAGTTAATTCAATTTCACCACGTTGACTGCTATGGAACAACATAGAAAGATCATCATAAATAAAGACACATTCTTTCATCTAACACAGTAACAAAGCGTAAATTAAGCTACGAATAATTGAGATCATATAAATATAATTTACTAGGTATTATATAGTAGTTATACAATGTAGTGTACAATCTTATTGACTTCTATACACATAGAAAGATTATCTATCCAAAATGGACATTTCAATGAACACAGTAGCAATGGATAACCACAGGCGCTGCCCGCTGGCACCACGGAGGTTCTCTTACATTGCTGGGTTGGCTGGCAAGTTCTATTGGTACTAGAGAGCTTTGAATGTGGTTTCTGTGTATAAATTAGTTCATGCGGCATTATGTTATCGGGTCTTGCCGTGATAAAGGAGTAGATGGCTGCCAAAATTTTTTTTGGGAGGACACACCAAATTTTTGACAAATTCCTGACAATTTGTCAAATTTTCTGTAGATTTACAATAATTTCTTAATTTCTGACAAAATGTCAAAATTTCAGAAGATATCCAGAAATTTCTGACAATCTGGCACCACTCCGTTGATCTATTTCAGCCGCCATCGGCTTTGTTTACTGTGATGTGGAAGGTTTAAACGTTTAGAGGCAGAGAGGATGTTAGTTTTTTTTTCTTTCTTATATAGTGTGGGATAAATAGCATGTCTGGGACCAGAAAAAATTGTCGTACAGCAAAAAAAAAAAAAAAAAAAAGTACATTCGATGAAATCGCTGCCACTCACCAATGACTGTTTCCTTCTCTGCACGGTGTTGTTGGTGAGGATTGAATACTTGTGATGATTTACAAAATTTGATCGCAATTGTGCAGTCTTTTGTTAAGATGAACACACTTATTATGAGAAATGTAGCCCAAACCACCCAATACTTCCCAACTGCTATGTGTGAAGGCGTTCCTGCCTGCAAGGTTCTGTCGATACTTCTAGTGGCTAGTATTTCCAGTCCAGATGCTACTAGAAATGCTAACAGCATTTCTAGTAGTACACTGCCACAGCGGTGGCAGTGGTATTCCGAGGCAGCGCATGTGTGACGGCATCAATGATTACTGCAGTAACGGAGAGGTGAGGAGAAGGCCTTGCTTTTGTCACTACGGCACGCAAGGCTTAACTCATGCCCTGAACTCCTTTGTTTCATATAAAAGTTGCAGATTTTCTTACATTGTATACAGTACAATACAAAATCAAAACTTGACAGTACTAAAGCAAATGCCTTTCTTGTGGCAGGATGAGTTTGTGCAGCTGTGTGGGATTGAGGAGTGCCGGGAGAAGAATGTCGGGTGTGTGTGAGCCTGTTTACATCAACACTCGAGAGTCATACTACTGCCAGTGCCGGCCATGCAGTGTACAGACTCATGTCAAAAAGTTCAAGTGTGAAGGTGAGGCCTCCCTGAACTCCATGGTCTGTCTTCTTAAACTTGTCAGTCCTTCACCTCTTCATTTAGCAGCAGCCTAAAGAAGTTAGTGTGGTATTCAAGGGTACTTTTGTTATTGTTGGCATACATCAACATGCATTTTGTCTCACAAGTATTAGTAAGATCAGCGATTTACGGATAGGTTGTTCTTTATGATTAAGTATAATTTAATCTTGCCATATGCATTTGTCATGAGTACTGATATAATTTTTGTAGTTTTTCTCAACGTATTGTTGAATGTGTTCCTGGAATGCGTGTAAATCTATCCTTAAGTTGTAATAAATCTGTGTTTCTGAGAGCGTAATTCTCCACCCTGAGACGTTGACGAGTGCGTGGAGTCGCCTAGATCCTCTCCCTGTGGACCATCCCTTCAGTAGTGTTCGATCCGCCCAGCAGCAGCAACGGTCATGAGAAGGCGGTCATTGAAGTGTCAAGTCCCCAAGCTGGCATGGTGGTGGGTGTTGTGCTGGGCTCCCTTGTGGTTCTTTGCCTAGCTGTTGGGGTAAGTCAAATAGTTTTTCACTTCTTTATACTGTGTTGTCTTGCTCTGGATGTGTTGTGGCTGTGCTGTGGCAAAGATGGCGTAATTAAACAGTGGGTGAGATTCTTCCAAACTTTAAACAATTCTAAATTGTTCTTGACACACTGAGAATATTCCATTACTGTAAAGTTAGCCGACTCATACTTCATACTTTTTTTTTTTCATCTTACCTGCAACATTTTCAGTGTGCAGATGTTTGTCGGGTTCCTGAAGATGCGTCGACGTGTTATCATCCACGCATGCTTCCCCAACACAACCAGTGTACCACAAGACAACAGGCATTGAGGAGGACGGGAGGAGGGAGCGAGCGGCTGCATGCACTATTGAACGGGACGGCATTACATTCTTCCCACAGTTGTATGACTACACTGAAGCAAGCCCAGAATAAAGTGTTGAGTGACCATGATGTGAGTATTGTGGTTTGTACATTACACTTTTATCTCCTCGTGTCTCATTTTAAAAGATTTTGTACTTATTTTTTTATTTCAGGACTTATTAATGTTGACGCCATTTCAATATTGTTCCATCTCTTGTTCCAGGAATCAGTACTACTAACACCTAAGAAGTGAGGGAAGTGTTTGGAGTGAGCGTGCAAGACGTACAACAGACACCAGACTGCTACTGCCAGTGTAGCCAAAGGAACAAGAGGAGGCAGAGGAGGAGAAGAAGAAGAGGAACAAGAGAGTGATTCTTGGAGACGTACCAATGAAGTTCTGCAGGTTGGCCACAAATCTTCATTACTGGTGTAGTGTATTTCATTGATCATTTGTACATTGGGTGGATAAAATTGTAGATTTTGTAGACAGTTGTAGTTGTGAAGTGGGTAGGGCTTTTTGCCATGCCTTATGTATACCAGCAGAAAACCGTGATATGTAGAAGTTGTGATAGAAGCATTGTGATAGGAATATACTGTGTACATATGCATAGAGAATTTAAAAGAGGAGAGTGTAGACCAAGAGAGGAAAGTAACCTCTTTTAGAGATTTCGGTGAAAGTTTTGCTGTAGCGTTAGATATATCAAAGGCTTTTGATAGAGTCTGGCATAAAGCTTTGATTTCCAAACGGCTTCTATACTTTTCTCTGCAACTTTATCTTAAGTTTCCTTTCTGACTGTTCTGTTGGTGTTGTGGTAGGCGGCCACTGTTCTTCTCCTAAATTTATTAATAATGGAGGTCCTCAGGGTTCTGTCTTGTCACCCTCTCTTTCTATTATTCATTAATTAACCAAACTTGTTGTCCTATCTACTCCTACGCTGATGATACCACCCTACATCTTTCCACGTCCTTTCAGAGACGACCAACCCGTCAGGAAGTCAACTGATCACTCCAAAGAACGCCTGACTTTCGTTCTTTCTAAGATTTCCGATTGGGGCAGAGAAAATGTAGTAGTTTTCAATGCCTCAAAAACTCAATTTTTCCATCTATCAACTCGACACAACCTTTCAGACAGGTATCCCCCTCTTCTTCAGTGACACTCAACTGTCTCCCTCTTCCACAATGAATATCCTTGTTCTGTCCTTTACTCATAATCTTAACTAGAAACTTCACATCTCATCTCTTGCTAAAACAGCTTTTTTGAAGTTACGCGTTCTGAGGCATCTCCACCAGTTTTTCTTGCCCCTCCAATTGCTTACTCTGTATATCTTCACGTGTATGGAGAACTCTTCGCATGTTTGGGGGTTTCAGTCACACAGTTTAACTAGATAGGTCGGAATTAAAAGCTTTTCGTCTCATCAACTCCCCTCCTCTGACTAAATGTCTTCAGCCTCTTTTTCACCGCCGAAATGTTGCATCTTTCTCCCTTTCATCGATATTTTCATGCTAACTGTTTTACAGATCTTGGTAACTGCGTCCTGCGGCCTCGCTGTACAAGACTTTCTTCTTCTTCTCATCCCTATTCTGTCCAACTTTCCAAGGCAAGAGTTAACCAGTACTCTCAATCATTCATCCTTTTCATTGGTAAAATCTGGAACTCCCTACCTGCATCTGTATTTCCGAATTCCTACGACTTGTCTTCTTTTAAGAGAGAGATGTCAAGGCATTTGCTCCCTTGTTCTGGCTGATGCTTTTCCACTTTTTAGAGAGCCAGCACTCAAGTGGGCCTTTTTTATTTTTTTTATTTTTATTTGTTTCTTGCCCTTGGCTGGCGCTCTTCCTACATGAAAAAAAAATCCTCTTGTGACACGAGTCCTCTGCTCATCCCTCATCATTCCTGTCACCCATCATGATCGTTTATGCCTTAAGGAGCAAATGACCAACGTGTTCACTCCATACTGGAATTCACCATGCATGGAGAAACGCTTAGTGAATGAAGATAACGTTCCTTGTTAGGAGACACTATCTTCTTAGTGAGGAAATATAGCGAGCATGCTGGCTAGTCACACATCAACAGCTGTGCGTCGCGGTGTGTCTTGCTGCCAAGCCATGACAGTAAATTAGTATCATGTAGTAGTTGTTAAGGGTGGTAGTAGTAGTAGTAGTAGTAGTAGTAGTAGTAGTAGTAGTGGTTGTCACTCACACTATTGCAAGGTGTGATGTAGACGTGGCTGTGTCTGTAGTGATCACAACAACCTGTTCCTTATTGTGTGTCTCGAAGAAAGATCACAAAAGTGTCTTTTTTTTGTTTTCTGTTGTGAAGCACAAAAGTATTGTTACATGTTTCCCAAGGTGATGTTTTGTGAGTCTTTCAATGCAATACTTAATTCAAGTGTCTGGCCAATGTGTTGTTAACGTGGTGCAGTTTTTGTTACTTGTATTTATTTTTCATACCTATTGATATGACGATATGTTGTGAATGATACTCCTATATATTTGTAATGGCAACACAATATCTCTTGATATAATAAAATGCATAATGTATCGACCTGTTTTGCTATCATTTGAAAGAGATGCAAAACATTATCTTTTTTGCAAGTGAAGTGAAATTAGTCAACAATTTGTTGCATGGCGCCACAGCGTCTGAGGTGATATGATGCCACAATATAGTTGCATGGAAATACTAATAGTAATGTGTTAACTGACACGCTCCCGTTCATGATGTGGAAGGTGAGTAGGTGTGGGTGTTGGCGGTGCTGGTGGAGATATCTATATGCTTGTGTAGATAGATAGATAGATAAGCTGGTAATTTGATAGGTAAATGGACAACAGTTCGATGGTGTATACACTGCTACAACAATAAACTTACCAATCAATCAATTAAACATCAATCGGATTTAAAAGGCGAGTGATGAGTGGGTGGGGAAGCGCAAGGCTCCCAAGACAAGTTTGCTTTGTGTTATTGACAGGGATAAATGTTAGGTGTTAGTCAACGAGGCCGTCGTCTACTGATTAGCCTATGTGTAAGTCAAGCCCCTTACTTCGTTTAGGAACATTTGTAGTAATTACAACGATGATATAGCGACTTTTTAGCGACTTTTCAAGGTGGATCTGGTGATGTAGATTATTTTCATTTGGCAACTGCCTTTAACCACCATCACCACCACCACCATCGCCATCAGTGACCATACCGCCCCACTTGCCCCACTTAGTCCACCAGCTCCACATGCTCAGTGAAAGGGTGAGTCTATTAATAGAGTGGAGGGCAGGAACATGATGGGACAGTGATGGGATGGTAATGGGGCGGATAATTTACTAAAAAGCTGTATAATAATGCACTGAAGGGGTGACGTGACGTGTGGGAGTGAGTGGATAGTGAAGGGTAGTTAAATAATGGTGCCACAGTGTCATAAGTGATGGGACGGAGATGGGGCAGTGACGGGGTGGACAGGCTGTACTAGGGAGGTGTGTAGTGCATTGAAGGAGTCACGTGTCGACAATTAGTTGATGGAAGGTAGTTAAGGTAGTTAATTAGGCGTATGGTACTTATAATGCGTGGGGAGGGTGGTTGTGTACTGTAGGTGTTATGACACGTCCACACAGTCGAGCTGTGTGTGTGTGTGTGTGTGTGTGTGTGTGTGTGTGTGTGTGTGTGTGTGTCTGTGTGTTATGTATTGGTGGTGGTGGTGGAGATTGTGGTGATTGTGGTGGTAAGTATTGGTGGTGTGTTTGCTTGTTTTGCATCGTGAATATTGATTGATTGACTGGCTGATAGATTGACGGACTGACAGATAGATTGCCTTTCTAACAAATAGATTCACTGACTGACTGATGGAGGGACTGACTGATTCACTAACTGATATAGTGATTGAGTGACTGAATGACTAACTCACTGACTGTCTGACTGACTGACTGTCTAGCTGAGTGACTGTTTGGCTGATTTACTGTTTGGCTGATTGACTGAATGACTGACACACTGACTGACCGACTGGTTGGTTGATTGACTGAGTGACTGACTGGCTGGTTGACTAACGGCTCCGGTCCTTGGCACAAAAAAAGCACCGCGCGGTACGAAGGCGGTAAGAAGTGTACCGTAGGAGGTATGTGGTGCGCTTGCGGGTCAGGCGCGTGTTGCCCTACGCGAGCGTACACGTGTAGCGACCTGACAAGTGGGTAGAGAACCAATGAAGACGACAGAGGGAAAGGAAATCGAATAAGCGCCTGACACCACGTTTATCTCACCCACGCCTCCACCCACGCCCACGCCCGTGGTACGTTGGTCCGAAAGTGTGTAGGTCGAGAGGGATGTGTCGTCAGGGACCCCCCGGTTGACACGAAACAGTAGGTGAAGGTTGGCAATGCAATTGGTGGAGCCGTTGTGTCCCTCGCCTATCACTGACACACTCCTGTTCATGAGGGCGAAGGTAAGCAGGTGCGGGAACTTGCAGTGGTGGTTGTGGTGGTGGTGATGGTGGTAGTGGAGGTGGTGGTATTTAAATGCTTGTGTGAAGATAGATGGATAAGCGGGTAATTTGATGGGTTGATAGATACGGAAATGGACAGTTGGATAAACAAACATAGATGGATAGGTAGGCAGATAGATAAGTCAATGAATTCGTGTATAATTAACAAGATAGATGTTCATGTACGTAGATAGAAAAATGTCTATATACCTCAACTTAGTATCCTTTCACCCTGGTTTATTGTCAGAAAAACTCGTATATCAGTTGGTAGAAATAGAAAATGAGAGAAATACTATAGTCTGCCTTTTAAGCACCTTGTTTTTCGTGGGTGTTGCCAACACTCGCTGTACAACAAGATACAATTTAATATTTCCTACATTGACAAATAACAAAAGCTGGACAGGATAACGAAGAGAAAGATGTCACAATAACCAATAAATCGACATGTGGTATTTGTATAAGTATAGTGTCTCATTAATAAGAGATTTAGTAAGAGATATTTATCATTAACATATATACATGCGTACTGTCTTCACAGACAGCCTTCTGCTGCAGCAGTAATCTTGTAGCGGTGGTGGTGAGAACAGTGGTGGCTATACTGACCCATACACACCCACAGCCCACACCCAAAGACACACACACACACACACATAAAGTGAAGTGTTGCTATATTACCGATAGTTTTCAAGGAGCACCAAACACTAAGCACCAGCTCCAAACCGCAATCAGAAAGAGAACCAGTGGGAGCCTTCACCACACTGCCTAATCTTCGTCTGTTAAAGGTATTTATAAGGCTATTCACTTAATGTTAGGTTTTCTTTACATTTGAGAGTGAAAAGAGTATACAAATACTTTAAAGTAATGGTAAAAGGACCATCAAAAAGAGCAAGGCGTCTGTATTATCCTCTGATATTTGTTTCCTTCACTTACCATAGGCCAAACATGTGTTACACTGCAGCCACCAGTCTACTATTTTCATATCCCAGGGTCAAAATTTCTCTGTGGCTTAATTTTTGTTTGGTGAGATGATAAAGGCTATATATGTATGTCCCGCCGCCGGTGTTGCCTCCGGTCCGCCTCCCCCCCCGACGGTCCCCTATCCATAACCCGACCCCCGCGGCCCCGCCCTCACCCTCCTGTCACCAGCCAGTTGGGTCAAATACTTTTTTCGAATATTTCCTGACGGTAATATTACGCTTCCATGGTATGTTTTTATGGTTTCTATAAATGTTTCGTTGTGTTTGAAGTGTGTTCCGTGCCTGTGATGGGTAAATATGTGGCGTTTAGTGGTGTTTTATGGCGTATGCTAAAGGCTTTTTAACGGTCAAAATTTCCCATATGGGATTTTGAGCTTTTTCATTTCAAGGTATAACTGAGCCATTATGGTGTCAAAATATCGGTTGTACTCTTTTAAGTGTGAAATCAATCTATTGAGTGAAATATGTGGACTTTGAAATGGTGTTTGGTGCTGTTGTAAAAAGCTCTTATTTTTCTTTATTTTATTTACTCACGTTTCTGCTTCTCGGTCTAACATGCTGTAGAATGTCCTAAAAGATAGCTCAGACTCCCTGAAATGTGATAAAATACACGCCAAGTGAAAATGGCTTGACTTTACAGGACGTTTTAAGAGATTTGTGGGTTAGAAGGTTTTGTACTTTTAACGTACTTAATTTAGAGCTTTTTTAAAAACCAGTTACGCTGGAGATATTTTGATATTTTGAAAATTAGTTTAATTATTTATCACGTCATAAAATAACAAGCATTTGGCCTTGGCTTCGTTTTTTCTAAAAGTCATTTTTGAAATCAAATTATTTACGTAATTTAGCCGAGTCACCCCCGTTCCCGTTCTCTCGGATGACCACAGGCCAGGTAGTGAGTCACCATAGCCCCAGGGTGGCGCCACTTTTCCAAATCCGCAGTTCGTCGATATTTTGCCTAATATCTAGTGATTTCTACGTAATTTCGTGGATTTCTAGGTTCAGGTGTGTAGATAATTGTAGCAGAAGGAGGAAGAAAGGAGAAATAAAGGAAGATAAGGAGGAAGAGAGGAGAAAGGGAGAAGGAAGAGGAGCAGCAGCAAAGCCACAATACTTAAGTCACCCTCCATTTCCTGAATATTTTGACTAATATCTAGTGTTTTGATGTGTTTCTAGGCCCAGATGTGTGAATGGAAGGAGTAGGAGGAAGAAGAAGGAGTAACAATGAAGAAGGATGAAGAAGAAATGAGAAATAAAGGTGGAATAGGAGAAGAAGCCAAGGTGTAATATTTAGGTAAGTGTCCCTTTTAATCCTAACGTTCTTTATAATGGATACAGTTGGTTTTGGGATAGATTTGGGGTATTTTAAGCTTGTTCATTAGTGTTACAGGCTGTTTGGAGTGTTATAAGTATGCTTTGGGGTTCATTTCGTGTGTTTTCAGTGTGTGTTAGATCTTTTAGGTATGTTTTACGTATTTTGAGAGTGTGGATTGAGGTGTGTTATAAGTATGCTTTGGGGTTCATTTCGTGTGTTTTCAGTGTGTGTTAGATCGTTTAGGTATATTTTACGTATTTTGAGAGTGTGGATTGAGGTGTGTGTGAGTATTAGCATGTTTTGAGTGTGGTTTGGGAGAACTTTGAGGGGTTGGTTGGTGTTCTGAGCGTGGTTTGGGTTTATTTTGAGTGTTATAAGTTGTGGGGGGGTGTCTTTTGGGTGTGTGTGATGGTTATTTCAGTAAATATTGGGTTTTTCTAGTTAGTTTGGAGGTATTTTTATCTGTTCTGTGTTTTTTTTTTTTGTGTGTTTTGGGATGTTTTTGGGTGTGTGTAAGATTGAATTGGGCCTATAGAAGGATTTTTGAGTATGTTTTGAGGCCCTCAAGAGGCTAGCTCAATGTCAGTGGGCTTTTATAACAAGTGTTCTTCATCATTGATTACCCGCTTCGTTCCTAGGTGACGACAGGCAGAATGAGGTGGGCGTAGCGAAGGCTGTGGGTGGTCAATTCACAACGCAGATTACCTACACCTTGCACCACACTGACTGCCCGCAGCTGTTCATTAAAGTCTGGCAAGCCTGTATCTCCGTGTTCTGCCCTGGATATAGGAGTAAAGTAAGTTGTGGTTGTTGTTGTTGTTGTTGTTGTTGTTGTTGTTGTTGTTTTGTTAAGATTTGTTTGGTCTCTCTCTCTCTCTCTCTCTCTCTCTCTCTCTCTCTCTCTCTCTCTCTCTCTCTCTCTCTCTCTCTCTCTCTCTCTCTCTCTCTCTCTCTCTCTGTCTCTCTCTCTCTCTCTCTCTCTCTCTCTCTCTCTCTCTCTCTCTCTCTCTCTCTCTCTCTCTCTCTCTCTCTCTCTTCTTCTTCTTCGTTCTTCTTCTCTACTACTACTACTACTACTACTACTACTACTACTACTACTACTACTACTACTACTACTACTACTACTACTACTACTACTACTACTACTACTCTACTACTACTACTACTACTACTACTACTACTACTACTACTACTACTACTACTACTACTACTACTAGTACTTACTACCGTTCTTTGAGTGAGGATAGTAGTGTCAAGTCACGACACTTTACGTCAGCAGGTTCCCATGCCTGTCCCTTCTTGCATATATTCTGACCTGCTCTGTTTGATGAGGTGACATGGGGCAAGGCTTACCCACCAGTAGCATGGCTCTGTCGGGGCGAAGTGATGGATCTGAACATTGACTTATTCTTTCACGCCACCCTCGTGCAACATCTTGCCATATGCTTTTCTTATTAGTACTGACATAATTTTTGTAGTTTTCCTTATCGTATCGCTGAATATGTGTTCCTGAAATACGTGTATGTCTCTCGTTACCCCATCTTTTTTAAGCTTTATCCTTAAGTTCTAATAAATCTGCTTCTGAGAGTGTAATTCTCCACCCTCAGATGTCACTCTACGGTCTGTCTTCTTAAACTTGTCATTCCTTCACCTCTTCATTTAGCAGCAGCCTAAAGAAGTTAGTGTGGTATTCAAGGGTACTTTTGTTATTGTTGGCATACATGAACATGCATTTTGTCTCACGAGTATTACTAAGATCAGCGATTTAAGAATAGGTTGTTCTTTATGATTAAGTATAATTTCATCTTGCCATATGTATTTGTCATGAGTACTGATATAATTTTTGTAGTTTTCCTCAACGTATTGTTGAATATGTGTTCCTGGAATTCGTGTAAATCTATCCTTAAGTTGTAATAAATCTGTGTTTCTGAGAGCGTAATTCTCCACCCTGAGACGTTGACGAGTGCGTGGAGTCGCCCAGATCCTCTCCCTGTGGACCATCCCTTCAGTAGTGTTCGATCCGCCCAGCAGCAGCAACGGTCATGAGAAGGCGGTCATTGAAGTGTCAAGTCCCCAAGCTGGCATGGTGGTGGGTGTTGTGCTGGGCTCCCTTGTGGTTCTTTGCCTAGCTGTTGGGGTAAGTCAAATAGTTTTTCACTTCTTTATACTGTGTTGTCTTGCTCTGGATGTGTTGTGGCTGTGCTGTGGCAAAGATGGCGTAATTAAGCAGTGGGTGAGATTCTACCAAACTTTAAACAATTCTAAATTGTTCTTGACACACTGAGAATATTCCATTACTGTAAAGTTAGCCGACTCATACTTTATACATTTTTTTTTTTTCATCTCACCTGCAACATTTTAAGTGTACAGATGTTTGTCGGGTTCCTGAAGATGCGTCGACGTGTTATCATCCACGCAAGCTACCCCAACCCAGCCGGTGTACCACAAGACAACAGGCATTGAGGAGGACGGGAGGAGGGAGCGAGCGGCTGCATGCACTATTGAACGGGACGGCATTACATTCTTCCCACAGTTGTATGACTACACTGAAGCAAGCCCAGAATAAAGTGTTGAGTGACCATGATGTGAGTATTGTGGTTTGCACATTACACTTTTATCTCCACATGTCTCATTTTAAAAGATTTTGTACTTATTTTTTTTATTTCAGGACTTATTAATGTTGACGCCATTTCAAAGTTGTTCCATCTCTTGTTCCAGGAATCAGTACTACTAACGCCAAAGAAGTGAGGGAAGTGTTTGGAGTGAGCGTGCAAGACGTACAACAGACACCAGACTGCTACTGCCGGTGTAGCCAAAGGAACAAGAGGAGGCAGAGGAGGAGGAAGAAGAAGAGGAACAAGAGAGTGATTCTTGGAGACGTACCAATGAAGTTCTGAAGGTTGGCCACAAATCTTCATTACTGGTGTAGTGTATTTCATTGATCATTTGTAGATTGGGTGGATAAATTTGTAGATTTTGTAGACAGTTGTAGTTGTGAAGTGGGTATGGCTTTTTGCCATGCCTTATGTATACCAGCAGAAAACCGTGATATGTAGAAGTTGTGATAGAAGCATTGTGATAGGAATATACCGTGTACATATGCATAGAGAATTTAAAAGAGGAGAGTGTAGACCAAGAGAGGAAAGTAACCTCTTTTAGAGATTTCGGTGAAAGTTTTGCTGTAGCGTTAGATATATCAAAGGCTTTTGATAGAGTCTGGCATAAAGCTTTGATTTCCAAACTGCCCTCATACGGCTTCTATACTTTTCTCTGCAACTTTATCTTAAGTTTCCTTTCTGACTGTTCTGTTGGTGTTGTGGTAGGCGGCCACTGTTCTTCTCCTAAATTTATTAATAATGGAGGTCCTCAGGGTTCTGTCTTGTCACCCTCTCTTTCTATTATTCATTAATTAACCAAACTTGTTGTCCTATCTACTCCTACGCTGATGGTACCACCCTACATCTTTCCACGTCCTTTCAGAGACGACCAACCCGTCAGGAAGTCAATTGATCACGCAGGGACGCCAAAGAACGCCTGACTTCTGATCTTTCTAAGATATCCGATTGGGGCAGAGAAAATCTAGTAGTTTTCAATGCCTCAAAAACTCAATTTTTCCATCTATCAACTCGACACAACCTCTCAGACAGGTATCCCCCTCTTCTTCAGTGACACTCAACTGTCTCCCTCTTCCACAATGAATATCCTTGTTCTGTCCTTTACTCATAATCTTAACTAGAAACTTCACATCTCATCTCTTGCTAAAACAGCTTTTTTGAAGTTACGCGTTCTGAGGCATCTCCACCAGTTTTTCTTGCCCCTCCAATTGCTTACTCTGTATATCTTCACGTGTATGGAGAACTCTTCGCATGTTTGGGGGTTTCAGTCACAGTTTAACTAGATAGGTCGGAATTAAAAGCTTTTCGTCTCATCAACTCCCCTCCTCTGACTAAATGTCTTCAGCCTCTTTTCACCGCCGAAATGTTGCATCTTTCTCCCTTTCATCGGTATTTTCATGCTAACTGTTCTACAGATCTTGGTAACTGCATGCCTTCCCTCGTCCTGCAGCCTCGCTGTACAAGACTTTCTTCTTCTTCTCATCCCTATTCTGTCCAACTTTCCAAGGCAAGAGTTAACCAGTACTCTCAATCATTCATCCTTTTCATTGGTAAAATCTGGAACTCCCTACCTGCATCTGTATTTCCGAATTCCTACGACTTGTCTTCTTTTAAGAGAGAGATGTCAAGGCATTTGCTCCCTTGTTCTGGCTGATGCTTTTCCACTTTTTAGAGAGCCAGCACTCAAGTGGGCCTTTTATTTTAATATTTTCTTTGTTTCTTGCCATTGGCTGGCGCTCTTCCTACATGAAAAAAAAATCCTCTTGTGACACGAGTCCTCTGCTCATCCCTCATCATTCCTGTCACCCATCATGATCGTTTATGCCTTAAGGAGCAAATGACCAACGTGTTCACTCCATACTGGAATTCACCATGCATGGAGAAACGCTTAGTGAATGAAGATAACGTTCCTTGTTAGGAGACGCTATCTTCTTAGTGAGGAAGTGTAGCGAGTATGCTGGCTAGTCACACATCAACAGCTTTGCGTTGCGGTGTGTCTTACTACCAAGCCATGACAGTAAATTAGTATCAAGTAGTAGTTGTTAAGGGTGGTAGTAGTAGTAGTAGTAGTAGTAGTAGTAGTAGTAGTAGTAGTAGTAGTGGTTGTCACTCACACTATTGCAAGGTGTGATGTAGACGTGGCTGTGTCTGTAGTGATCACAACAACCTGTTCCTTATTGTGTGTCTCGAAGAAAGATCACAAAAGTGTCTTTTTTTTGTTTTCTGTTGTGAAGCACAAAAGTATTGTTACATGTTTCCCAAGGTGATGTTTTGTGAGTCTTTCAATGCAATACTTAACGTAAGTGTCTGGCCAATGTGTTGTAACGTGGTGCAGTTTTTGTTACTTGTATCTATTTTTCATACCTATTGATATGACGATATGTTGTGAATGATACTCCTATATATTTGTAATGGCAACACAATATATCTTGATGTAATAAAATGCATAATGTATCGACCTGTTTTGCTATCAGTTGAAAGAGATGCAAAACATTATCTGGTTTGCAAGTGAAGTGAAATTAGTCAACAATTTGTTGCATGGCGCCACAGCGTCTGAGGTGATATGATGCCACAATATAGTTGCATGGAAATACTAGTAGATATTTTGTAAACTGACACGCTCCCGTTCATGATGTGGAAGGTGAGTATGTGTGGCTGTTGGCGGTGCTGGTGGAGATACCTATATGCTTGTGTGTAGATAGATAGATAGATAAGCTGGTAATTTGATAGGTTCAATCATTCGTAAATAAACAACAGTTCGATGGTGTATACACTGCTACAACAATAAACTTACCAGTCAATCAATTAAACATCAATCGGATTTAAAAGGCGAGTGATGAGTGGGTGGGGAAGCGCAAGGCTCCCGAGACAAGTTTGCTTTGTGTTACTGACAGGGATAAACGTTCTATGTTAATCAACGAGACCGTCGTCTACTGATTAGCCTATGTGTAAGTCAAGCCCCTTACTTCGTTTAAGAACATTTGTAGTAATTACAACGATGATTTAGCGACTTTTTAGCGACTTTTCAAGGTGGATCTGGTGATGTAGATTATTTTCATTTGGCAACTGCCCATCACCACCACCACCATCGCCATCAGTGACCATACGTCCATTTCATCACCAGACACGAGACCTGGGAACACGGTGACCGCCCCACTTGCCCCACCTAGTCCACCAGCTCCACCTGCTCAGTGAAAGGGTGAGTCTGTTAATAGAGTGGAGGGCAGGAACATGATGGGACAGTGATGGGATGGTAATGGGGCGGATAATTTACTAAAAAGCTGTATAATAATGCACTGAAGGGGTGACGTGACGTGTGGGAGTGAGTGGATAGTGAAGGGTAGTTAAATAATGGTGCCACAGTGTCATAAGTGATGGGACGGAGATGGGGCAGTGACGGGGTGGACAGGCTGTACTAGGGAGGTGTGTAGTGCATTGAAGGAGTCACGTGTCGACAATTAGTTGATGGAGGGTAGTTAATTAGGCGTATGGTACTTATAATGCGTGGGGAGGGTGGTTGTGTACTGTAGGTTTTATGACACGTCCACACGGTCGAGCTGTGTGTGTGTGTGTGTGTGTGTGTGATCTGCTGTAGTCTCTGACGAGACAGCCAGACGTTACCCTACGGAACGAGCTCAGAGCTCATTATTTCCGATCTTGGGATAGGTCTGAGACCAGGCACACACCACACACCGGGACAACAAGGTCACAACTCCTCGATTTACATCCCGTACCTACTCACTGCTAGGTGAACAGGGGCTACACGTGAAAGGAGAGACACCCAAATATCTCCACCCGGCCGGGGAATCGAACCCCGGTCATCTGGCTTGTGAAGCCAGCGCTCTAACCACTGAGCTACCGGGCCGTGTGTGTGTGTGTGTGTGTGTGTGTGTGTGTCTGTCTCTGTGTTGTGTAATGGTGGTGGTGGTGGTGGTGATTGTGGTGGTAACTATTGGTGGTGTGTTTGCTTATTTTGCATCGTGAATATTGATTGACTGACTGGCTGATAGATTGATGGACTGACAGATAGCTTGCCTGTCTAACTAATAGATTCACTGACTGACTGATGGAGAGACTGACTGATTCACTGACTTAATGATTGAGTGACTGTATAACTCAGTCACTGACTGTCTGACTGACTGACTGTCTAGCTGAGTGACTGTTTGGCTGATTGACTGAATACCTGACTGAATGACTGACACACTGACTGACTGCCTGGCTGATTGATTGACTGACTGACTGATTGGCTGGTTGACTAACGGCTCCGGTCCTTGGCACAAAAAAGCACCGCGCGGTACGAAGGCGCTAAGAAGTGTACCGTAGGAGGCCAGGCGCGTGTTGCCGTACGCGAGTGTACACGTGTAGCGACCTGACAAGTGTGTAGAGAACCAATGAAGACGACAGAGGCAAAGGGAATCGGATAAGCGCCTGACACCACGTATATCTCACCCACGCCTCCACCCACGCCCACGCCCGTGGTTCGTTGGTCCGAAAGCGTGTGGGTCGAGAGGGATGTGTCGTCAGGAACCCTCTGGTTGACACGAAACAGTAGGTGAAGGTTGGCAATGCAATTGGTGGAGCCGTTGTGTCCCTCGCCTACGTATCACTGACACACTCCTGTTCATGAGGGCGATGGTGGGCAGGTGCGGGAACTTGCAATGGTGGTTGTGGTGGTGGTGGTGGTGGTAGTGGAGGTGGTGGTATTTAAATGCTTGTGTGAAGATAGATGGATAAGCTGGTAATTTGATGGGTTGATAGATACGGATATGGACAGTTGGATAAACAAACATAGATGGATAGGTAGGCAGATAGATAAGTCAATGAATTCGTGTATAATTAACAAGATAGATGTTTATGTAGATAGAAAAATGTCTATATACCTCAACTTAGTATCCTTTCACCCTGGTTTATGTCAGAAATACTCGTATATCAGGCGGTAGAAATAGAAAATGAGAGAAATACTATAGTCTGCCTTTTAAGCACCTTGTTTTTCGTGGGAGTTGCCAACACTCGCTGTACAACAAGATACAATTTGATATTTCCTGCTTTGACAAATAACAAAAGCTGGACAGGATAACGAAGAGAAAGATGTCACAATAACCAATAAATCGACATGTTGTATTTGTATAAGTATAGTGTATCATTAATAAGAGATTTAGTAAGAGATATTTATTATAAACATATATACATGCGTACTGTCTTCACAGACAACCTTCTGCTGCGGCAGTAATCTTGTAGCGGTGGTGGTGAGAACAGTGGTGGCTATACTGACCCATACACACCCACAGCCCACACCCAAAGAAACACACACACACACACACACACACACACGTAAAGTGAAGTGTTGCTATATTACCGATAGTTTTCAAGGAGCACCAAACACTAAGCACCAGCTCCAAACCGCAATCAGAAAGGAAACCAGTGGGAGCCTTCACCACACTGCCTAATCTTCGTCTATTAAAGGTATTTATAAGGCTATTCACTTAATGTTAGGTTTTCTTTACATTTGAGAGTGAAAAGAGTATAGAAATATTTTAAAGTAATGGTAAAAGGACCATCAAAAAGAGCAAGGCGTCTGTATTATCCTCTGATATTTGTTTCCTTCACTTACCATAGGCCAAACATGTGTCATACTGTAGCCACCAGTCTACCATTTTCATATCCCAGGGTCAAAATTTCTCTGTGGCTTAATTTTTGTTTGGTGAGATGATAAAGGCTATATATGTATGTCCCGCCGCCGGTGTTGCCTCCGGTCCGCCTCCCCCCCGACGGTCCCCTAGCCATCACCCTGCCCCCGCCCTCACCCTTCCGTCACCAGCCAGTTCGGTCAAATACTTTTTTCGAATATTTCCTGACGGTAATATTACGCTTCCATGGTATGTTTTTATGGTTTCTATAAATGTTTCGTTGTGTTTGAAGTGTGTTCCGTGCCTGTGATGGGTAAATATGTGGCGTTTAGTGGTGTTTTATGGGGGAGCAAGACGGTTCGTAGCAAATGACACTTCGCCTCACGTACGGTCAGAAGCGGAAATGACAGTTCGCAGCAAATGTTTGGGACAGTTCGCAGTACATTTCTCCAACTTTTACATTTCGATACGAATATTAATATTAATTTAGATAATTACATTTGTTTCCATGTTAGCATAATAATGGTGATTCACATGTATTATGAATTTGATTGTTTTGCTTGTTTGTCTCATGGACCGCTTTGTTTAAGTTTGTTGTTGTTGTTGAGTGTTTTCCTGATTGATTCAGTTTTAACTTTTTGTTAGTCTGTTCCCAGCCATGGCAACTAAAAGATATCAGAGAAAGAAGGCTACTGTTGACTACCCGTGCATTTCTTGCAGCATGGAAGTTAGAGAGGCAGCAAGCTCTGCTGTGCCCTAGGTGTGAGCGTTGGCAACACAGGACATGCGGAAGTGGGGTGAGCCAGGCAGAATATAGACAGGCTATTAGAGAAGGAAGAGATAGACTGGATGTGCATATTTTGTATGTCACCACTGCCTTCACCGTCTTCACCACTCGACCTGCCTGCTTCACCGTCTTCACCACTCGACCTGCCTGCTTCACCGTCTTCACCACTCGACCTGCCTGCTTCACCGTCTTCACCACTCGGCCTGCCTGCTTCACCGTCTTCACCACTCGACCTGCCTGCTTCACCGTCTTCACCACTCGACCTGCCTGCTTCACCGTCTTCACCACTCGACCTGCCTGCTTCACCGTCTTCACCACTCGGCCTGCCTGCTTCACCGTCTTCACCACTCGACCTGTCTGCTTCACCGCCTTCACCACTCGTGCCTACATCACTTGTTTCTTCTCTGTATGGTTCCTCTGATGACGATTTGCCCAACCTAAACCAAAGAGAGGTCCTCCATGAGTCTATCCTCTCTGATACAGCCCCAGTTGCAGCTGTGTCTCAGGAAGTTCCTGTAACCTACGCCAAGGGCAAGAGCAAGCGAGGGCTTGCCAACTTATTTCATCAGACGGATATTCTTACAATAAAATACGAACCAACAAAAATGGTGATGTCAAGTGGCAGTGTGTGGTGCGAAATAAACATATCAAATGCCACGCTCAGGTAACAGAATCAAAAGATTGTTTCACATTTGGAGTGCAGCCCCATCTTCATGCTGCTAATCCATCTGCTCTTCTTAAAAACATGGTTGTAAGTAAAGGAAAAGAATCTTCTACAAGGAACCCATACAGCTCCGGAGTACAAATTGCTAAGGATTTGTTAAGAGAAAACCAAGTTCCCCAACTGCCAGCAACAGCAAGCTTAGCAAGATGTTTTAATAGATTCAGAGAGAAAACAAGACCTAAACACCCAACCACATTAGAAGATTTTAATATTGACACTGAGCATATTCCAAAGATTTTTGAAACATGGCAGGTGCAGCAGGATTCCAGAATACATTTAATGTGGGCCTCAGATCGTCAGAGAGAACTTTTAAAGACTGCCAAAACCTGGTATCTAGATGGTACCTTTAAGCTGGTAAAACAACCATTTGTGCAATTATATTCAATACATGCTTTTATTACAAACGGGACTCTCACCAAGCAAGTTCCACTTCTATTTATTTTAATGAGTGGCCGGAGATATGAAGATTATCAGTGTATATTTAAGACCATAAAATCCTTTTTTTTTTTTTTTTACAGCTGTCAGTGAAAGAATTCGTAATGGATTTTGAGGCAGCTGCATGGAAGGCAGTACGTCAAGAATTTCCAAACGTCAGAATGCGAGGCTGTACCTTTCACTGGTCGCAAGCAGTGTGGCGGAAAGTGCAGCAACTTGGCCAACAAGTTTCATATCAGAAAGACCCACCCACCCACACGTACATAAGAAAGCTGTTTGCCCTCCCCATGTTACCAGCTGAGCATATTATACCCATGTTTAATTATCTGAAAGATAGTGCAGTTACCAATCCCTTGGCAGACTTAATAGAATACATTTCCTCACAGTGGATTTTGAGTACCACTTTCCCCCCACAAACTTGGTCAGCATTCTTCCACACAACTAGAACGAATAATGACTGCGAGAGCTGGCACAGTGCTTTAAATAGAAGAGCAGGTAAATCTAAGCTACCACTCTATCTGCTAGCAAAACTACTGGCTGAGGAAGCAGCAACAGTCAGTGTGGAGGCACAATACATAAGTGAAGGGACACTGTCAAGGTACCAAAGAAAAAAATATAAACGCATGCATGGTAGATTATTTGATGCGTGGGAAGAATACATGAGAACCTCGACAAGGGACATAGAACTGGCAAAGATGCTTTTGCGCAAATGTGCGGGAATATACTGCCCATTCTAATGTATGGACGGCATGAATACATGTATTTTATTCATTCTTTTCTTACATGTAGCCTATTAATTGACTAATAAAGTTATTTTAATTCACCACCCACATAATGTTGTATTCATGTATTTATTCATGTTTTAAAATGTACGGACTAGCTATATACAGCAATAAAATATGTTAATAGCCATGCTATTTTATTTTCCATGAACATAATAATATAGACATGTATCCACCAGTAAAATACGGTATGGTTTAATAGTACGTAGTCTAGGACGGTTCGCCTCAGTCCCACTGGTTCATTGGGCGCGTTCGCAGCGGCGAGGCGAAGTGTCATTTGCTGCAAAACGACTTGCTCCCTTTTATGGCGTATGCTAAAGGCTTTTTAACGGTCAAAATTTCCCATATGGGATTTTAAGCTTTTTCATTACAAATATTAACATTATGTAAATCACACTTACTTTCATACAAATATTAACATTATGTACATCACACTTACTTTCATACAAATATTAACATTATGTAAATCACACTTACTTTCATACACGCTTCATTCATACAGGGATCCTATACCTATCTCAAACTATTGTCCTTTTGTCAGGGCATGGGGAAGGGAGGGATAACTCACAATCACACAGCATCACTACGTATTGCATATACACATGAAGGGAAAACATTCACATTACATCACGCAAGACTGATATATATATATATATATATATATATATATATATATATATATATATATATATATATATATATATATATATATATCACATATATTTACAGAGTGCAAAATAGATAGCATAATATATACACATAAATCACAACTCTGATTAAATTGGTCTCAGTCAGGTAAATCATCAGTCTATCGACCACGAGAGGCCGTGACTCTGGCAATACGCCGCCAAGGGCCGCCTCTCCTCACGATAACGCACACAGTGAAGCAGGATGTGTTCGACAGAGAGGGTGACATTACAGGTGGAACACTGTGGTGGGAAGGTGTTGACTATGTAGGGGAGCATGTGGGTGGGGAGGGTGCATCCCATCCTGAGGCGTGCGAGGACCACCTCCTCTCGCCATGTGGGGCGACTGGAGGAGGCCCACTCGCCCAGGATGGGTTTGATGGTGTGGAAGTGGAGGTTGTTCCAGTGACTCTGCCACAGGAGTTTCGCTGATGATTTAATTAAGGGGCCCTATCACGGATTTCATGGTAAAATCGAAAAAAATCACCATTTGAGGTTTCTGTCTCTAAAATAAATACCATCATATGGCAATATCGTGTTCAAGTTTGAAAATGTTTGGAGCACTAGAAATGCTTTAAACGGGGCTTTAATAATTGGTTTAAATGTCCCACGCGCAGCACATGGATTTGTTTACATCGCAGAAATGTCCTATAAACTCTTCCCTGTAGGATATATATGATTTTTATGATTTTTATTTTTGAAATTATCGTACCCTGGAAGGGTGCAGGCTCCTCTCTAAGCAGCCAGCCAGTTACCAGTAGCTCGCGGGCTGTCGAGGAGAGCAGATGTATGTCAAATTGATGTATGATCCGCCCCTTCATACTCCACTTTACATAACTTTTCGTTGCTGCTGGACACAGTTATCACTATGGGGAGACACAGCAAGCTTCGTAAGTCACAGAAACTCAAAATAGAGGCTGCTAGGAGGTCACTAGAAGCAAAAAGAAGGACGCACAGACAGGCTGACACCGTCCAACCCGTCCCGCCTGCAACGAGTGACGTAAGGAATGAGGATGCAGTTCCTCCCGCCCGCACCTCAAGCGCAGAGAAGCGAAAAAGACTTTCTTACAAGGAAAAAGAAGAGGAATTGAGTGAGGAGGAGAATCTCATCTGCAAGAAGAGTGACATTAGGGAAATAGCAAAACATGTTACGTGTAACAAGTGTAAGGAACATGATGTCACTTCTGAATTTGTCCATCATCAGTGTGATGTGATCATAAAATTAGTGTGCTCAAATTGCAAACATATTGTGTATAACAGTGGTGACTCAGGTAAAATGAAATGTGGAGATACTGGTCTGTTCATGTTGACAGCAATGATTATCTATTTGGTCAAGTTGCTGGGGCATGGTTATGCTGCGGTGGAGAGGCTCTGCAGTATCTGGAGTATGCGTCACTTTTCCTTTGTTACGTATGGGAAATACACTAAATTCATCAACGAACATGCTGTAGAAAATGTAAATGATATTTTGAAAAGAAGTAGGAAGCAGTGTTTCAGTATTATGCTGAAAATCTGAACAGACATCCAGATGAAAATGGTATCCTCGACATAGATGCCACATACGATGGCTCCTGGCACAAGAGAGGCTATAAGTCAAATTATGGAATTGCAGCAGTGGTTGATGCTCACACAAACCTTATTCTAGATTATGAAGCTATGTGTAAAGTGTGCTCTGTTTGTGACGCAAAAAAGAAAAAAACTAGCAAAGAGGGAGATTTCAGCTGAACAGTACGAACAATGGAAAATGAATCATGTAGCCTCTTGTTCTAAAAATTACGAAGGCACCTCAGGAGGAATGGAGCCTGAAGGGGCCAAAAGGATTTGGAACAGATCCATAGATTATAATCTGAGATATGTTAATTTCATATCCGATGGTGATACCTCTACTTTTTTGGAGCTTACACAAATGAACAATGGTGAAGGACCATATGGGATGGCTCATCAAGTGACGAAAGAAGAGTGTGTCAATCATGTTCAGAAAAGACTTGAAAGAGGAGCGCACTGAGCATGGGAATCTTCGCTCAACTTTAGAGGCGATTTTCTCGAATGTAAGTTATTGACCTTTATGTGTTTTTTTCTCCTTTGTTTCTCAACCAATCTTCTTCATCTTTTCTGTGTATGTAGAACTTGAAATTCTCTAAAAGATTGTCAGTCTAAATATTTATTACAGGTTATATATTTTTTGGTACCACTTGAAATGTCTACCATTTTACGCACAATACGGAATCACTTGTTTTTAAAAAAATACTGCAAAATTTGAGTACATTAATTAAGAAAAACAGACTTACAGAAACTTTGCAAAATAATCAACTTTCAGCATGTAAATTTACAAAAGTCTATATTTTACCAATCACGAGAAATATCAAATTTTATGAACTTTTCTTAAATTAGTCATATCTCCCAAATTAACGGATATTTCCTTTTCTTTTTTCAGGGGCTGTTGCATCACACTTACATGTAGTATTAGGCCAATTTGTGATATTCAAAATAAATTAGTTTAATTAATATGATTTTTTTTCCATAATCCCGTCAAATCCGTGAGAGACATGACTGCAGATCCCGATGGAGGTTCCACGCTCCCTCGAGCTCTGCAGCAGACCGAGCTAGCATGTCAGCCTGTTCATTCCCGCGTATACTGGAATGTCCGACTCGTACCCTACATGAACCCTCTTTTCTTTTTTTATACCTTGTGGGCTTTTCACGGGAATTTCTGGGCTAAAGGGATACTTTTGTGGTACCTCCTATCTCAAGGCCCACCCGCTAGGACTTGTCACCGAGAGTGGCTAGTTAGTTATTAAGTGTCTTTACTGCAAACAAGGGAGGGAGGAGGAGGGGGGGGCAGTAGGAGGAGGAGGTGAAGCGGATAGCAGTGAGGGACATCAGGACGATTTCTTGTGTTGGCATCGTGGAGGTGAGTCGTGTGTGCGCCGAGAAGTGTGTCTGGCCTCTGCCTCGTTGTAAGGTGTTGGTTTGGTGGTGTTCCTGTTGTATGTCGGGAAGGTATGTTGTACACTGTACAGTGGTGGTGTTGGCGTGTGACCGTGTGTAGTGAAGGACCTTTGCCCGTTTCTCATGAACGAGATGTATTTCAGATGATAGGAAGTGTTGCTTGGCACTTCGTGGAACGGTTTGTTTATAGAGTATTTCTTGTTTATAGTGTATTTCTGAATATCAATTTGGTTATTTGGTAACACTTAATATGCATTGTAAGTTGCCATTCCGTAGTAAAATAACGCGTAGTGTTCTATTAATGGGAACTTGTAACCTGTTTGTTGAACGCAGCACATGCTCATAACTCGTGGCTTTGGTGTGCATTGATAGCAAGGCTGAAGGGTGCTTTTAGTGGCTCTTGGGTCTCCCTTAGTGTATCTCGGCTTCCCTCACTGAGCGGTGGCGCAGATGTAGGCTAAGCGGTCACGAACTTCGGCATGAGCTACGTGTAGGATTGTTAGGGTAGTGGGATAAGGAGTTGTGTGAGAGTTGTTGGGTAACGTGACGTTTCGACCCCAGTTTCGTATGTGTTGTGAACCAGTGTGCCATTTTATATGTAAAGCATCAAACAAGTGATCGTGCTTTAACGTCACGGCACCCCAGTTTCTTTAATAGTTTATGAATGAGTAAGGCTTTTGTTGTGTAAAAGCTTCGAAATGGCTGTGTAGTAACCATTTATATTGGCAGTGTCCCCGATAAAGTCTCCCTCTACCCTGGTGATTTGACGTCGCATATGTGAAGCCACGCTATTGGTCAGAGTGGCTTCATGAGAGAGAGAGAGAGAGAGAGAGAGAGAGAGAGAGAGAGAGAGAGAGAGAGAATGAAAACTAATATGAAAAATGGAAATACATATAGAGAATATGGTTTCTCAACCTTTTTACCCTTGCGTAACCCTTGAAATACATGCCATGTCTCGAGGAAGCCATGCGCAAAAAACAGTCGAGTAATAA
>NC_059293.1:13015147-13025794 GCF_017591435.1 Portunus trituberculatus
ACTTACTTTTATTCCTTCAGTACAATATATGCTGTATACAGTACTAGAATATTGTATAGATTAGTTTAGAGTTGGGTAGTATTCTTTCTATAAATGAATCAGTACTAACAAGGCAGTTTGACCCAAGGAAAACATTAACCCCTTCAATATTGGGACACATTTTTACCTTGAGATTTGTGTACGATTTGACCATTTTATTGACATTAGGAAGGGTCTGTGGAGGTCAGAAGATTAATGGTCCAGAATTTTCATTATTTTAACCACGACATAAGTTTCTGAAGTTGTATAGAATTGCCAAATAGTAAGCAGAATAAATATGCAAATGAGTCATGGTGCTGACAGGCTTAATAAGACATCAGTAACTTTTATCTGTCACAAGTGGGCATCTAGTCACTACAGGTGAACTTGTATATATATATAATATATATATAATAATATAATATATATATATATAATATATATATATATATATATATATATATATAATATATATATATATATATATATATATATATATATGATATATATAATAATATATATATATATATATATATATATATATATATATATATATATATATATACCATGTTGTTTTTCATGGGAATTTATGGGCTAAAGGAATACTTTTTGTCACCATCTCAAAGCCCACCCAAGGAAACCATTGCCCGTTTGAGGAAGCCCAACCTACACTGGACCATGGACAGGATTCAACCCATGCGCCAAACCCCTCACCCCAAAGCACGATGGTTTCCTGTACCACCGGCCCTTAAAGGAAGATAATTATAATTGTTACTTTTCCCACTGCAGGGCAAGGCGCAACCTATTGAGGGGCGGACCACTGTGCCTGGCCTCAGACTATGGACAGCTGGAGATTATCAAATACCGCGGAGAAAGGGGCCAATGTGGAGGTGTGTCCTTTGTCAGACATGGGATAGATTGTTAATTGTACAGCATAGGAGTTAATCCATTATTTATGTTTATTGTTTCATCTCTTCCTGATTATTTTGATATCTTTATTCTAGTATTTGCTTCTTTATGATATCTTTAAGTTTCATCTTTCCCATCTCACTTTGTTAATATTGTCACTTAATCTTTTTCTTTCCTCCTAGTCCACAGACAAGCATGGCATCACTGCTCTCCTGGCAGCCATCTGGGAGGGCCATACTCAGTGTGTGAAAGTCCTCAGAGGCGGTGAGTCTCTCTCTCTCTCTCTCTCCCCCCCCCCCCCCCAAAAAAGCTAGCCAAAAGCATGATATGAAAACAATTATAGTTATTTCCTTTACATAGTGTTAGACCCGTTGCCTCTTCATACAGGGAGCCAACAAGAATGGGACAGCCCTGACGGAACCAGCTACCTTGACGCCGCTGAGAAGGAAATCAAAGCATTAGATAAGCCAAGACAAAATAGTGTGTGTGTTTGTGTGCAAATGAATGAATGAATGAAAAGCCTTGAGGACAATGGTTTGTACATGCACACCATGCACACATGCACCAAATGATAAAAAGAAAGCACATATTAATATGAGTAATTAAAAAAACACACACACACACACACACACACACACACACACACACACACACACACACACACACACACACACACACACACACACACCACACACACACACACTTATGGCCAATCTGCATTATGTTTTGTATCCGTTGTATTTGTGAATGTTCAATAGCATATGCAGCCATGAGCACGCACACACTCTTATTGTCTGGCAAAACCAAGGCATTAGTGTGTTACTTTGAGCCAGGAGGTGCTGGAAGTAATGAAGTTACTTTAGGTCAACATCATTCCTCCACCTCCAAATGCCTGTGTAGTGGTACTGCTAAAGTAAATCCAGATTAGTAGGCATAATCCAGCCTGTTTGAAAAATGTGAAAATTATATAATGCACAAACTCACTGCTCTTAAGGTTTGTGTCATGTGTGTTGGTGTGGTTGGTGTTGTTATTTGTGTTTGGTTTGGTTGTGGCATAAGTTTACCAAGGCATTTTTTTGGGTTGGGGAAGAGGAAAGAAGTGGGCCTATCGTTTTTATACCAAGGAAATGATGGATTAACTAACATAAACAAACAATGGAAATAAATTGAATATATTAAATGGGCCTTCCTTTATTTTCTTTTTTCACAAAATGTATACCTGAACTTTTATGTAACTTGTATTAGCTGCATGTTTCATCCGGTTAAACATCAGAGGTTGTGAACACCGGAGAAAATAATTTGCTTGCCTTTTCCCACCTGAGCGGGGGGAATTTAGGCCATTAAATTGGTTGGGGCTCCAGAATTCCATTGGAGGAGAAAACAATAGAATTAATTTTTTGTTCAAAAATAAAGTTTGAAAAATTTTTAGGCGATTTTCTTTTAGAAAAATGAATGTGCAAAATTTGAGGTTGAAAGTTGTGGGATCAACAAATTTTGTTGGTTTGTTGTGGTTGTGTTTTGTTTGGGTGTTAAGTAGGCATTTAATTTTGTGGATTTCCAAACAAAATCTCAAATAAAATGGTGTTTTTTGTCTCAATATTATTATCTAGAGCTGTGAGATCAACCTGTCCTCATTAACTTTACATCAACTTTAAAGCTATCTATTTTATGGGCTGGACTTGTTCCACTTGAAAAACCTTGTAAGAATATTTGAGCCTTTTTTTTTATGCATTACTCCTTTTGACACTAAAAAGACAACTTTGCCATCATAAACATGAGGTTTTCCTTGTTGCTTTCTCTGATCCACCAGCCTGGAAGATGCCCACAAAACACAAGTGTTTAATGAGAAACACCCTTAGAACTAAAACTAACCATAAGGAGACTAGTGTGTACAACTCTGTGTTATTCCTGAGTCCCACACCACCCACTGCCACCCATCAAACTTCACTCCCTGTCATGTCACCTAAAGGGCACACACAGGCACTGTTATACAAACTTTAGGGTACACTTTGTTACTTTTTATGAATGAATATCTTCAAGCCTTTTTGTTTCTAATTACTGCATCATATTTGAATTTGAACTATATCTTATTACAGCCCTTTCCATTTCCAAGAATTGGCTTTTATTTTCTAGAGGCTTAAAGGAAACTCCAAAATTCAGGTGGAATGTTTTCCTCAAAAATTTTTACATGCTTCATTATTTAGAATAGTTAAACCACATTTTCTCTCCCATCTCACACAGATTTGTTCTGCTCAATGCATGTTAGAATACTGTAGTCAGTTGATATTCATTTTGAGAAGCAGTGAGGTTTGCCTGAGTTTGAAGTGCCTAATACCATAACAACATGAATACCCCTGCATTGATTTTTGCTCTCAGAGTTTGAATATGTCTGTTAGGAGCTTCAGACCCATGGGATGAAAAGCCATCATATTCATTGGTGGGCAAAATACAGCCCAGTAAGGAATTATGAAAGATGGGCACTGCTCATCACAGCACTGCAGCATGTTGCTGTGCTTGTTGTGCAATTGGCTGCCAAGTTTATGGTCTCTTGTTCGTGTAGTGGCTGCCAGCCCAGAACCTGACTGTTTCATGGATGGCACCTTCTTATTAAATTATGATGTGGATCAGTGACTGCCTGATGGTGCACAGTGACTTGTCCTGAGCAATCAGTTCTACAGTACCTTCTGTTTCTCCAGAATGTTTGGAATGACTCCTTTTAGAGGTTTTGTATCTGCCACCAGTTCTCATTGTCATGCCATAGTTGTATATGATGTTGCCTTCTTCCAGTATTCTGTGATTTATGCTGTGTATTTTAGCAAGTTAGGCGCTTGAGGGGACCGTGGGGTGAATCATGAAGCACCTCCATCTTGCCATTGTGTGTACTCCCACGGATCGCTGGGAAGTGGTTTTATCCTGATGCCACCCAAGATTTGGGGGTGTCTGCAGTAATGGAGATTGAAATTCTTGTTCCAGAGGTGTTTTCTTCCCATAAATTATGATTTTGCAGTAGGCCTCACTCAAAGGTTCTGTGATGTGAAAATTTAGCTTTGCAAACACAGTCTCAAGAACTAAGCAGCATGCTTAACTTTTCTTTTTATCTACTGGTTACATCTCAGCCAGTGACTCATTCTTTCCTATTGCTCTTAATTGAGGGAAGTGTTATGAATTAACAACTCTACAAATCATTGCCTTTAGGGTGTCTAAGCTGCCTGAATGTTCCATGAGTTTGTACTTGACTTACATGTGTCTGGAAAGTGATTGCAAAACCAGCCAGAACTAACAGTTGTTTCAGTAATGTTTTTGTCTGTCAATAGTCTGCACCAAAAAGAGCCTTTTGAAATGTTTTCTTAACCAGTTTTATGATGGATTCCATGGAATGGCCTCCCTCAGTCTTCAAGGTTAGTTCCAGTGGTGCAAGAAGTGCCTTGTCTCAGGATTGAGAAACACAGGCAGTAGCATGAAGCAAAAATTATCATCTTGACTTAAACATTTGTCTTCTCAGCTCAACCCAGCAGCCTTTACTCTCGATCAGATCTTTTACTGCAATAATCTGAAAAAATCTTTTCCAGATATTTTCCCATGTCAAAGGACTGCTTGGTGCTGTGGCATATCTATCACTTGCCTAGTTGTCATATCACATAATGGCTAAATGATTTGAAGCTGCCTGTATCTCAGAACTTTCTTAAAGGAACAGGTTTGTGTCTCATAAAGTGAATGGATAAAGAACTCAGAGCATGTGAATGATATGTAGTTAATGATTCAAGGTGTGTGAGCTAATGATCCCTCACAATTCCTTTTGCAAGCACAAAATGAAGGGGAGGCTGTCCAGAGAAATGTAATCCATGAGAAAAAGGCAAGCCACATATAAGTGGTGTGTTAAAGAGCTCTTGTGGAAATTGTTTCACACATATGACACATCAAGACATTGTGGCCATTACATTTCTAAAACAGCAACTTTCCCTCAGAGAGGCTTCAACAAACAGCTCCTCTGCATCAAAACTTTTCAAGAGCATTAAATCAGTCATCAGTAGCTGTTTAGATGGAATTTGTTCCTATTACATACTATTTTTTAGAATAGTTTTTCCTCTAAAAAGTTTAATGTAATTGTGAGTGAAAGTATGTAACTTAACCACAAAGCAAGAATAATTTTCTTTGGAAGTTAGATACCTAGAAAATAATCTTTGCTCATAGTTACATATTCACTCCTGCTCTGATTGTCATATACAAATACAGTATATATATATATATATAAGTTATATACAATAATCAGTTTGGATTGGGTTGTGATGATGTTTGGCCACAAGGCTCCCAGCTCTCCAGCCAGACGACATAAACAGTTGGCCATAAAATTTGCTTGCCGTTTCAGTTCTTTTGCCTTTATCTAGTTGAGAAGTTGAATGAAAGTAATCAAACATGTGACAGCTTCCAACATTTCCCAAACTTGCACACCTTTGCTAACATTCCCATCCCAAGTTCTATGTGGAGGTGGAAGCATTGAACCACTTCTTCTTCAAGAGGACTTGGAATAGATGAGTGAAGACAAATGTCTCTGTGACTCAGTCCAAACTGTTTTTCAATGATAAAGACCAATTCATGCATTTAAAATTGTTTTACTGTGTAGATGTAAATCAATGCTTTCTTTGTTAATTTATATTCTTGGTTCCCCTTACAATTTTTGTGTTACTACTATTAAGATTAAGAATCATTAGGGAGGTCGGTTTTGTATGATTCAGCATTTTTATAGGAAGGTGGCTTGTTTATTGATCAAGTTATATGCCTGTAACATTTCAACAATGAAAGAAGTTATAGCCATTTTAACACGTCTCTTTGTGTCCCTTCATTGCTGGAGAAAATAAAGGATACACATATTATTTAACAAATATTAGTTTATTAACTGTAATGTGTGTCCATACTAATGATCCCTCCTTCCTTTTGGAAGATGTGTTCAATGTATATCCAAGGGAGTGGCAGATGTAATCCATAGTCTTTTCATCATACCTCCCTAGCTGCCAACTCATCTGGATCCTCATTGAAAGACTGGTTTTGCCAGCTTGTATCATGTGCAGTCAGAAGATAAATACCCTCACAGTGAAATAGATATGTTGCAAATGCTTGGGCACAAGGCTCTAGTAAGTTGGTAATCTATTTTTCCTTTAGTTTGTTACAGCTAATGAAAGAACCATTAGGACCAGAAGTGTTGGTTGGGCATTCATTGGTGTCATTTGGTCCAATGATTTTGTGTTTTAGCCCCTGGTATTATTGGCCTAACACTCCATTTTTTCCTTGAAAATGTGTTAATAGCAGAAGACAAGCTGTGGCAGTAGTGAGAAGAAAGGAACATTGCTTGAAGAATATCTAGGTAGACATGACATAGCAATAGCCTTTCAGTTTGCAGTAATTTTGGACTCTTCATGGTCTTTGTGAGTCTTGTCAGTTGCTGGGTATGATAATCCTTTATATTGGCATGAGTAAACAGTAAGAAAGTGAATTGTCAGTGAGTCATAATGCAATGACGTAATGATATACTGAGAAGCCTTACCAGAGCCTTTCATGTCCAGTATGTTCGATCCACAGGGATGCCACTAGATTGTGAGGCCCAAGGGACACCATCAGTGTGGTTTTCCTCCAACCACACCACCACCACCACATGTCTTCAGAAACAAGTGGAAAATAGGCCAGCTAGTAGTATGGCAGGTAGATTTCTGTTAGCATTGATTTTGTGGAGTATTACTTTATTACATAGTAACCAGTTCTTATACATAATTCACTCTCATGGTTGTCATTAGTTCAGATTCTGTGCTTGTAGTATAAAGAGCTAAATATGCATGTGTAATCCTATTTTCATATGTAGGTTCTCTGACAGGTCATTCCTGAAGGTCAGATTCCAGCACTCAACTACCACATTGTCACAGCATTACCAAGAAACTTATTAATAGCATCCTTGAAAAAGAAAAACCAAGTGCCAGAAGCTCTGCTGAAGCAAGAAACCAAACCAAAAAAAAAAAAGCTCGGGGTGCCCGATCCTGGGACATCCTGCAGACTGTACTGTAGCTTTTGTCAAAGTTTGTACATGTCTGCAAGATCTTGGCTCTGCTCACTAAGGCGTTTTCTTTTGGGCTGCACTCCTGATCTTTGCCCTTTTAGATACATGGAAGGTATAGTAAAGGTACAATAGGTATTGCTTGTGTTGAAACGTAGTGTGTTGCATGAAAGGTATTGCAGGAAAGGTATAGTCTTTTTCACGAGTATGGTAGGTATAGTCTGTATAGTACTTTAAATGCAAGGTCTGTGGTAGTTCATTGCATTGCATGTAAGACATACCTTGCAAGGGTAAAGGTGCAAGGCAGCACAGAGTGGAAACTGAAGAAACTACTCCATGCCATGAACTACCACAGACCCTGCATGAAAAGTACTACACAGACTATACCTACCATACCATACTTTAGTATTCATTTCGTGGATTTTCAGTTTCTACAGACTATACCCAACGTATCATACCTACTATCCATACTTTAGTTTCCACTTCAAACCACAAAGGGTTATGCATAGGTTTCTTTTATGCCTTCTTAAACTTTGACTTTAAAGCTGGGATAGTAGTAGGGTTTATAGCTTTAAACTTAAAAGTTTAACACACGAAAACCAGCTAAAGTGTGTTAGTGCTGTGCTATAGTGTTATTTAGTCAAAATCTCAGAACTTGTGTACTTTAGTACTTTATAAAACTCTGGATATGGATATAAGTTATTGATACCTCAAAGACTCTCCGGAGATCAAGGAAAAGCATTTCCACAATTGGAAAAATTTATAAAAAAAAAAAACAAAATAAATATATATATATATTTGGGAGTCCTCAGAACTCTTAACACTGGAAGCTTATTAACCTGCATTACAGCAAGTCCACAAGTCTGACACACAAGGATGACATTAAGTATAGATTCAACAAGCATGTCAGCAACAACGAATCTTCAAAGCAGCAGCACCAACACACTGGAGGCAGCACCAATCCAACACATGCAGACCTGGGTAAAGAGAAACCAATTACTTTAAAATCTAGAACACCATTTTTGGAAAACCTACACCACCATTTGTGAAAACAGCTGAAGTTAAAAATGACTGACAACTCTACAATACTTCACACCCCTTTGCCACCGTACTGATTAATTAGACCAACATTCAATCCTTAAATGGGTTCATCACAAAATGCAAATGTCACCCACAATATCTTCCCTCCATTATCCTTTGTTGATGCAGGTGGCTCCAGATCTTTCCAGGACCCAGACCTTTTGGACTGGCAACTAAAAAAAAAAAAAAAAAACATTATCCTCTACTCTAATTGTCCCTAAATCTATTATGTCCAGAAATGCTTTTACAGCCTCAAATGATCCTTTCATTAATCGCTACACAGACCACCACCACCATCATCATCCATTCCAGGACAGTTTTTTTTTTTTTTTTTTTTTTTTTTTATACCATGTGGGCTTTTCACGGAAACTTCTGAGCTAAAGGGGATACTTTTTGGGGTACCTCCTATCTCAAAGCTCACCCGCTAGGAAACCGTTGCCCCGAGTAAGGAACTCCAACCTACACTCGGACAATGGACAGGATTCGAACCCGTGCGCTTGGAGACCCCTCGGACCCCAAAGTACGCATGGTTCCACTTGCATTTGTTTTGCCCTAACTCATTAATCACTTGTTTCCCCTAACTTGTTAATCACTTCATCTCTCTTGTCTTGTACCTCGAGCTCCAGTTCCATGTGTTCCATGCTACAGCCTTCACTATCTTCAGGAAATGTAGCAGCTTAAGCCAAGGGAAAAGGTGGGAAAACAAATATAAGTATAAAAAATTAAAAAAATAAATTATTATATATATATATATATATATATATATATATATATATATATATATATATATATATATCAGGGCAAGACACGCTAATTATTCATCTAAAACTACTAACCACAATCACCAGACTGAATGGTAGACACTACCACTTCACCCTTATTATAGATAAATCACCATAAAAAGTTATAAAGACGATAATCTCAACTAAGCATAATATATTGAAGTCCAGCTCTTATTCTCCTCTTTACTAATATACAAGGAAAGAAAAGGCTTAGTAAGACACCTGAACAGTCTACATTGTAAGCATTTTACACCGTGTTGAGTAAGAATTACACAACGTACCCTTGTAGTTAAGGGGCCAAGAAACGCCATTCAATCCAGGCCACGGACAAGTACGGGTTAGTCCGAGGTGAGGAGCCATGAACCTCCTCTGCTCCCTTCCACTGCCAATCAGATTACCTGCGAAAACAACCATAAAAATGTATTGTTATTTCTTAACATGGTAATAAACCAACAATAATACACACCACGCAAAAATGACGTCTACACTGGCAACAGTATCGCTTAAGGCCGTATGCTAGTTAAGGTCAAGAGGTACGACATACAGTTAGGCCTTTTTGCCTGGTGGTGTGTTGACAGTATACGACACAGTGGGCAGAAACGTCACAACACCACGGAATGTTAACCCCTTCTATACTGGAAAATTTTTTTTTGTATTTAGTTTTGTTTACAATTTGACAATTTTATTGACATTAGAAAGTGTCTGGAGGTCAGAAGATTAATGGCCACAGTCTTCATTTTCTAGCCCCACACGAGTTTCTGAAGCTGTATAATATGAATATGAAAACGCGTCATGATACTGAAGGGGTTAACACTCAACACTACATATACCCAACTAAGGAAACCAGAAGACACTCACTTTCCCGCTTACACTTCCTCCACCACGGACAGCAGACCAGTAACAGAGCAAGGATTCACCAAGCCAGACGATGACTACTCTTTCGCCAGTTTCGGTGCTTCGAATGATTCACTGAACGAAACGAACATCAGTGGCGTCAACCTTGCATTTTATATGAGGAACGCTAGCAACAAATGATTAACTGTTCACTAAACCATGTAACCGATATTTTCTCATTTATTTCTCTCTGCCTACGTATTATTAGACCGGCAATTTCACACATGATAGCGCAAACAAAGCACCATACTAACTATTCACTTTAACGGTCGCCATTTACATTTCCATAATGGTATCCATCTTGGACAATCTCATGTAACCTTCAGTGAAGTATTCAATTGAAACAACACCTCCACACTGCATAACTCACTCAGTCCAGGAGAGGTGTGTTGCAATGCTTCCTTGTGTCCACTGAAGGTGTTACGGTGTTGAATGGAATGGGAGGTGAGGTTGAAATGGCTGTTTCTTGAGGGATAAGTGTGAAGGAAAGAGATTAAGGTGTTAGTTGAAATGGCAGGAGGCGATGAGCAAGAGGTGTATAAAACAAATAGAAGAAAAGAAACAATAGTAATGAAACAAGAATAAAGAGAGGAATAATAGAAAGTCAAGGAAAAAAGGTGACTAAAGAGATGGCGGGAGGTGATGAGGAGTGGAGGATGAAAGGAGAAAGAATGAATACAAGGGCATGAAAATCCAAGGAAATGGAAAGGAAAATAAAGAAAACAAGAAATATAAAGACAAACATAATATAAGAAAATAAGAGAAAATACAAGTGAAATACGAAAGAAACAATAGGAAAAACTAATAAAATCAAGAAAATAAGAATGTAAAGGGAAAAAAATTGAAATATAAGAAACAAGATAACAAAAGAATGAAGGAAACAAAACAAAAAGAAATACAAATTGAATAAAAACAATCAAACCA
>NC_059293.1:13026294-13128794 GCF_017591435.1 Portunus trituberculatus
GTGTGTGTGTGTGTGTGTGTGTGTGTGTGTGTGTGTGTGTGTGTGTTGCCTTGTCTTTCGTTATGAGGGAGCCCACCAGCTGGAACCACTGACACCCAGCTCCCAGCTGGAGGGTGTTGGACGGGAAGGTGGCTGTGTGTGTGTGTGTGTGTCATTTTCTTTCAAAGTACTTAGCGTGTGTGTGTGTGTGTGTGTGTGTGTGTGTGTGTGTCATTTTCTTTCAAGGTACTTAGCGTGTGTGTGTGTGTGTGTGTGTGTGTGTGTGTGTGTGTGTCATTTTCTTTCAAGGTGTGTGTGTGTGTGTGTGTGTGTGTGTGTGTGTGTGTGTGTTGCTTTATCTTTCGTTATGGGGGAGGCCACCAGCTGGAACCATTGACACCCAGCTCTCAGCTGGAGGGTGTTGGACGGGAGGTGGTGTGTGTGTGTGTGTGTGTGTGTGTGTGTGTGTGTGTGTCCTTTTCAATCATGGTACTTAGCGTGTGTGTGTGTGTGTGTGTGTGTGTGTGTGTGTGTGTGTGAGATTCACTATGGTCGCCCGGTAGTCACCCAGCCAGACTTCCCATTACGGAACAAGCTCAGAGCACATATAGATCTTCGGATAGGACTCAGACTGTGTGTGTGTGTGTGTGTGTGTGTGTGTGTGTGTGTGTGTGTTTGTCGTTATTTCACCGTTTTGTATACGTTTAATCTCTGGCATCCCTCTTTATTATCCTAGTCTGTCAACACAAACTGCAAGTAATAGCGTATAGCGAAATGTGTCCTATTCTTAGCGCTTATTGAGCAAGGGGAAGCTATGATATGTAGGAAACACATAGCCCAGAACAAAGCAAGGTGCCTCTATCGCCTCGCCTCGCCTCGCCCTGCTCACTCAGACGCCCAGACTGAGTGCATGGCGGTAATTCAGTGCTTGAGATCTTAACGACAACAGTGCCCACAGAGATAGATTGAGAGTTTATGGACAACAACATAGCGCCTTGTTTTCACTCGACATGTTTCCACTTTCTATCGTCGTTCGTGGAGTGGCTGGCGAGAACAAATCGAAGGTTCCTCGCAATTCTTTTACCTTGATTTTTGGGTTTGATTAGGCGATTTTACTGACATTAGGAAGGGTCTATGGAGGTCAAAAGATTAATGGCTGGAGTCTTCACTATTTTAATCCCCACATAAGTTTATGAAGCTGTATAAAATCACCAAATAGCACAATGCATAAGGAAACGCGTCTTGGTACTGAAGGGGTTATGTCAACGCACACCCTAAATAGCTTTTTTTTACTAGTTAACCCCAATGAAGAAGTGTATGCAAGTCACTGTGTGTGCTTGAGATCTTACTGAAAACAATCCCTACACATCAATTTTTTCACCTATTACATATTCTCTCTCTCTCTCTCTCTCTCTCTCTCTCTCTCTCTCTCTCTCTCTCTCTCTCTCTCTCTCTCTCTCTCTCTCTCTCTCTCTCTCTCTCTCTCTCTCTCTCTCTCTCTCTCTCTCTCTCTCTCTCTCTCTCTCTCTCTCTCTCTCTCTCTCATAATCCTAATTTAACATTCCTCTTAGCTCTTCACAACAGACAGATGAGTAAGTCGGAGTAATGAGTGGAGAGATTTGGTAAAGCTTCCAGATGGTAAGTGTGTGTGTGTGTGTGTGTGTGTGTGTTTGTTACCTGGGCAACGCTCCCCAGGTGAACCAAGCTACAGTGGTCTCCTCACTACCCACTCCACTAGTTTAGCTCTCCCGTCTCGTCTCTACCTCACTCATAATTCACTGGGGTCTACGTGTCTCCCTGGCTGGCTGGCTGACGTGTTGCGTTCTTGCCTTGCCTCTCCTCCCTCACTGCAAGTGCCAAGTGAAGGTAATTTAATATCCCAAACTGTCTTAATCCCTTCTATATCATGACGCGTTTCCATATCCATTGTGTCTAACTATTTAACGACTTTATGCAGCTTCAGAAACTCATGTGGGGGGATTGAAATAGTGAAAACTGTGGCCATTAAAATTCTGAACGCCTTAGACCTTTCCTAATCTCTCTCTCTCTCTCTCTCTCTCTCTCTCTCTCTCTCTCTCTCTCTCTCTCTCTCTCTCTCTCTCTCTCTCTCTCTCACACTTTTTGTTGTACTGTCCTTTTTTTTTTAAAGCAAGTCTGTCCTTTTTTTCATGTGTAGTGTCTGGCAACCCTGCCGTAGTCAGCCCGGCGGCCGGACAGTTTACCATGAGCCGCGCTGCCCTTGGCAGGACAAGGCCCTGGCCGTGAGGGACAGTGAGTGGTGGAGATGAAGATACCGATAATAGTGATATCTATAGTAGCGAAGAGTATATTGTGTGTGTAGCCTCTCAGTAATCAGAGGTTAATATTAGGTGGAATAGAGACTGAGACTAAAGAATAAAGAATAAATAGGAGAGTGTGTCAGCTGATAGGTACTGAGCGGAGCGGCGCGAGAGATAGATAGATAGAGAGGGTGGGACGGGGGTGGAGGCGGAAATATGAGGGACATGGGGGAGGGGACGGAGTGGGGGACAGACGGGAAGGTGTAGTGTGGGTCGCAGACCAGCTGATACGTGAGAGGCACCTGTAACTAATGACAACTAGGTATCACTTAAAAAAGGATGGCAGATGTCACTTTTGTTTGAAATACTGGAAGGAAAACTGCTTCGTGAAATAGGAAGCCGATATACATACATACATGCATGCCGTACATACATGCATGCCGTACATACATACATAAATATATACACATATGAGTATATTTTTAACATTGTTGCCAAACGCTTCCGCTCAGTGTGGTCGGAACCCATAGTGAACCAGGAATGCCATGTGTGTCCTTTTAAGGACAGCCTGTCCTCTTTTGAGCCTGTTTGTCCTTAAGTTTTCTTGTAAAAAAGGACAGTCAAAATCTGTCCTTTATTGTCCTTTTTCCAGCAATTTTTTTTTCATTGTTAACCACGGATCCGGTCAAACCTTCAAACACGCAGTCAATAAATTTGTTTCTGCAACTTCCTATCTTTTTATTGTTTTATCATATTTGTTCTTGTATTATATAAAAATAAATTTAGCATATTATAATCTTATGATTTTTGTGTGGGATGGCAGACTGGTAATTATAATAAGTAACCGGCAGCCTAAATGTTGCTAAATTACATATAACCCTGCAGGTCTCTCTCTCTCTCTCTCTCTCTCTCTCTCTCTCTCTGCTGTTATACACTTATAAACACACACACACACACACACACACACACACACACACGGCCCGGTAGCTCAGTGGTTAGAGCGCTGGTTTCACAAGCCAGAGGACCGGGGTTCGATTCCCCGGCCGGGTGGAGATATTTGGGTGTGTCTCCTTTCACGTGTAGCCCCTGTTCACCTAGCAGTGAGTAGGTACGGGATGTAAATCGAGGAGTTGTGACCTTGTTGTTCCGGTGTGTGGTGTGTGCCTGGTCTCAGACCTATCCCAAGATCGGAAATAATGAGCTCTGAGCTCGTTCCGTAGGGTAATATATATATATATATATATATATATATATATATATATATATATATATATATATATATATATATATATATAAACTGTATATTGATAAAAGCTTACGTACAGTGTCAATGTGCAAGTATCTCCAAGGGGTCAACGTATCAGTCAATCGTCATTCCATCACTCTCCGCAACACAACCTACACTGGAAAACCGTTATTATTTATTTCTTTATTTATTGTTGCCCATTAGTGCCACATAATGAGAATGTTTTGTTTTTCATACCGTTATACGTCAAATAGAACATATGATAAGAGAAGGAAAACTCGCCCTTTACCATACTAACACTAAGAGTCACACTAATAAGATCATTTTGTCACTTGACACTGACTGTGACTGACAGCGTCTCTCCTTTTCCTTCCCTCCCCAGTCCCCATATCTCTCTCTCTCTCTGAAATGTTGACATCGATATTTTTTCTTTACACAATTATTCCAGTACCTTATTATAAATAAAAAAAAAATACTTTGCCACTCAATTATCGTATATTGGTGTACGATTCTTACCTATGTATCGTACATCGAACAAACAGCCATATTATCGTACAAATACGATAATTGTCGTACAATTAACATCATTGGCTGCTACTGAAAACGATAGTAACACTGCCAGACGAATCTCCCTCGTCGCTCGCCGGAAAAACTATTGTACTCTTTAGTCGCAGGATCACGCCAAGCTGAGACGTGCAGCCTCATTCCACCGTAATATAAAGATATTATTATGGGAATGGGATAATTGAAGGCAAGGCTCAAATAAAACACTACACATTTAATTTCTGCAGGGAATATTTTCTGACGGCCCTGGTACACGCGGCAGAGGCTGGATGCACATGTCCAAATGATTCTTGTAGCACAGATCTGCGTCTACCTTGTTCAAAAACATCTTGTCACAGACGTCACAGGTAAATCTGTTATGTGGAAAAAAAATGTTGGTAATTCTTTATAACAAGTCTGTCCCTCCCTTCCCATCCATCCCCCCAAACAAGCTTGGGGGGCCTGTGGGGAATCGGGGGTTTTGGTGGGGAAAATAAACGCAATATGAGCATAAAAAAAAAAAAAAAAAAAAAAAAAAAATACGAAAATTTTCCATAATATTTCAAGTTTTTCCAACCTAATCTAACCAAGCATAACCTAATCTAACCTTTAAAAGATTAACTAAATTGTTTTATACTACGTGAGCGCCTATGGCGGTGTTGAGACCAAATAATAGAGTTGATCCCAGGTATCACTTCCCTGTCACATTTTCCTACTTTATAAGGTATTACAGGTAATATACCCAGTATCCATTAATACACAATATGCCAGATAAGCCGTTACACCGCTAGTGACTGCTTGTCATTCAGTAGTTACATTGGCAGAGACAGTTTTGCTGTGGATTTCCTCAAATTATCGCACTGTCAGAGGCCATGATGTTATGTGTTCGTTCGCCCAAAGTTTTCAGAGCACCACCATTAAAAAATATACCCAAATCTTCCGCAATATTGCTATAACCTTATGTCATTATCAAGCAACAGTGCAAATATCCTATCATATTTATATTTTACAATTAATGTGCTTAAATAATGCGTAACCTACGAGATTCTCACGTAACTGAAAATCTAAGTCGGAGTCACAAGCTTTGAAATGAGTAGCGTAGTCCCAGATGTCTCGAGAGTGCAAGACTGTTTTCATTTAATTCAAACTGCAAGGATAATTCTTATGAATTTCAATATCAGTAAACAGTTACTAAATGTATTTCCTTTACATGTTAATACTTATCATATCTTCATGCTCCTCATAAAAGTATATTTTATTGATTTATAACTTACAAAGTTGAAAACTCGTCTCACAGCCAATCAGCGTAAGTGTTCGCTATCACGTGACTCGGAGAGCTAACACAAGCGAACATATCTTGAAAAGCGCTCGCCTTTGCCGCTCCAAAGGCGAATGCTTTAATTAAGGACCGTTTGCTTTTGCAAGGTGCTACTGAAAACGCCTATAGATAAATAGATAGGTAAATAAACACATTGGTAGACAAATATATACGTAGGCAAATAGATAGATAGACAGAGAGATAGGCAAACACAAACATAGATAGACAAAGAGAAAGACAGGCAGACAGGAATACAAACACAAAGACACACAAAGAAACAAACAACACACACACACACACACACACACACACACACACACACACACACACACACACACACACCTTGCAGTAACAAAAAGAAACCGAAAAAAATCAACACAAAACAACTTAAAACAATACATTAAGTCACCGCCAAAACAAGAAAAAAAAAAAAGCACCACTTATTCTTTCCTTTTACTCTCCTTACTTACAAATTTTATTAATTTTACTTATTTACACTCACGTTTCTCCGCCTCGGCCTCCACCCTGTTGCGTCGCCTCAAGTCACGGGTGAAGTCGGACCTCAGAGTGTTGATCCACGAGTTATAGTCACTCCCGACACGGTTCGAAGCCCTACAGTCTCTCTGCTCTTCCCATCTACACCTGAACCAAGCAAACTCCAACATCCTTCACCAAACAGGGAGCCAAGCACTAGCAGGTTACTACTGTCGACTGTCTTGTATTGCCTTCTTGTCTTCCATTAGGGATCAATCGCATTATATTTTCTTCCTTTGGAAAATCACACAGCACAATAAAGATTTATTTACCGTCACGGAAAAGGACCTTATACAGAGTATGCTCAACGCATACCGTTTTTTGGAGATACTGCCTAATATCTCATCACAATATTGTCTACTCTTCTCAATAGATGACTTATGAACTTTTTCTGAGATGCATTGTGAGTAATGCTACTTTCATACATTCACGTATGTGAACCACGTATGTAGAATTTTGTCCATACGTGGGAATAAATAAATAATGCTCATTCCAAGCTATTGGAACATTTTTTAGAACTACAACTATAATGCTGTAAATGAGTGGTTTAAACTTAATCCTTCAGATCTAAGCGTTATCTCTGAGTGCAGCGAATTTGTCTAGGAAGGTACGAAGGGATTCATCACTTGTTATAATGTGTTTCAGGTTAGAGCACTTCATTTTGACATACATTTTTCCATCTCTTTTTTCACCCCACCAACTTCTAGTACTTATATGGGGTACTAATTGCATGTTTGGGGTAATTCCACTCACACAGTGTTATTAGATAGGGTCGAATCAAAAGATTTTCGTCTCATCAACTCTCCTTCTCTGACTGACTGTCTTCAGCCTCATTCTCACCGCCGGAATGTTTTCATGGTAACTGCTCTACTGATCATGCTAACGGCATAGCTCCCCTCCTCCTGCGGCATCGCTGCACAAGGCATCTTCTTCCTCTCATCCCTATTCTGTCCACCCTCCTAATACTCGTACAAGAGTTAATCAGTATTCTCAATCATTCATACTTTTCACTGGTAAACTCTGGAACTCCCTGCCTGCTTCTGGATTTCCATCTTCCTACGACATGATATTTTTTTAAGAGGGAGGTTTCAAGACATTTCTCCCTATCTTTTGACTAATTCCTTCAATATCTTTTGGAGAACCTGCGGTTTCTGTGGACCTTCTCCTTTAATGTTTTATTGCCCTTGATAGGTTTCCTCCCTGCGTAAAAAAACTTAAATAAATAAATAAATAAATAAAGCATATTCGGAACGAATCTTTGTGCAGCATTCTAATGTTCTATATAGTTTTGAAGAGGAAAAGACGTTTAAGGATTATACTTTCATTGATATATATGTTAGGTCTCATTTTGATGCAGACACTCATGATAGTTTTGGGGCTGTGGGGAGAGAGAGAGAGAGAGAGAGAGAGAGAGAGAGAGAGAGAGAGAGAGAGAGAGAGAGAGAGAGAGAGAGAGAGAGAGAGAGAGAGAGAGAGAGAGAGAGAGAGAGAGAGAGAGAGAGAGAGAGAGAGAGAGAGAGAGAGAGAGAGAGAGAGAGAGAGAGAGAGAGAGAGAGAGAGAGAGAGAGAGAGAGAGAGAGAGAGAGAGAGAGAGAGAGAGAGAGAGAGAGAGAGAGAGAGAGAGAGAGAGAGAGAGAGAGAGAGAGAGAGAGAGAGAGAGAGAGAGAGAGAGAGAGAGAGAGAGAGAGAGAGAGAGAGAGAGAGAGAGAGAGAGAGAGAGAGAGAGAGAGAGAGAGAGAGAGAGAGAGAGAGAGAGAGAGAGAGAGAGAGAGAGAGAGAGAGAGAGAGAGAGAGAGAGAGAGAGAGAGAGAGAGAGAGAGAGAGAGAGAGAGAGAGAGAGAGAGAGAGAGAGAGAGAGAGAGAGAGAGAGAGAGAGAGAGAGAGAGAGAGAGAGAGAGAGAGAGAGAGAGAGAGAGAGAGAATATGAATGCCTTAATGATGAAACATGACTGCTTATCTTGCCTCAACTTTCTCTCCAGTCTCGTCATTTTTCACCTTGTAGAATAGTTCTTTATCCTTAACAGCAAAGGGTCTACATGCCATGCGGAAGTTGGATTTTTCTTCTTTGGTACATACAGTAGGGGGACACACACCCTTCAGAAGATACTGATATATGAAGTCGAATGACACGTGCGGCATTGTCAACAACAATCAGGACACTGACAACAAACTAAATTTCAGTTACCTTTGTGGCTCGGTCGGTTTCGTTCCGCGATCTCAGTTTCAAGTGCGTAGACGAGCACGTTCGAGTCCACAAATGATAGTTGAATTGGAATTAAATTCTCGAAATTTGCTCCTATGTCTCATTACCTCCTAATCCTTCCTAAGTGAGGGAGTACTTATTTCACAGGAGGGAGTACATTTGTCATATGGAATAATGACTAGGGGAGTACTTTTACCATAATGAATTTGTACTGAGGAGTACTTATTTCGGGGGAGTGCTTATCCAATATTCTCCGTATGCTATCTAGAAAAAAAAAATAAGCATAAAATATATAAAAATAGGGTGATAGGGCAATAGGGTTATAGGATCCTAGCACCCTATTGCCCCAGGCCGGACGCTTTCTTCAACCACCCCTGTAAAGGAGGCCCCCCTTTGTAATGAAAAGATTAGTTATGTCTGGAAGTTTAAGAATTTTTGTTCTACAGAAAGAGGAGTGGTGTGTTCAAGGTAAAAATAATTCTTTAAATAAGAGGGAACATTACCAGTGGATATTAATGGATTCAAATGTATTGCAATGGGGTAAGTAATATCCTCGGTGTTTAAATATGTTGACGGAGACTTCATTAACATATGAATTTTTCATTCTTGATAGTGTTGATAATATTCATCACGATAATACAATTGACTGGAGGGAACATCATAGAATTTTCATGATTTCCATGAAGATATTGAGTGGCATATCTGATAGCAAGGGATAGTGCATCATTGAGTTTGGTTGCAATTCCACTAAAATGTTCATTAAGAGCTTCTGCTATTTCTTCAGCCTTGTTAAGTGAGGTATCTTTATGAAAATAACAAACATTTAAAAGGGAAGAGAAAAAAAAAAAACAGCAAAACTGTCCGGCAACAGATTCACAACATAAATGTATTAATGAGTAGTGAGTAAGAGGTACTATGAGTGAAAGCGAACACTTCCTGAACACCTAATAACATATTAAAGGGAAGTAAATAAATAATGCTCATTCCAAGCTATTGGAAAACTTTTTAGAACTACAACTATAATGCTGTAAATGAGTGGTTTAAGCTTAATCCTCCAGATCTAAGCGTTATCTCTGAGTGCAGCGAATTTGTCTAGGAAGGTACGAAGGGATTCATCACTTGTTATAATGTGTTTCAGGTTAGAGCACTTCATTTTGACATACATTTTTCCATCTCTTTTTTCATCCCACCAACATCTAGTACTTATATGGGGGTACTATTTGCATGTTTGGGGAAATTCCATTCACACAGTGTTATTAGATAGGGTCGAATCAAAAGCTTTTCATCTTATCAACTCCCCTTCTCTGACTGACTGTCTTCAGCCTCATTCTCACCGCCGGAATGTTGCATCTCTTTTTTTTATCTTTATGGCTATTTTCATGGCAACTGCTCTGCTAATCATGCTAACGACATAGTTCTTGCTCTCCTGCGGCATCGCTGCACAAGGCATCTTCTTCCTCTCATCCCTATTCTGTCCACCCTTCTAATACCAGAGTTAATCAGTATTCTCAATCATTCATACTTTTCACTGGTAAACTCTGGAACTCCTTGCCTGCTTCTGGACTTCCATCTTCCTACGACATGACATTTTTTTAAGAGGGAGGTTTCAAGACATTTCTCCCTATCTTTTGACTAATTCCTTCAAAATCTTTTGGAGAACCTGCGGTTTCTGTGGACCTTCTCCTTTAATGTTTTATTGCCCTTGATAGGTTTCCTCCTTGCGTAAAAAAACTTAAATAAATAAATAAATAAATAAAAAGCATATTCGGAACGAATCTTTGTGCAGCATTCTAATGTTCTATATAGTTTTGAAGAGGAAAAGGCGTTTAAGGATTATACTTTCATTGATATATATGTTAGGTCTCATTTTGATGCAGACACTCATGATAGTTTTGGGGCTGTGGGGAGAGAGAGAGAGAGAGAGAGAGAGAGAGAGAGAGAGAGAGAGAGAGAGAGAGAGAGAGAGAGAGATGGTAATGGTGGTGGTGATGCCGGGCCAGGTGGTTTCCCTGCATGTTTCCCGTGGATTCCAGCAAGTTACCTTTATGTGTTATTCAGTGACTGTATCTAAACATCATAAATAGTATTGTTTGAGTTTTATTTTTTCTAGCTCGATACAGCTAGGTAGTTGAGGCAACCCTAAATAGATCACTGGTATTGTAGGAGATACAGGGTCACGCCGGGCACTCAGAGGTACACCCTCGCCTGGCCTCATTGATGAACCGATTTTTTCACACGCGTCAACAAACACCATTTCTCATGTACTGACGATGATTTATAATTCAAAGCAAAATTGAAAGCTGTTTCGGAAACTTTCCATCCAAAATTTGTTCCGGCCCGTGGAGGACAGGGGGAGCGTACTGGAGGAGATGGTGGCTGTCTGGTTCCTGCCGGGGCCCATGGCGGGGATCGGGCAGCAAGTCCCGCTCCTCCTTTACCTCCTCATTCAGATATGATCGTCCACTTCCAGCCCCTCACACCCAACAAGAGGCCATCACTACCCACCAACCACCAGATACTGCCACCACTGGAGCCCGGATGGGGAGATAAGGGCTCCTCCTTCTGTGACAGTGTCTGGTGAATTGTGCGTAGTGATTCATTAAATTCACGTTCGGACTCAAATGTAGAGGAGAAAACACCTTGCTCCACCTTGCCACAGTCACTGCCACGCGAGGGACCTCTTTTGGGGAGAAGAGTGCGCCTTCCTTGGCAGTGGCTAGTGAGTTGTCAAAATTGTCTTTGTGATAACATCTTTTCAATAGGAATTCCATTCCTTTGACCTCTTGATCAGTGTGAGAGGCTGGAGGGTTGCACCGCCACTGTCCCCACACACTCCTGCAGGCCTGTGATGGCATCTCAGGGAAGAAAAGATTCATTCCTGCAGAGGAAAACTGCGATTCGTCATCGTGAAACACGCTTCGTTAATGTGATTCCCTCGTCGTCATCGTGAAACTCGCGTCGTTAATGTGATTCCCTCGTCGTCATCGTGAAACTCGCTTCGTTAATGTGATTCCCTCGTCGTCATCGTGAAACTCGCTTCGTTAATGTGATTCCCTCGTCGTCATCGTGAAACTCGCGTCGTTAATGTGATTCCCTCGTCGTCATCGTGAAACTCGCTTCGTTAATGTGATTCCCTCGTCGTCATCGTGAAACTCGCGTCGTTAATGTGATTCCCTCGTCGTCATCGTGAAACTCGCTTCGTTAATGTGATTCCCTCGTCGTCATCGTGAAACTCGCGTCGTTAATGTGATTCCCTCGTCGTCATCGTGAAACTCGCTTCGTTAATGTGATTCCCTCGTCGTCATCGTGAAACTCGCTTCGTTAATGTGATTCCCTCGTCGTCATCGTGAAACTCGCTTCGTTATCGTGAAATCGTATTGTCATCGTGAAATTATCTTCGTTATTGTCTCCGGCCGCGTTTGTTTATTTATTTATTTATTTATTATTTATTCATTCATTCATTCATTCATTCATTCATTTGCTCTCTTTTATGTCTTTCTTGTTTTTATTTTACAATTATTTATTAATAATTAATCTATCTTTTATTTGTCTATCATGATGAACGTAGAAACCTCACTGAATCTCATCAGGACTCGCCTGCCATCGGATTGCCTACACATTCTCTCTCTCTCTCTCTCTCTCTCTCTCTCTCTCTCTCTCTCTCTCTCTCTCTCTCTCTCTCTAAGTTTTTTTAATCGATTTAAAAGAGATTAAAAATCCATGATTTAAATTTGTATTGATTTTGTGGATTAAAATCAATGGAATTAAGATTTGTTAAAGATTTTTTGAGCTTCATAAAAGGAAAAATAATAATGTGTCAAAATTAGATATAAAAGTGTAAGTTTTTTTTCCCACTTCTATTAATATATGAATATTGTTTTCAAACTGGTAGATAAACAAAGAACTTTAATGGAGGTTAATATTAGAGTTTAGGAGGATATTTTCATTTATATAGTGGCAGATTAACCAAGGCCTTTCATCAGCAATTGAGAAAAAAAAAAGCACGAGAAACCTACTAATGTAATCTCTGTAGAATTGAAAAACTGTCTTCATGAACGCCAGTAGCTTTTCAAAAATACACGTCCTAGATCCCTTAACTCGTTCGTCATCTCTTGTAATCGATTTACCAGAATACTAGAACTTTTTTTTTTTTTATTTACGTAGGGAAGAGGGCCAGCCAAGGGCAAAAAAAAGAATGTTAGAAAAAGCCCACTTGAGCGCTGGCTCTCCAAAGAGTAAAAATAAAGTGCCAAAACCGTCAGCCAGAATTAGGGGAGCAAATGCCTCGATACCTCCCTCTTAAAAGAAGACAAGTTGTAGGAATTTGGAAATACAGATGCAGGGAGGGAGTTCTAGAGTTTACCAGTGAAAGGGATGAATGATTGAGCGTACTGGTTAACTCTTGCATTAGTGAGTTGGACAGAATAGGGATGAGAGGAAGAAGAAAGCCTTGTGCAGCGTGGCCGCAGGAGAAGAGGAGGCATGCAGTTAGCAAGATCAGTAGAACAGTTACCATGAAAAAAGCGATAAAATATAGAAAGGGATGCAACATTACGGCGGTGAGAAAGAGACTGAAGACAGTTAGTCAGAGGAGGGGAGTTGATAAGACGAAGAGCTTTCGATTCCACCCTATCAAGCAAAGCTGTGTGACTGGAACCCCCCCAAACATGCGAAGAGTACTCCATACAGGGACGGAAAAGGACCTTATACAGAGTATGCTCAATGCATACCGTTTTTTGGAGATACAGCCTAATATCTCATCACAATATTGTCTACTCTTCTCAATAGATGACTTATGAACTTTTTCTGAGATGCATTGTGAGTAATGCTACTTTCATACATTCACGTATGTGAACTACGTAAGTAGAATTTTGTCCATACGTGGGAATAAATAAATAATGCTCATTCCAAGCTATTGGAACATTTTTTAGAACTACAACTATAATGCTGTAAATGAGTGGTTTAAACTTAATCCTCCAGATCTAAGCGTTATCTCTGAGTGCAGCGAATTTGTCTAGGAAGGTACGAAGGGATTCATCACTTGTTATAATGTGTTTCAGGTTAGAGCACTTCATTTTGACATACATTTTTCCATCTCTTTTTTCACCCCACCAACTTCTAGTACTTATATGGGGTACTAATTGTATGTTTGGGGTAATTCCACTCACACAGTGTTATTAGATAGGGTCGAATCAAAATATTTTCGTTTCATCAACTCTCCTTCTCTGACTGACTGTCTTCAGCCTCATTCTCACCGCCGGAATGTTTTCATGGTAACTGCTCTACTGATCATGCTAACGGCATAGCTCCCTCCTCCTGCGGCATCGCTGCACAAGGCATCTTCTTCCTCTCATCCCTATTCTGTCCACCCTCCTAATACAAGAGTTAATCAGTATTCTCAATCATTCATACTTTTCACTGGTAAACTCTGGAACTCCCTGCCTGCTTCTGGATTTCCATCTTCCTACGACATGACATTTTTTTAAGAGGGAGGTTTCAAGACATTTCTCCCTATCTTTTCACTAATTCCTTCAAAATTTTTAGAGAACCTACGGTTTCTGTGGACCTTTTCCTTTAATGTTTTTTTGCCATTGGTAGGTTTCCTCCTTGCATAAAATAAATTTAAATAAATAAATGAATAAATAAAAGCATATTCGGAATGAATCTTTGTGCAGCATTCTAATGTTCTATATAGTTTTGAAGAGGAAAAGGCGTTTAAGTATTATACATTCATTGATATATATATATATATATATATATATATATATATATATATATATATATATATATATATATATATATATATATATATATATATATATATATATATATATATATATATATATATATATATATATATATATATATATATATATATATATTCTCTTGTAGTCATACGAGTTTGAAAGCAATAGCAATTTCTCCTTTACTGATTTTCTTATGTATATAAGAGAGAGAGAGAGAGAGAGAGAGAGAGAGAGAGAGAGAGAGAGAGAGAGAGAGAGAGAGAGAGATTGATATATTGATAAATAGTATAAAGTTTTCTAGATAAATGGGTAAATAAATAGATATATAAACAATTGAGGATGGAGAAAGGAAAGTTATCAAAGAAAGTGAAGGCCTTGAACTTTAATAACAGTTCGTGAATTTCAATATCAATTTGTGTAGTAGACGATGGAAGACGATGGCCACTGGAGGATCTGATGCACTTCCATAAATATGTAAAATGTTATAGAAAAGTTGCCTCAAAAAACTAATAAACACACACACACACACACACACACACACACACACACACACACACACACACACACTATGGCAAAACAATCACTTCCCAAACGTGATGACTGCGCCTTCCTTCAGTGGGACCAGCTCGCCAGCTCTTTGTGTTGGTTCCGTGGCAAAATTTTCAAAAACATAAGAAATTACATATATATATATATATATATATATATATATATATATATATATATATATATATATATATATATATATATATATATATATATATATATATATATATATATATATATATATATATATATATATATATATATATATATATATATATATATATATATATATATATATATATATATATATATATATATATTATAGGCAGGCAAGATATTCCTTTGCAGGCATACGAGGTTGAAAGCAATTTCTCCTTTATTTACATAAGAAAATCAATAAAGGAGAAATTGGTATAGCTTTCAACCTCGTATGACTACAAAGAATATATATATATATATATATATATATATATATATATATATATATATATATATATATATATATATATATATATATATATATATATATATATATATATATATATATATATATATATATATATATATATATAGTGCTTCTCCGTTTTTCACGACTTAAGTCTTTTCTCGTTACAGGGTCTGAACTGTACAGTAGATGATGGTATTCTGTTCTTCTGACTGACGAGATTCTACCATGGAACCGTATAGTGTCGACGTCATTAACATAGTTATGGCGTCGACCGGAAGTAACTGGCCATTCACGGGACTGTCTAAGTATGACATGCATTGTCTCCTGTACCAATGGGGTATCCATACCTAACGGTCTGAACAAAGAATAATTCTTGTCCTTCTATATTAAACAAAACGATTTGCGGAGGAGCGTTACGGCTAGCGGTGACGAAAGTGCCAACATATTTCATGTCCCTTTCACTCTATTATTCATGATTATTCATGCATTCAGTGTTTGTTTTACAACTAAGCAAGGTCTATTTTCATCCACCAAAATTCTTAATACATGGCTTGGTCAGCTACTGCCTGTCGTCCCGACAAGTCTTCTATATTACAATAAAATTCATGAATTCCTAATATTATCTTACATTTCATCTTATTTTAAATCTCTTCTATTCTATTGTAATATAAACATAAAATTTCAACACTTGATTATGTACAGCATCATTGGATATTTTTGTAGGTATATAAGATACAACGTATCATAATTCATTGTATGCAATACATTATCATGATCAGTTTACTGTCAGTTTCTTTTTTATTTCACCATTTCTCTTCCATCCTATTACAGGGTTACGCCATTGCAGGCAGATACATGTTTTACTATCCTCAGGCGTGAATTACACGAGGTAGTTTTAAATCAGACTCCATTTTTCAAATGTCTCCCCTAAATATTTTTTGTTTTCTGTAAGAAGCGAATATTGTAAATTTCAGCAGTTACGTTAATATTTTTTTTTTTTTTAACTCGTGACGATAAAAACATCGAAATATTGCATGAAATGTGAGTAAGCAAGAAAGAATGAGCTGATCTTGCTAATCTGAAAAATCTTCTATATCTATCTTGTGTTGGTTGTCTGCGACAGAATATACTGTGGTAACACAGATGGAAGCTGGAGTTCTGTTCTGGTTTTCGTGGATTTCTAGGTTCAGGTGTGTAGATAATTGTAGCAGGAGGAGGAAGAAAGGAGAAATAAAGGAAGATAAGGAGGGAGAGAGGAGAAAGGGAGAAGGAAGAGGAGCAGCAGCAAAGCCACAATACTTAAGTCACCCTCCATTTCCTGAATATTTTGACTAATATCTAGTGTTTTGATGTGTTTCTAGGCCCAGATGTGTGAATGGAAGGAGTAGGAGAAAGAAGAAGGAGTAACAATGAAGAAGGATGAAGAAGAAATGAGAAATAAAGGTGGAATAGGAGAAGAAGCCAAGGTGTAATATTTAGGTAAGTGTCCCTTTTAATCCTAACGTTCTTTATAATGGATACAGTTGGTTTTGGGATAGATTTGGGATATTTTAAGCTTGTTCATTAGTGTTACAGGCTGTTTGGAGTGTTATAAGTATGCTTTGGGGTTCATTTCGTGTGTTTTCAGTGTGTGTTAGATCTTTTAGGTATATTTTACGTATTTTGAGAGTGTGGATTGAGGTGTGTTATAAGTATTCTTTGGGGTTCATTTCGTGTGTTTTCAGTGTGTGTTAGATCGTTTAGGTATATTTTACGTATTTTGAGAGTGTGGATTGAGGTGTGTGTGAGTATTAGCATGTTTTGAGTGTGGCTTGGGAGAACTTTGAGGGGTTGGTTGGTGTTCTGAGTGTGGTTTGGGTTTATTTTGAGTGTTATAAGTTGTGGGGGATGTGTCTTTTGGGTGTGTGTGATGGTTATTTCAGTAAATATTGGGTTTTTCTAGTAAGTTTGGAGGTATTTTTATCTGTTCTGTGCTTTTTTTGTGTGTGTTTTGGGATGTTTTTGTGTGTGTGTGTAAGATTGAATTGGGCCTATAGAAGGATTTTTGAGTATGTTTTGAGGCCCTCAAGAGGCTAGCTCAATGTCAGTGGGCATTTATAACAATTTTTTTTTTTTTTTTTTTTTTTTTTTTACATTACAAGGGCACTGGCCAAGGGAAAACAAAGTGTTGGAAAAAAAAATCCTGCTGGTTGCCAGGCCCTGTTAAGAGGAAAGTAGAAAGAGAAAAACAAAAAATCTAAAAGGAGGGTCCAGTTAACGTAAGAGGTGTCTTGACACTCCTCTTTTGAAAGAGTTTAAGTCATAGGCAGGTGGAAATACAGACACAGGTAGAGAGTTCCAGAGTTTACCAGTGTAGGGAATGAAGGAGTGAAGATACTGGTTAACTCTTGCATTAGGAAGATGGACAGAATAGGGATGAGAAGAAGTAGAGAGTCTTGTGCAGCGAGGCCGCAGGAGGGGGAAGGCATGCAGTTAGCAAGTTCAGAAGAGCAGACAGCATGAAAACAGCGGTAGAAGACAGATAAAGATGCAACATTGCGGCGGTGACTTAAAGAATCAAGACAGTCAGTTAGAGGAGAAGAGTTGATAAGACGAAAAGCTTTAGATTCCACCTTGTTTAGGAAAGCTGTGTGTGGATCCCCCAGACATGAGAGCCATACTCCATACACGGGCGGATAAGGCCCTTGTACAGAGCAAGCAGCTGGGAGGAGAGAAAATGGACGAAGACGCCATAGGACACCTAACTTCTTGGAAGCTGATTTAGCAAGAGTAGAGATGTGAAATTTCCAGTTTAGATTTTTAGTGAAGGATAGACCGAGTGTGTTTAATGTAGAGGAGAGGGGAAGTTGATTGTTATTGAAGAAGAGAGGATAGTTGTCTGGAAGGTTATGTCGAGTAGATAGTTGTAGAAATTGAGTTTTGAGGCATTGAACAAAACCAGGTTTTCTCTGCCCCAATCAGAAACAAGTGAAAGATCAGAAGTTAGGCGTCCTATAGCATCTCGCCTTGAGTCATTTAATTGTTGTTGGGTTGGGCGTCTGTTGAACGCTGTTGAATAATGCAGGGTGGTATCATCAGCATAGGAGTGGATAGGGCATTGAGTCAGATTTAGGAGATCATTGATGAATAATAGAAAGAGAGTGGGTGATAGGACAGAACCCTGTGGAACACCACTGTTGATAGTTTTAGGGAAGAACAGTGACCGTCTACTACAGCAGCAATAGAACGATCGGAAAGGAAACTGGAGATGAAGGTACAGAGAGAAGGATAGAATCCGTAGGAGGGTAGTTTAGAAATTAAAGATTTGTGCCAGACTCTATCGAAGGCTTTCGATATGTCAAGGCCGACAGCAAAGGTTTCACCGAAGTCCCTAAAAGAGGATGACCAAGATTCAGTTAGGAAAGTAAGAAGATCACCAGTAGATCTGCCTTTACGGAAACCATACTGGCAATCAGAGAGAAGGTTGTGAGCTGATAGATGCCTCATTATCTTCCTATTAAGGATAGACTCAAAGGCTTTAGAAAGGCAGGAAATCAAAGCTATAGGGCGGTAGTTAGAAGGATTGGAGTGGTCACCTTTTTAGGGACAGGTTGAATGTGAGCAAACTTCCAGCAAGAAGGATAAATAGAAGTAGAGAGACACAGATGAAAGAGTTTGACCAGGCAGTGAGCGAGTTCGGAAGCACAGTTTTGAGAACAACAGGAGGGACTCCATCCGGACCGTAAGCCTTCCGAGAATCAAGGCCAGAGAGGGCCAGGAAAACGTCTTTATAAAGAATTTTAATTTTAGGGATGAAGTAGTCAGAGGGTGGAGGAGTAGGAGGAATATGCCCAGAATCATCCAAAGTTGAGTTGGTAGCAAAGGTTTGAGCGAAGAGTTCAGCTTTAGAAAAGAAGAGACAGCTGTAGAGCCATCTGGATGAAGTAAAGGAGGAAAGACGAAGAAGTAAAGTTGTTAGAGATATTATTGGCTAGATGCCAGAAATCTCGAGAGGAGTTAGAATTGGAAAGACTTTGACATTTTCTATTGATGAAAGAGTTTTTAGTAAGTTGGAGAATAGATTTGGCATGATTACGGGCAGAAATATATAGGGCATGAGTTTCAGCAGTTGGATGGCTACGGAACCGTTTGTGAGCCGCCTCTATCATTGACAGCACGAGAACAAGCAGAGTTAAACCAAGGCTTTTTAGCTTTAGGGTTAGAGAAAGTATGAGGAATGTATAGCTCCATGCCAGAGATAATCACCTCTGTTATGCGCTCGGCACAAAGAGAAGGATCTCTGACATGGAAACAATAATCATCCCAAGGGAAATCAGAATAGTACTGCCTTAGTTCCTCCCACTTAGCAGAGTTAAAATGCCAGAAGCACCTCCGCTTAGGCGGGTCCTGAGGCTGCACTGGAGTGATAGAACTGGTAACGGAAATTAGATTGTGGTCGGAGGAGCCCAACGGAGAGGAAAGTTTAACAGAGTAAGCAGAAGGGTTGGAGGTTAGGAAAAGATCAAGAATGTTGGGCGTGTCTCCAAGGCGGTCAGGAATACGGGTAGGGAACTTCACTAGCTGCTCTAGGTCATGAAGGATAGCAAAGTTGAAGGTTTGTTCACCAGGTTGGTCAGTGAAAGAAGATGAAAGCCAAAGCTGGTGGTGAACATTGAAATCTAAAATGGAGATCTCAGCAAAAGGAAAGTGAGATAAGATGTGCTCCACCTTGGAAGTCAAATAGTCAAAGAATTTTACATAGTCAGAGGAATTAGGTGAGAGGTATACAGCACAGATGAATTTAGTTAGAGAGTGACATTGAAGTCTTAGCCAGATGGTAGAAAATTCTGAAGATTCAAGATTGTGGGCACGAGAGCAAGTGGTGTCGTTACGCACGTATGCGCAACATCCAGCTTTGGATTGAAAATGAGGATAGAGCAAGTAGGAGGGAACAGAAAAGGGCTGCTGTCAGTAGTCACAGACAACTGTGTTTCGGTTAGGAAGAGAAGATGAGGTTTAGTAGAGGAGAGGTGGTGTTCCACAGATTGAAAATTAGAACGAAGGCCACGAATGTTGCAGAAATTGATAGTGAAAGTATTAGATGAAGTGTCAAGACACCCAAGGTCGACAGCAGAGGGCAGTCCGACCTGGGGACATTTATGGTCCCTCCCAGAGGGGACTCTGAGGCAGGGCGTGGTGAAGCCATTATTAAATTTTGATTTGAAGAGAGTGTAAAAGTGTAAGGTGTTGTAGTGTAGTGTAGGAAGTAGTAGAAGTTGTCTTTAGAGGGCAGGCTGCAGCTGCTCAATTGTATAAATGAGACCACAAAGGGAACCGGGAAGAGAGGACACGGGGAATCACTCAGTCTGCAGCACTGCCTACATCCCCGTAAGTACCTCTCCTGGAGTATTCCACCGGGCGGCAGGTGACTACTGCCTACTTCTTCATCATTGATTACCCGCTTCGTTCCTAGGTGACGACAGGCAGAATGAGGTGGACGTAGCGAAGGCTGTGGGTGGTCAATTCACAACGCAGATTACCTACACCTTGGAGCTGTTCATTAAAGTCTGGCAAGCCTGTATCTCCGTGTTCTGCCCTGGATATAGGAGTAAAGTAAGTTGTGGTTTTTGTTGTTGTTGTTGTTGTTGTTGTTGTTGTTGTTGTTGTTGTTGTTGTTGTTGTGTTGACTCTCTCTCTCTCTCTCTCTCTCTCTCTCTCTCTCTCTCTCTCTCTCTCTCTCTCTCTCTCTCTCTCTCTCTCTCTCTCTCTCTCTCTCTCTCTCTCTCTCTCTCTCTCTCTCTCTCTCTCTCTCTCTCTCTCTCTCTCTCTCTCTCTCTCTCTCTCTCTCTCTCTCTCTCTCTCTCTCTCTCTCTCTCTCTCTCTCTCTCTCTCTCTCTCTCTCTCTCTCTCTCTCTCTCTCTCTCTCTCTCTCTCTCTCTCTCTCTCTCTCTCTCTCTCTCTCTCTCTCTCTCTCTCTCTCTCTCTCTCTCTCTCTCTCTCTCTCTCTCTCTCTCTCTCTCTCTCTCTCTCTCTCTCTCTCTCTCTCTCTCTCTCTCTCTCTCTCTCTCTCTTCTTTTTCTTCTCTCTCTCTCTTCTTCTTCTTACTACTACTACTACTACTACTACTACTACTACTACTACTACTACTACTACTACTACTACTCTCTTACTACTACTTACTACTACTACTACTACTACTACTACTACTACTACTACTACCTTTACTATTACTTCTACTACTAGTACTTACTACCGTTCTTTGAGTGAGGATAGTAGTGTCAAGTCACGACACTTTACGTCAGCAGGTTCCCATGCCTGTCCCTTCTTGCATATATTCTGACCTGCTCTGTTTGATGAGGTGACATGGGGCAAGGCTTACCCACCAGTAGCATGGCTCTGTCGGGGCGAAGTGATGGATCTGAACATTGACTTATTCTTTCACGCCACCCTCGTGCAACATCTTGCCATATGCTTTTCTTATTAGTACTGACATAATTTTTGTAGTTTTCCTTATCGTATCGCTGAATATGTGTTCCTGAAATACGTGTATGTCTCTCGTTACCCCATCTTTTTTAAGCTTTATCCTTAAGTTCTAATAAATCTGCTTCTGAGAGTGTAATTCTCCATCCTCAGATGTCACTCTACGGTCTGTCTTCTTAAACTTGTCATTCCTTCACCTCTTCATTTAGCAGCAGCCTAAAGAAGTTAGTGTGGTATTCAAGGGTACTTTTGTTATTGTTGGCATACATGAACATGCATTTTGTCTCACGAGTATTACTAAGATCAGCGATTTAAGGATAGGTTGTTCTTTATGATTAAGTATAATTTCATCTTGCCATATGTATTTGTCATGAGTACTGATATAATTTTTGTAGTTTTCCTCAACGTATTGTTGAATATGTGTTCTTGGAATTCGTGTAAATCTATCCTTAAGTTGTAATAAATCTGTGTTTCTGAGAGCGTAATTCTCCACCCTGAGACGTTGACGAGTGCGTGGAGTCGCCCAGATCCTCTCACTGTGGACCATCCCTTCAGTAGTGTTCGATCCGCCCAGCAGCAGCAACGGTCATGAGAAGGCGGTCATTGAAGTGTCAAGTCCCCAAGCTGGCATGGTATGGTGGTGGGTGTTGTGCTGGGCTCCCTTGTGGTTCTTTGCCTAGCTGTTGGGGTAAGTCAAATAGTTTTTCACGTCTTTATACTGTGTTGTCTTGCTCTGGATGTGTTGTGGCTGTGCTGTGGCAAAGATGGCGTAATTAAGCAGTGGGTGAGATTCTATCAAACTTTAAACAATTCTAAATTGTTCTTGACACACTGAGAATATTCCATTACTGTAAAGTTAGCCGACTCATACTTTATACATTTTTTTTTTCATCTCACCTGCAACATTTTAAGTGTACAGATGTTTGTCGGGTTCCTGAAGATGCGTCGACGTGTTATCATCCACGCAAGCTACCCCAACCCAGCCGGTGTACCACAAGACAACAGGCATTGAGGAGGATGGGAGGAGGGAGTGAGCGGCTGCATGCACTATTGAACGGGACGGCATTACATTCTTCCCACAGTTGTATGACTACACTGAAGCAAGCCCAGAATAAAGTGTTGAGTGACCATGATGTGAGTATTGTGGTTTGCACATTACACTTTTATCTCCACATGTCTCATTTTAAAAGATTTTGTACTTATTATTTTTTTTTTTTATTTTAGGACTTATTAATGTTGACGCCATTTCAATGTTGTTCCATCTCTTGTTCCAGGAATCAGTACTACTAACGCCAGAGAAGTGAGGGAAGTGTTTGGAGTGAGCGTGCAAGACGTACAACAGACACCAGACTGCTACTGCCGGTGTAGCCAAAGGAACAAGAGGAGGCAGAGGAGGAGGAAGAAGAAGAGGAACAAGAGAGTGATTCTTGGAGACGTACCAATGAAGTTCTGCAGGTTGGCCACAAATCTTCATTACTGGTGTAGTGTATTTCATTGATCATTTGTACATTGGGTGGATAAATTTGTAGATTTTGTAGACAGTTGTAGATGTGAAGTGGGTATGGCTTTTTGCCATGCCTTATGTATACCAGCAGAAAACCATGATATGTAGAAGTTGTGATAGAAGCATTGTGATAGGAATATACCGTGTACATATGCATAGAGAATTTAAAAGAGGAGAGTGTAGACCAAGAGAGGAAAGTAACCTCTTTTAGAGATTTCGGTGAAAGTTTTGCTGTAGCGTTAGATATATCAAAGGCTTTTGATAGAGTCTGGCATAAAGCTTTGATTTCCAAACTGCCCTCCTACGGCTTCTATACTTTTCTCTGCAACTTTATCTTAAGTTTCCTTTCTGACTGTTCTGTTGGTGTTGTGGTAGGCGGCCACTGTTCTTCTCCTAAATTTATTAATAATGGAGGTCCTCAGGGTTCTGTCTTGTCACCCTCTCTTTCTATTATTCATTAATTAACCAAACTTGTTGTCCTATCTACTCCTACGCTGATGATACCACCCTACATCTTTCCACGTCCTTTCAGAGACGACCAACCCGTCAGGAAGTCAATTGATCACGCAGGGACGCCAAAGAACGCCTGACTTCTGATCTTTCTAAGATATCCGATTGGGGCAGAGAAAATCTAGTAGTTTTCAATGCCTCAAAAACTCAATTTTTCCATCTATCAATTCGACACAACCTCTCAGACAGGTATCCCCCTCTTCTTCAGTGACATTCAACTGTCTCCCTCTTCCACAATGAATATCCTTGTTCTGTCCTTTACTCATAATCTTAACTAGAAACTTCACATCTCATCTCTTGCTAAAACAGCTTTTTTGAAGTTACGCGTTCTGAGGCATCTCCACCAGTTTTTCTTGCCCCTCCAATTGCTTACTCTGTATATCTTCACGTGTATGGAGAACTCTTCGCATGTTTGGGGGGTTTTCAGTCAGACAGTTTAACTAGATAGGTCGGAATTAAAAGCTTTTCGTCTCATCAACTCCCCTCCTCTGACTAAATGTCTTCAGCCTCTTTTTCACCGCCGAAATGTTGCATCTTTCTCCCTTTCATCGGTATTTTCATGCTAACTGTTCTACAGATCTTGGTAACTGCATGCCTTCCCTCGTCCTGCAGCCTCGCTGTACAAGACTTTCTTCTTCTTCTCATCCCTATTCTGTCCAACTTTCCAAGGAAAGAGTTAACCAGTACTCTCAATCATTCATCCTTTTCATTGGTAAAATCTGGAACTCCCTACCTGCATCTGTATTTCCGAATTCCTACGACTTGTCTTCTTTTAAGAGAGAGATGTCAAGGCATTTGCTCCCTTGTTCTGGCTGATGCTTTTCCACTTTTTAGAGACCCAGCACTCAAGTGGGCCTTTTATTTTAATATTTTCTTTGTTTCTTGCCATTGGCTGGCGCTCTTCCTACATGAAAAAAAAAATCCTCTTGTGACACGAGTCCTCTGCTCATCCCTCATCATTCCTGTCACCCATCATGATCGTTTATGCCTTAAGGAGCAAATGACCAACGTGTTCACTCCATACTGGAATTCACCATGCATGGAGAAACGCTTAGTGAATGAAGATAACGTTCCTTGTTAGGAGACGCTATCTTCTTAGTGAGGAAATGTAGCGAGCATGCTGGCTAGTCACACATCAACAGCTTTGCGTTGCGGTGTGTCTTACTACCAAGCCATGACAGTAAATTAGTATCAAGTAGTAGTTGTTAAGGGTAGTAGTAGTAGTAGTAGTAGTAGTAGTAGTAGTAGTAGTAGTAGTAGTGGTTGTCACTCACACTATTGCAAGGTGTGATGTAGACGTGGCTGTGTCTGTAGTGATCACAACAACCTGTTCCTTATTGTGTGTCTCGAAGAAAGATCACAAAAGTGTCTTTTTTTTGTTTTCTGTTGTGAAGCACAATAGTATTGTTACATGTTTCCCAAGGTGATGTTTTGTGAGTCTTTCAATGCAATACTTAATTTAAGTGTCTGGCCAATATGTTGTAACGTGGTGCAGTTTTTGTTACTTGTATCTATTTTTCATACCTATTGATATGACGATATGTTGTGAATGATACTCCTATATATTTGTAATGGCAACACAATATATCTTGATGTAATAAAATGCATAATGTATCGACCTGTTTTGCTATCAGTTGAAAGAGATGCAAAACATTATCTGGTTTGCAAGTGAAGTGAAATTAGTCAACAATTTGTTGCATGGCGCCACAGCGTCTGAGGTGATATGCCACCACAATATAGTTGCATGGAAATACTAGTAGTAATGTGTAAACTGACACGCTCCCGTTCATGATGTGGAAGGTGAGTAGGTGTGGGTGTTGCCGGTGCTGGTGGAGATACCTATATGCTTGTGTGTAGATAGATAGATAGATAAGCTGGTAATTTGATAGGTTCAATCATTCGTAAATGGGCAACAGTTCGATGGTGTATACACTGCTACAACAATAAACTTACCAGTCAATCAATTAAACATCAATCGGATTTAAAAGGCGAGTGATGAGTGGGTGGGGAAGCGCAAGGCTCCCGAGACAAGTTTGCTTTGTGTTACTGACAGGGATAAACGTTCTATGTTAGTCAACGAGGCCGTCGTCTACTGATTAGCCTATGTGTAAGTCAAGCCCCTTACTTCGTTTAGGAACATTTGTAGTATTTACAACGATGATTTAGCGACCTTTTAGCGACTTTTCAAGGTGGATCTGGTGATGTAGATTATTTTCATTTGGCAACTGCCTATAACCACCACCACCACCACCACCATCGCCATCAGTGACCATACGTCCATTTCATCACCAGACACGAGACCTGGGAACACGGTGACCGCCCCACTTGCCCCACCTAGTCCACCAGCTCCACCTGCTCAGTGAAAGGGTGAGTCTGTTAATAGAGTGGAGGCAGGAACATGATGGGACAGTGATGGGATGGTAATGGGGCGGATAATTTACTAAAAAGCTGTATAATAATGCACTGAAGGGGTGACGTGACGTGTGGGAGTGAGTGGATAGTGAAGGGTAGTTAAATAATGGTGCCACAGTGTCATAAGTGATGGGACGGAGATGGGGCAGTGACGGGGTGGACAGGCTGTACTAGGGAGGTGTGTAGTGCATTGAAGGAGTTACGTGTCGACAATTAGTTGATGGAGGGTAGTTAAGGTAGTTAATTAGGCGTATGGTACTTATAATGCGTGGGGAGGGTGGTTGTGTACTGTAGGTTTTATGACACGTCCACACGGTCGAGCTGTGTGTGTGTGTGTGATCTGCTGTAGTCTCTGACGAGACAGCCAGACGTTACCCTACGGAACGAGCTCAGAGCTCATTATTTCCGATCTTGGGATAGGTCTGAGACCAGGCACACACCACACACCGGGACAACAAGGTCACAACTCCTCGATTTACATCCCGTACCTACTCACTGCTAGGTGAACAGGGGCTACACGTGAAAGGAGAGACACCCAAATATCTCCACCCGGCCGGGGAATCGAACCCCGGTCATCTGGCTTGTGAAGCCAGCGCTCTAACCACTGAGCTACCGGGTGTGTGTGTGTGTGTGTGTGTGTGTGTGTCTGTCTGTCTGTCTCTGTGTTGTGTATTGGTGGTGGTGGTGGTGGTGATTGTGGTGGTAACTATTGGTGGTGTGTTTGCTTATTTTGCATCGTGAATATTGATTGACTGACTGGCTGATAGATTGATGGACTGACAGATAGCTTGCCTGTCTAACTAATAGATTCACTGACTGACTGATGGAGAGACTGACTGATTCACTAACTGACTTAATGATTGAGTGACTGTATAACTCACTCACTGACTGTCTGACTGACTGACTGTCTAGCTGAGTGACTGTTTGGCTGATTGACTGAATACCTGACTGAATGACTGACACACTGACTGACTGCCTGGCTGATTGATTGACTGACTGACTGATTGGCTGGTTGACTAACGGCTCCGGTCCTTGGCACAAAAAAGCACCGCGCGGTACGAAGTCGCTAAGAAGTGTACCGTAGGAGGCCAGGCGCGTGTTGCCGTACGCGAGTGTACACGTGTAGCGACCTGAAAAGTGTGTAGAGAACCAATGAAGACGACAGAGGCAAAGGGAATCGGATAAGCGCCTGACACCACGTATATCTCACCCACGCCTCCACCCACGCCCAAACCCGTGGTTCGTTGGTCCGAAAGCGTGTGGGTCGAGAGGGATGTGTCGTCAGGAACCCTCTGGTTGACACGAAACAGTAGGTGAAGGTTGGCAATGCAATTGGTGGAGCCGTTGTGTCCCTCGCCTATCACTGACACACTCCTGTTCATGAGGGCGATGGTGGGCAGGTGCGGGAACTTGCAATGGTGGTTTTGGTGGTGGTGGTGGTAGTGGAGGTGGTGGTATTTAAATGCTTGTGTGAAGATAGATGGGTAAGCTGGTAATTTGATGGGTTGATAGATACGGATATGGACAGTTGGATAAACAAACATAGATGGATAGGTAGGCAGATAGATAAGTCAATGAATTCGTGTATAATTAACAAGATAGATGTTTATGTAGATAGAAAAATGTCTATATACCTCAACTTAGTATCCTTTCACCCTGGTTTATTGTCAGAAATACTCGTATATCAGGCGGTAGAAATAGAAAATGAGAGAAATACTATAGTCTGCCTTTTAAGCACCTTGTTTTTCGTGGGAGTTGCCAACACTCGCTGTACAACAAGATACAATTTAATATTTCATACATTGACAAATAACAAAAGCTGGACAGGATAACGAAGAGAAAGATGTCACAATAACCAATAAATCGACATGTTGTATTTGTATAAGTATAGTGTATCATTAATAAGAGATTTAGTAAGAGATATTTATTATAAACATATATACATGCGTACTGTCTTCACAGACAACCTTCTGCTGCGGCAGTAATCTTGTAGCGGTGGTGGTGAGAACAGTGGTGGCTATACTGACCCATACACACCCACAGCCCACACCCAAAGACACACACACACACACACACACACACACACGTAAAGTGAAGTGTTGCTATATTACCGATAGTTTTCAAGGAGCACCAAACACTAAGCACCAGCTCCAAACCGCAATCAGAAAGGGAACCAGTGGGAGCCTTCACCACACTGCCTAATCTTCGTCTATTAAAGGTATTTATAAGGCTATTCACTTAATGTTAGGTTTTCTTTACATTTGAGAGTGAAAAGAGTATACAAATATTTTAAAGTAATGGTAAAAGGACCATCAAAAGAGCAAGGCGTCTGTATTATCCTCTGATATTTGTTTCCTTCACTTACCATAGGCCAAACATGTGTCATACTGTAGCCACCAGTCTACCATTTTCATATCCCAGGGTCAAAATTTCTCTGTGGCTTAATTTTTGTTTGGTGAGATGATAAAGGCTATATATGTATGTCCCGCCGCCGGTGTTGCCTCCGGTCCGCCTCCCCCCCGACGGTCCCCTAGCCATCACCCTACCCCCGCCCTCACCCTCCCGTCACCAGCCAGTTGGGTCAAATACTTTTTTCGAATATTTCCTGACGGTAATATTACGCTTCCATGGTATGTTTTTATGGTTTCTATAAATGTTTCGTTGTGTTTGAAGTGTGTTCCGTGCCTGTGATGGGTAAATATGTGGCGTTTAGTGGTGTTTTATGGCGTATGCTAAAGGCTTTTTAACGGTCAAAATTTCCCATATGGGATTTTGAGCTTTTTCATTTCAAGGTATAACTGAGCCATTATGGTGTCAAAATATCGGTTGTACTCTTTTAAGTGTGAAATCAATCTATTGAGTGAAATATGTGGACTTTGAAATGGTGTTTGGTGCTGTTGTAAAAAGCTCTTATTTTTCTTTATTCTATTTGCTCACGTTTCTGCTTCTCGGTCTAACACGCTGTAGAATTCCCTAAAAGATAGCTCAGACTCCCTGAAATGTGATAAAATACACGCCAAGTGAAAATGGCTTGACTTTACAGGACGTTTTAAGAGATTTATGGGTTAAAAGGTTTTTGTACTTTTAACGTACTTAATTTAGAGCTTTTTTAAAAACCAGTTACGCTGGAGATATTTTGATATTTTGAAAATTAGTTTAAGTATTTATCACGTCATAAAATAACAAGCATTTGGCCTTGGCTTCGTTTTTTCTAAAAGTCATTTTTGAAATCAAATTATTTACGTAATTTAGCCGAGTCGCCCCCGTTCCCGTTCTCTCGGATGACCACAGCCCAGGTAGTGAGTCACCATAGCCCCAGGGTGGCGCCAATTTTCCAAATCCGCAGTTCGTCGATATTTTGCCTAATATCTAGTGATTTCTACGTAATTTCGTGGATTTCTAGGTTCAGGTGTGTAGATAATTGTAGCAGGAGGAGGAAGAAAGGAGAAATAAAGGAAGATAAGGAGGAAGAGAGGAGAAAGGGAGAAGGAAGAGGAGCAGCAGCAAAGCCACAATACTTAAGTCACCCTCCATTTCCTGAATATTTTGACTAATATCTAGTGTTTTGATGTGTTTATATGCCCACATGTGTGAATGGAAGGAGTAGGAGGAAGAAGAAGGAGTAACAATGAAGAAGGATGAAGAAGAAATGAGAAATAAAGGTGGAATAGGAGAAGAAGCCAAGGTGTAATATTTAGGTAAGTGTCCCTTTTAATCCTAAAGTTCTTTATAATGGATACAGTTGGTTTTCGGATAGATTTGGGATATTTTAAGCTTGTTCATTAGTGTTGCAGGCTGTTTGGAGTGTTATAAGTATGCTTTGCGGTTCATTTTTGGGTTTTTTCAGTGTGTGTTAGATCTTTTAGGTATATTTTACGTATTTTGAGAGTGTGGATTGAGGTGTGTTATAAGTATTCTTTGGGGTTCATTTCGTGTGTTTTCAGTGTGTGCTAGATCTTTTAGGTATATTTTACGTATTTTGAGAGAGTGGATTGAGGTGTGTGAGTATTAGCATGTTTTGAGTGTGGTTTGGGTTTATTTTGAGTGTTATAAGTTGTGGGGGGGGGTGTTAGTTGTCTTTTGGGTGTGTGTGATGGTTATTTCAGTAAATATTGGGTTTTTCTAGTTAGTTTGGAGGTATTTTAATCTGTTCTGTATTTTTTTTTTAGTGTGTTTTGGGATGTTCTTGAGTTTTTAAGCGGGTTTATGTATGTGTGGTTTGTCGTGGGTGTCTGTAATATTGAATTGGGCCTATAGAAGGATTTTTTAGTATGTTTTGAGGCCCTCAAGAGGCTAGCTCAATGTTAGTGGGCTTTTATAACAAGTGTTCTTCATCATTGATTACCCGCTTCGTTCCCAGGTGACGACAGGCAGAATGAGGTGGACGAAGCGGAGGCTGTGGGTGGTCAATTCACAGCGCAGATTACCTACACCTTGCACCACGCTGACTGCCCGCAGCTGTTCATTAAAGTCGGGCAAGCCTGTATCTCCGTGTTCTGCCCTGGATATAGGAGTAAAGTAAGTTGTGGTTTTTGTTGTTGTTGTTCGTTGTTGTTTTTCTGTTAAGATTTGTTTGGTCTCTCTCTCTCTCTCTCTCTCTCTCTCTCTCTCTCTCTCTCTCTCTCTCTCTCTCTCTCTCTCTCTCTCTCTCTCTCTCTTTTTTAAACTTTATCCTTAAGTTCTAATAAATCTGTTTCTGAAACTGTAATTCTCCACATTCAGACGTTTACGAGTGACAAACCTCTGCAACGCAAAGGCGTAACTCATGCCCTGAACTCCATTGTTTCATATAAAAGTTGTAGACTTTCTTACATTGTATACAGTACAATACAAAATCACAACTTGACAGTGCTGAAGGAAATGCCTTTCTTGTGGCAGGATGAGTTTGTGTAGCTGTGTGGCATTGAGGAGTGCCGGAAGAAAATTGTCGGTTGTGTGTGAGCCTTTTTACATCAACACTAGAGAGTCATACGACTGCCAGTGCCAGCCATGCAGGTTACAGACTCGTGTCAGAAAGTTCAAGTGTGAAGGTGAGGCCTCCCTGAACTGTCAATGTCACTCTACGGTCTGTCTTCTTAATAAACTTGTCAGTCCTTCACCTCTTCATTTAGCAGCAGCCTAAAGAAGTTAGTGTGGTATTCAAGGGTACTTTTGTTATTGTTGGCATACATGAACATGCATTTTGTCTCACGAGTATTATTAAGATAAGCGATTTACGGATAGGTTGTTCTTTATGATTAAGTATAATTTCATCTTGCCATATGCATTTGTCATGAGTACTAATATATATAATTTTTGTAGTTTTCCTCAACGTATTGTTGAATATGTGTTCCTGGAATGCGTGTAAATCTATTCTTAAGTTGTAATAAATCTGTTTCTGAGAGTGTAATTCTCCACCCTCAGACGTTGACTAGTGCGTGGAGTCGCCAAGATCCTCTCCCTGTGGACCATCCCCTCAGCAGTGTTCGATCCGCCCAGCAGCAGCAACGGTCATGAGAAGGCGGTCATTGAAGTGTCAAGTCCCCAAGTTGGCATGGTATGGTGGTGGGTGTTGTGCTGGGCTCCCCTTTGGGTTCATTGCCTAGCTGTTAGGGTATGTTAAATAGTTTTTGACTTCTTTATACTGTGGGGTCTTGCTCTGGGTGTGTTGTGGCTGTGCTGTGGCAAAGATTTCGTAATTAAGCAGTGGGTGAGATTCTACCAAACTTTATACAATTCTAAATTGTTCTTGACACACTGAGAATATTCCATTACTGTAAAGTTAGCCGACTCATACTTTATACTTTTTTTTCATCTCACCTGCAACATTTTAAGTGTACAGATGTTTGTCGGGTTCCTGAAAATGCGTCGACGTGTTATCATCCACGGAAGCTACCCCAACCCAGCCGGTGTACCACAAGACAACAGGCATTATGGAGGATGGGAGGAGGGAGCGAGCGGCTGCATGCACTATTGAACGGGACGGCATTACATTCTTCCCACAGTTGTATGACTACACTGAAGCAAGCCCAGAATAAAGTGTTGAGTGACCATGATGTGAGTATTGTGGTTTGCACATTACACTTTTATCTCCTCGTGTCTCATTTTAAAAGGTTTTGTACTTTATTGTTATTTTTTTTTCACATCTTATTAATGTTGACGCCATTTCAACGTTGTTCCATCTCTTGTTCCAGGAATCAGTACCACTAACGCCAAAGAAGTGAGGGAAGTGTTTGGAGTGAGCGTGCAAGTCGTACAACAGACACCAGACTGCTACTGCTGGTGTGGAGTGAGATATTTTTTTTTTTTTTAAGTATTTGCATATTTTAAGTGTTTGGGAGCATTTTGAGGGGTTGTATGGTGCTTTAAGTGTGTTTTGGGTTAGGTTTGAGTGTTTAAGGGGTTTTTGTGTGGGAAAGGGTCATGTGTGTTTGGTGTGTTTGTGTGTGTGTGTGTGTGTGTAATTCACCTCGGTCGTCTGCTGGCCACCCAGCTAGTCTTCCCCATTACGGAGGGAGCTCAGAACTCATAGACCGATCTTCGGGTAGGACTGAAAGCACAACACACTTCATACACCGGGAAAGCGAGGTCACAACCCCTCGAGTTACACCCTGTATCTATTTACTGCTAGGTGAACAGGGGCTACACATTAAAAGGCTTGCCCATTTGCCTCGCCGCCTCCGGGATTCGAACCCGGACCCTCTCGAGTGTGAGTCGAGCGTGCTAACCACTACACTACGCGTGTGTGTGTGTGTGTGTGTGTGTGTGTGTGTTTGATCATGATATTGTTAACTTGGGTGTCTTTAGTGTGTTTTTGGTGCGCTTTTTATATTTTGAGGTTTTACATGATATTTTGTGTTAGTTTTGAGTGATTTAAGTGTTTTTTTTCGTGTGTTGGGTATGTATGGGATGTGTTTTGTGGTGTGGTGTTGGTATTGATGTATACATTGTCTTTCTAGTGAATTCTAAGTGCGTTTGTTGGTATTATGAGGTGTTGCATGGTGGCAGTTTCCAATGTGATGTGACAAAGCTAGGTTCAATGATTTCAAATTCTTGACCAATATAATAGGTTCGGCAGAGTGTTCCAAATTGATATGGACATTAAACTGAACAATCATTTTGATATTTTGTAAGCTCAGGTGAGTGTCGGTGAGTGATAATTTGGAGTCAGTAAGTTTGTGCATGGGTGGGGTTAATTGACAGTACATTAGCATGGCAGCATTAAGATGACAATAATGACAAATATTTAATGTGATTCGCAGTAAACATAGAGGTGAATAACATTGGGCAACCTTACTTATTGTATGTAACATTAATGTGAACCTTTAAGTGTTTGTGTGGGAGTGTAGCGTTTGTTTTTAATTGGTTACTTGTATTCAAAGGAAAGACGGAGAGCTAAGATGAACAGGTTTGTGGTAATTTACTGCTAGGGTTTGTCTTTGTTAAAACACCATCTAGTCCATTTAAATTTACTTTAAAATAGTTCCTTAAATTATCGCTGAATGTGTTCCTGAAAAGCATGTACTTTTCTCCTTAGCTACTCTTTTTTTTTAATTTTTATCCTTAAGCTCTAATAAATCTGTGTTTCTTAGAGTAATTCAACAATAAATGTATCAATCAATCAATGTAATTCTTCACCACAGACATTGACGAGAGCGTGGAGTTGTCCTGATCCTCTCCCTGAATGTCCACCTCAACAGTGTACGGTCCGCTCAGCAGGAGAAAATGGTCATTGATGTGTTAAGTCCTCAAGCTGGCATTGTGATGGGCTCCTTCGGTGTTCTTTGCCTAGCTGTTGGGGTAAGCAAAATAGTTTTTCACTCCTTTATGCTGTGGGGTCTTGCTGTGGATGTGTAGTGGCTGTGCTGTGGCTAAGATGGCGTAATTAAGTTGTGCATGAGATTGTAACAAACTTTAAACACTTTCTAAATTGTTCTTGACACACAGAATATTCCAATACTGTATAGTTAGCCTGCTCATTCTTCAAATTTTTTTTTTTTTTTCTCCTCCTTATATCACCTACAACATTTTCACCTGGCTCCCCCCATTGCAGTTCCCCACCAGCTTATTTGGCATCACATAAAATGAAAAATATATGGTATATAATTTTGTTTTTGCGCAGGGGTTCCTTGAGACATGTCATGTATTTTAAGGGTTACACAAGGGTATAAAAGGTTGAGAAACGCTGCCTTATTCGTTACCATACTCTCTCTCTCTCTCTCTCTCTCTCTCTCAGAGTGTGGCTTCATTATATGTGAGTAAGTGACGTTGAATTAGCTGGGTGGAGCTGCGAATTGGGAACCGGGCAAGCACGTGGGACAGTTTCTCGGGGACAGTGCCGATGCGTGAACTTGTTATCATCCAGAAAAGCTTCCCCCAACCCAGTGTACCACAAGAGAACAGGCACTGAGAAGAACGGGAGTGGCTGCACCATTGAACAGGAGTATGACTATACCAGAGCCCAGAATAAAGTGTTATTAACCATGATGTGAGTATTGTGGTATGCACATTACACTTTTTTCTCGTGTCTCATTTTAAAGGAATTTTTTTTTTTCAGTACTTATTACTATTAAGGCCATTTCAATATTGTTCTATCTTTTGTTCCAGGATTTAGTACTATTGACACCAAAGAAGTGAGGGAAGTGTTTGGAGTGAGTGTGCAAGACATACAACAGACACCAGATTGTTACTGCCGGTGTAGCCAAAGGAACAAGAGGATGATGATTTTTGGAGACGTACCAATGAAGTTCTGAAGGTTGGCCACAAATCTTTATCACTTGTGTAGTGTATTTCATAGACCATTTGTAGATTGGGTTGATAAATTTGTAGATTTTGTTAACAGTTGTAGATGTGTAGTGGGTGAGGTTTTTGTTATTTTTTTCAGGATTTATTACTATTAACGGCATTTCAATATTATTCTGTCTTTTGTCCCAGGATTCAGTACTACTAACACCAGAGAAGTGAGGGAAGTGTTCTGAGTGAGCGTGCAAGACATGCAAAAGACACCAGACTGCTACTGCCTGTGTAGCCAAAGGAACAAGACCGATGTTTACCACAATACTAGTTAGTGATGTTGGTCTATGATTTAGGAACCCGATCCTTTTTCCTCACTTATATTTTGGGACTATATTTGCTGTTTTCCACTTCTTTGTCACGTTCCTTTTCATCAGAGAGCTGTTGATCATATTCCAGATTGGTTCCACCAGTTGTTCTCTACATTCCCTCAGTGTCCATCCTAACACTTTATCTGGCCCCATTACCTTCATGTCCATCCCTTTTAGCAGTTAACTGATTTTTTTGCTTATGGACCAGAATGTTTCTTAATCCCTCTTGTGTTGCTTGGTTGTTTTCTTTTATGAATTTTCCCTTTTCATTAAATACTGATTTAAAGCTCTTGTTCATAAGTTCTTTTGTTGTTTTATGTGTCCTATTTCCCTTAGTTAACTAAGTGATGGTCTTTCTGTTTGTCATTTTTCCATTCATATACTTACAAAAGTTCATTTTCACATCTCTTCTCTACATCCGTTACAAAATTTCTCTCCTCCCTTCTTATCCTTATGTATTTGTTCCGTGCCTCCTCATACTGTTTCCTATTTGCTTCATTCTGTTGCTTCCTTAATTTTTTGAAGCTGCATCCTTACACTTTTTAGCTTTTGTACATATACTGTAGCATTGTACTGCATGTTTGCTTTCCTTTACTCTGTATTCGGGAACATCTCTCTTTATTCCTTCATTATATTTATCTAGGAATATATCATACTTCTCTTGAACTGTCTTGTCTTGCATAGTTTTCTTCCTCTCAATACTACCAAAGTAGCTTCTTAACCCTTTAAAATTTGACTTGGCATGGTTCCATGTTTTTTGCTTGTGACCCTCTTTACATTTTAAAAATTCCTGATTCTCTTGAGTCAATTTCCAGGACCACATGATCACTTTTTTTCCCATTGGGCTGTAATATTTGATGTTTGGACAAGGCTCCATTTTTTTTTTTTTTTTTTTTTTTACCAAATCCAGTATTGATAGTTCTTCCCCTCTATACCTTGTATAGTCCTTCACCCATTGGTCCAATGTGTTTACCATTGCCAGTTGTAACACTTTCTCCCCCCCAGCGTGTAGCATGACTGTATCCATTTCTTCCCAATTTACATGTTTACAGTTTAAATCTCCCACAAGTAGCACTCTTCTGTCCTTCCTTAAGGACAACTCACCATTTCCCTCTGCATTTCTTTATGGACACCAAGCCTCCATATATTAGTATTGGTGGCACATATGCAACTATGATATTCCTTTTTTCCTTCCCACTGGTTCTAATTGTTATGCTTAAGGGGACCGTCCAGTGGCCATGGTGCCGAAAAATCTGAAATACTTATGTCGAAAAATCCCCCAAACACCACCAGAGCATTCCTGAACATATGGCAACATAGTGATGGAGTATTTTGGGGAAATACGTTAAAATATGTGGGGTATTTAACCCGCTAGGTGTTTCTCACGTAAATTTACGTGCCTGCGTTGGGTATGCCCATAGGTTTCTCACGTAAATTTGTTTTATGAATGTACGGTTTTTGTGCCAATATTTTGCCTTGTATGGGCAGTAATTAGTTTCCTGGGAGTGTCTGGCATGTTTTCCTGTAAGGTGCAGGAATTCTGGGTACTCTCCTGCCACTAGAGCTGTCCTTATAGTCATGGTGGGTATACGCTGCCACTCCCTAGATATACCCAGCATTCAATCTTTGCTTTCACGCATTGATGATGGAGAATTTATTGATGATGGGGACTCTGATAGTGACGACCCCCGAGATGATAGTGATGAGGATAGGGATTATGTATTTGGCGAAGATTATTCTGAGAGCGAGGAAACCAGTGATGATGAGCATGAAGGGCCTGCTGCCTCCACGCTGCCACCTCCACGCACTCGAGGTGCTGCTACCTCATCTCCTTTATCTTCTTATGGATCCTTTTATGGATGATTTTGTTTTGAAAATGAGTTTATTCAGTTTATGTATATAGTTTTACGGAATAAACTAACAGTTGTATGTAAAATATGCTGATCGACAGCGGATGAAGCGCATTAGAAGTGAAAGGAGCAGATGTGGCAACAGCGCGGGTGGGGAAGTCTCGGTCTGGCAGCCTAGTGCGGTGACTTAAAAATAGTGTGCTGATCCATTTAAAGGTTTTCATTGTGTTTCTTGGTTGATTTTGGGTTGTTTGGGCTAAGAAATTTTATTTTTTTATTTTTTGTAACCTTGGGGTACCCTATATGTAAAGTAATGTAACATTTAACGGGTTAAACTTTAAAGGGCCCCTGCCACACCCACCGCAGCCTGGGGCTTTCCCCCCCCTCACCGTACCATAAATGATGATAATAAGCACGAAAAAAAGCCATGAAAAGTGGTTTCTTTGGTAAAGAAAGATGGGCGCTGGCAACTCAGTACTATGGCGTACACAGGAACACACCCTCTCCAGTCTCCCCTTCCATTTCAGTGTCCATGTGACTGCGATGGGAGGAGGATGTATTGAGTATATCGCCCATTGTTTCATGCCATGCAAGCCACAATCCAGCCTATTTTACCTGCTTTTTTTTTGCCTTAAAGTGTCTAAACAAACAGTGCAAGGGGAAATTACAAGTTGTGCCATCCATGCACAGATGGAAGACACCCTCGCCTTCGAGCGACTAATACCTACAGTCATTGTAGGGGGGGCCAGGTGCCATATGAGTCTTACAGAATATTCTAAACATACCTAAAAACATATGATGCACATGGTGGTGTATGAGCACGAAATATCCAACCCAAAGAAATGTACAGGGTCATAGAGGACAAAAATGACATCTCTAGGTTTTCTTTTGCCTTTTTCCAAGTTTTCACTTAAAAAATTTTTTTTATCATTCAAATTGTATCTTCTCCCCACATTTCTCAACAAATTTTCAATTTTGAGGTATCATTTTGAAGCTCAATGAAGCTGCTACATTTCCATCTCTAAATATGGAAAAAAAAATTTTGTGCCCCAATGTAATTTTATGCAAAAGAAAAAAAATAATAAAATAAAAAGTTCATAATGGCCATCAAAATAAAAAATAAGAAATTCTATGAGATGGAAAGTTTTGTTACACCACATACTTCATCTATGTACCGGCAAAATTGAAGTCTGCTCTCCAGTGACAAAGTTTATAGGGAAAATGTTCTTTTCAAAAAATAAATTTTTTGTTTTTCATGGTTATTTACGCTTTGATTTGCTTGTACCTACTAATGTAACCGTGTAATACTAATCTATCAGTGAAAAAGATATTTCCCTCGTACCTCGTTATTTTCAATTTTTTTAAAACCCAACCAGACAATCAATCCCCTTAAAACCTTGGCCAGTCCATCTCCATACTGTACCTCCTCCACACATATAACCTCTCGAGTCATTAACAATACTCCTCCTTCTTCTTTTCCCCTTCTGTCTCTCCTCCAAACATTATATCTCTGATCATTAAAATTCACTTGGATGTCTTTACTTACCTTTGTTCCTGTTTTACATGCCACGCCCGGTCCTTTTTCCAATATATAATCTCTCGTTTCCAAGCATCCTGATATAAATCCATTTATATTTGTATATAGGACTCCTAATGCTTTCGTTCCACTTCCCGAATATACCGTTTTCTCTCAACCTCATGTCTAGCACTCTCCATTAAAACTTTTTCTTGTTCTCTGTCCTTCCCTTGTTTTTCCTTAGCTTCACTTCTCAGTTCTCTCTCTTTTACCCTTTCTACTTGATTCATCTATCTCTATATCTATATATTTTTATATTCTGCCTTACCAGCCAGTTTTCCAGTCCTCACTAATATTTCTTCTACCCCCACTTACAATCTCATTTTAACTTTTAGTAGTCTTTTGGTTCCCTTACTATATTTACCAAGTTTGTATATTTCCTCTATTTCTTTCTCAAGACTCGGTTCTTCATCTTGAACCACTGAGATAATTTCCTTAACCATCTCTTTCTCCTCCTCCCTCACAAATTTCACAGGATTCTCTTTTTTCTTGTCCATTTATAACTAGTATGCACATCTTTTTGTCTGTGTGTGTGTGTGTGTGTGTTTCACTGTTTGATCTGCTGGACACACTACACACCAGAACAACAAGGTCACAACTCCTCGATTTACATCCCGTATCTACTCACTGCTAGGTGAACATGGGCTACATGTGAAAGGAGACACACCCAAATATCTCCACCCGGCCAGGGAATCGAACCTCGGTCCTCTGACTTGTGAAGCCAGCGCTCTAACCACTGAGCTACCGGGCTGTGTGTGTGTGTCTGTGTGTGTGTGTGTGTGTGTGTATTTACCTATTTATATTGTACAGGATTCAAGCAGGCCTAATAGTGTCCTATCTCCATATCTCCATTTATCTAATATTCCCTTAAAGCTATGCACATTATGTGCTGTAACAACTTCATTATTCAATGCATTCCACTTCTCCACCGTTCTGTGTGGAAAACTGTATTTTCTAATATCCTTCACACATTGCCTCATCCTAATCTTCTTTACATGTCCTCTTGTCCTTCCATCTTCTATCACCAGCACCAGGTCTTCCTTGTCTATCTTCTCGATGTCATTGACTATCTTATACATTGTTAATAGGTTCCCTCGTTCTCTTCTATCTTATGAGGTTGGTAGTCCCATTTCCTTCAATTGTTCTTCATATGTTACGTCCTTTAATTATGGCACCATCTTTGTAGCAATCTACTGTATCCTTTCTAATTTTCTTATATCCTTGTTAGAGCTCAGAGACCAGCCTTGGACATATCATGCTTGTGATTATTTTTTTTCATCATATCTTTGCCCAAGTATTGAAATACCACTCTTTTGTTAGTCAGCATTTTATGATAATCCAGATACCTTGCTTATGTGTTTTTCGGTGCTTGTGTGTGTGTATTTACCTAGTTGTAGTTTTACATGGCCTGGGCTTTATGCTCGTGTGGCCCTGTCTCCATATCTACATTTATCCAATCTTACTTTAAAAGTATGCACACTCGTTGCAGACACTACTTCTTCATTTAAACTGTTCCACGTCTCAATGCATCTTTGCGGGAAACTATATTTTTTAACATCTCTCAGACATCTTCCTTTTCTCAGCTTTTTACTATGCGATCTTGTGCTTCGAATGTCATATTCTTCTCTCAGGATCAGTTTCTCATTATCCACTTGGTCCATTCCGTTGATCAATTTAAAAACTTGTATCAGGTCTCCTCTCTCCCTTCTTTGTTCCAGGGTTGGTAGATTCATAGCCTTTAGTCTCTCCTCATATGTCATCCCTTCAAATTCTGGAACCATTCTTGTAGCCATTTTTTGTAGTCTCTCCAATTTCCTTATGTGTTTCTTTTTATGAGGGGTCCACACTACTCCTGCATATTCTAATCTGGGTCTTATTAAAGTACTTATCAATTTCTTCATAATTTCTTTGTCCATGTGGTGAAATGCTACTCCAATATTCCTTAGCAAATTATATGTTTCTCTAAAAATTCTATCAACATGGCTTACTGGTTGATTGTTTTCTTCCATCGTCACTCCTAAGTCCTTTACCTTTTTTACTTTCTCCAGTTCTACTCCATTCCCACGGGTCGTCTTTCACTCTTTCCCATTTCCATGACATGGCTTTTGTTCACATTGAATTCCATTTCCCACTTTTTGCTCCATTCCCATATCTTATTTAGGTCTTCTTGCAGTATTTCACAATCCTCTTTTTGCTTTATAACTCTGCACAGTTTCGTATCATCTGCAAACAGATTTATGTAGCTGTTCACTCCTTCTGGCATGTCGTTAATATAAATGAGGAAAAGTATTGGTGCCAATACTGACCCTTGTGGCACTCCGCTTTCTACTGCTCTCCACTTGGACTTCATATCTTTAACTACCGTCCTTATTTCTCTCCCCCTCAAATAATTTTCTATCCATCTCAATGTGCTTCCTTTTAAGCCACCCTTCTCCTCTAACTTCCATAGTAATCTTGCATGTGGCACTTTGTCAAACGCCCTTTTTAAATCCAAATAAATGCAGTCAACCCATCCCTCTCTCTCTTGTACTCTATCAACTATTTTAGAATAGAAACTCAGTAAATTAGTTACACAAGACCGTCTTTTCCTAAAACCAAATTGGCTATTTGATATTAATTTGTTGTCTTCAAGGAACACGATCCATTGTTTCTATTATTCTTTCACACATCTTGCATATTACACTAGTTAGTGATACGGTATGTAATTGTGTGTGTGTATTTACCTAGTTGTAGTTTTACAGGGCCTGGGCTTTATGCTCGTGTGGTCCCGTCTCCATATCTACACTTATCCAATTTTTCTTTAAAACTATGTACACTCTTTGCTGATACCACTTCCTCACTCAAACTGTTCCAAGTCTCAACACATCTTTATGGAAACTAAATTTTTAACATCTCTCAGACATCGTCCCTTCCTTAGTTTCTTACTATGCGATCTTGTGCTTCTAAAGTCATATTCTTCTCTCAGGATCAGTTTCTCATTATCCACTTCATCCATTCCGTTAATCAATTTATAAACTTGTATCAGATCCCCTCTCTCTCTTCTCTGCTCCAAGGTTGGTAGATCCATTGCCTTTAGTCTCTCCTCATATGCCATCCCTTTAAATTCTGGAACCATTCTTGTAGCCATTTTTGTAGTCTCTAATTTTCTTATGTGTTTCTTTTTATGGGGAGTCCACACAACTCCTGCATATTCCAATCTAGGTCTTATTTTAGTACTTATCAATTTTTTCATCATTTCCTTGTCCATATAGTGAAATGCTACTCCAATATTCCTTAGCAAATTATACGTCTCTCTGAAAATTCTATCAATATGGCTAACCGGTTGATTATTTTCTTCCATTGTCACTCCCAAGTCCTTTTCCTTTTTTACTTTTTCTAGTTCTACTCCATCTCCCATCTTATAGATTCCCACTGGTCGTCTTTCACTTTTTTCCATTTCCATGACATGGCTTTTGTCCACATTGAATTCCATCATCTCCCATTTTTTGCTCCATTTCCAGATCTTGTTTAAGTCTTCCTGTAGTATTTCACAATCCTCTTTTTGTTTAATGACTCTGCACAGTGTGTGTGTGTGTGTGTGTGTGTGTGTGTGTGTGTGTGTGTGTGTGTGTGTGTATTTACCTAGTTGTAGTTTTACGGGCTTTATGCTCGTGAGGCCCCGTCTCCATATCTACACTTATCCAATTTTTCTTTAGAACTATGTACACTCTTTGCTGACACCACTTCCTCACTCAAACTGTTCCAAGTCTCAACACATCTTTGCAGGAAACTAAATTTTTTAACATCTCTCAGTTTCTTACTATGCAATCTTGTGCTTCTAATGTCATATTCTTCTCTCAGGATTAGTTTCTCATTATCCAGTTGATCCATTCCGTTAATCAATTTATAAACTTGTATGAGATCCCCACTCTCTTCTCTGTTCCAGGGTTGGTAGATCCATAGCTTTTAGTCTCTCCTCATATGTCATCCCTTTAAATTCTGGAACCATTCTTGTAGCCATTTTTTGTAGTCTCTCCAATTTCCTTATGTGTTTCTTTTTATGGGGGGTCCACACAACTCCTGCATATTCCAATCTAGGTCTTATTTTAGTACTTATCAATTTCTTCATCATTTCTTTGTCCATATAGTGAAATGCTAATCCAATATTCCTTAGCAAATTATGTCTCTCTGAAAATTCTATCAACATGGCTTACCAGTTGATTGTTTTCTTCAATTGTCACTCCCAAGTCCTTTTCCTTTTTTACTTTTTCTAGTTCTACTCCATCTCCCATCTTACAGATTCCCACTGGTTGTCTTTCACTTTTCCCATTTCCATGACATGGCTTTTGTCCACATTGAATTCCATCTCCCATTTTTCACTCCATTTCCAGATCTTGTTTGTCTTCCTGTAGTATTTCATAATCCTCTTTTTGTTTAATGACTCTACACAGTTTCGCATCGTCCGCAAACAGATTTATGTAGCTGTTCACTCCCTCTGGCATATATGTGTGTGTGTTTATATATTTACCTAGTTGTAGTTTTACAGGGCCTGGGCTTTATGCTCGTGTGGCCCCGTCTCCATATATACACTTATCCAATTTCTCTTTAAAACTATGTACACTCTTTGCTGACACCACTTCCTCACTCAAACTGTTCCAAGTCTCAACACATCTTTGTGGGAAACAAAATTTTTTAACGTGTCTGTCTGTCCTCACATATTGATATTGATAGACAAAGATAGGGAAAGGCGGGAGGGAGATCACTGTCCACACCATACATTGGGCATCTTTCTTTCTCTATCACTCCAAAATACTCTTTCCATCTTATTCTTTCATTCATGCAGTTGTCCTACACACTTCACTTCCATCTTATTCTTTCATTCATGCAGTCCCACACACTTCACTATTTATCTATCTCACTTTTCTACTTTCATTCCTTTCTAAATCCTCTCTGCCAATTTTTTCATTCATCACATCTTCCGTCTTTGGAGTCGTAGATATATATATTTTTTTTACCACTGTTCTGTTCACATTTAGGTTCTTGACATTCTCACCGTCAAGCATTGTTTTATCCCTCAGGAATATATACCATTCTTGAACACTTGCTGCTGCATCACACCATCACATCTAACAGACATGATTTCTGGCACTCAAGAAATTCTTAAGATACCTTTTCTGGCTGGCTACTGCGTTCCTCACATTTTCTACAAATCTATCATTAAGTTGATCCACACCATTCTGGCTTTCTTCCTCTCAGCTTTTCTCCCTTAAATCTACCTGTTAGTTCTTCCATCTTGTATTCTTATCCAGTCTTCTCTATACAGCTTACATTCAAGCACCAGCATATTATGATGTGTGACTATGACAGTCATTCCATCTTCATATATCGACCCATACAGCTTACATTCAAGCACCAGCATATTATGATGCAAGACTATGACAGTCATTCCATCTTCATATATCAACATAACATACAATTTCATACATTCTCCTATTCACTATTTTACTGTCAATTGCAGACTCCTTGTTCCTAGCATACCAAGTCCCTCATCCTTCCTGCCAGTCTTACTCAGGTTCTCCAAGTCCATCTCATTCAGAAAAATCAAGCATTTCATCAGTCTTGTATATTTATTCAGTTAAAATATCTGCATATGCCAGTCTCTTCTCTAGGAAAGAATGTTAACCCATAAAAAATGCTATTCCTCTATTGTAATCTTGCTCTAACTAAACATGAGTGTGATGGGTATGTTTGGCCAGTACTGGGGCTGATGTAATGTGGCATTGCGATCAAAAGAAAGCTGTAGGGCAGTCTCCATTGCTTGTATCTTTGCAGAAGCTTGGCCATAGAGCTGTTGCATTTCTCTGCTTCTTATAACATCTGGATGTTCCTGAAATGAGAAATTTGCTATAATAAATGGAATCCATATAGTAGGGATGTATTTGATATGACATGCACTTTACCTTAACTAAGAACACTCATAAGAAGTTCACAATGCAGAAACAAATCCCAAAAATATGATATCTATTTTCTAACCTTTTAAAAGATAAGTAATACAGTATTTAATTACAAGAAATACAGTAGTTACTTTAGATTCTACATGAGGAGCTGCCTTATCTGTGGTTGTTGCAGCTGTCTGCGTGTCCTCTTGGTCGTTCTTAACCTTTAAAATCTTCCACTCCTCCCTGTGCTTCTTGCTTTGTTCTAAAAATAGAAGGAAATCCTCATTGACCTCCATGTCATCATTAGCATCTTGAATGTGCATACCCTGCCTCATTTGGGAGTACAGGGACTCTGTGTCACTTTGGTTCCCTGGATTATTACTCAACTTATGATTTCTACTTCTTCTCTTGTTCTTCTTTCGTCTTTGGGATTTTCTAAACCGTTTTTCTCTTAACATATGTGATGGCTGCAGTGACTGCTGTTTACGGTGATATGGTCCATTATGCTGAAAAGGCAAGTCTAGAAGTGATAGTCTACCAATCTATACACCAGGCAAGTAGTCATACATACAATGTGTTTCTTAGAATTCCTCATGCTTAACCTGTTAGTTATCCGATTGCTGAAATCTTTCTATAAGTGATGTTCTATAATAGGTTGTGTTGTTCTATGTATGATATCTTTTCAGCACATGGAAGAGTTAGAAATCACAATATAAGACAGCCTGAATCTGTGGAATTCACTGCTTGGCAAAAAAATTATACAGTACTTCAGGTATGAAGAATGGATCCACATGTTGTCATGATGCCACCAACAGCAACAGGAATTCTTAGCTGGTCTTGGCCTTCATTGAATTTAAGCAAGAATTTCCTAGTAAATGAGAATTTCACTTCACGACAATTAACTGACGTCACAAGGTATCTAACGAGATGCCCGCTTTGCTGATCCATGCCTGTTCGCTGCTAGCTGCCGCCTAGTCCACACCTCTCTCCTCTTCGTTCTGAGTGTTTACCTAGTTCTGGCTTCTCCAAGGAGTTGCCTGGTGAGCTTCGCCTCTTTTTGTCGATGTGTTTCTAAATGTTTGTGACTGGTGAAGTATATTTTTTACAAGAAACTTAAGCTTAGTAACGTGGCCTTTTCCCATTACAGTTTATTATGGCTGAGTCAACCCACCCCTCTAAACCGTCAAGGCGGTCTTCTTCCTCCTCTTCGGAGCGAAAACGACCCAGGACTGATATGGATCATCATAGTTCTGATTTCAAGAAAAAGAAGGCTGGCCAAACCGAGAGTGGGGATCAACCTTTTCCACCGCCTCCTGTTGCCGGGCTGAGTCATACTGTGGACAGTGTGTCAGCTGACCCCACCCCCTCGTCTAAGGATGAACAGCTGGACCATCTGACTGCCCTTTTAAGTGGTGTTATTGAAAAACTAGACAGTACTGCTGTAGCTAGTACTTCCTGGGGGTGTTACTCGGCGCCTAGTGCTGCTCATAACCTTTCTTCTTCGGAAGAGGAAGGGGAACTCGCCAGTGCACGCGATCCTTTAGATGGTTTGGAATACCTGGGTTCTACACCAACTGCCCCTACGGAGGTCTGTGATGAGGATGATACTGACTTCCTCAGAGCTCCAGCTGAACTTTCCAGCCATTTTTATAGTAAGGTGGAGAAGGGTGAACCTTTATCAGAACGTCTCGCCACCATTCTTGACGCCAGTTTGCGACGCAGGCCATCATCTGAAGGTGTCAGACTTACCTGTGACAAAATAAAACTTCCTAGCAATGTTCCGAATTTGTCGGTGCCTGCTACGAACTCTGCCACTCTTAAGGCTATGAGTACTGGCGGAAACTTCTAGACACCTGCCTGTTTCACACAAATAGTCTGCTTACCAAAGCCTTAGTCCCCATAGCTCGGTGTGTCAGCAACATTGGCAACAGGAAGGCACAGTCCATAGGCTGTTACTTAGAGGGGCTGAATAATAGCATTCGCCTCTTGGCGTCGGCCGTGAACTATATTAACCAACTACGGAAGGAGGTTGTTCGCCTCCATGTTCATGATTCAGCCCTGACAGAAGTATGCAAATGGGACTACGAAGTTGGTAGTGATGCCTTGTTTCCCTATGATGTGGTGAAGAAATGTGAAGAGATTCACAGGACTAGAAAATTAGGCAGGACTTCTTTTCGTCCTTATAGGCTTGATGGTACCAGGAGGCACGTCCACACTAAGCAAATATCCAGGAGACCCAACTACCAGAGGACACACCCAAGATCATCCAGACCTTTTTTAGGGCAAACGTCATCCTGGGGAAAAGGGATGAACCAACAACGACCCTCCCAGTAATGCCACAACCGGTGAGTGTTAAGCAAGTTTGCCTCCTTAACACCCGTGATAATTTTATAGGTGGTAAAATCCATGCCTTTAGTGCACAATGGCAGTCTTTATCCACGGACAAATGGATTATGCTGTAGTACAGGGTTCCATTCCTGGACTTTGACCGGCTCCCTCAGCAGAGGGCACCCCCCAGACCCCTCACTTTCTCAAAAACTGACCAGATCACCTTAGACAAGGCCATGCAGCTTTTTATAAAACATAAAATTGTAGAGAAATGTGTTCACTATGGTGATCAAAGCTATTAAAAGTGATGGTACTGCTAGAGTGATTCTGGACTTAAAACATCTCAATGATCATATTGACCCTATCCTTTTTAAAATGGAATCCATCAAAGATGTTGTACACCTAATACAACAAAATTGTTCTTCATGAAAATTTATTTTAAAGATGCCTATTTTTCTGTGTTAGTAAAGCCTTCTGAATGGCTCAGATTTATATGGAACGATCAGCCTTTCCAGTTTACCTGCCTTCCTCAGGGTTTCACTTCTGCTCCTCGCATTTTCACAAAGCTTCTTAAACCCGTCCTCTCTCATTTGAGGAAGCTTGGGATCATGATATCATGTTATATAGATGACTGTATATTTATTGCTGAGTCACCAGATGACCTACAAAAACATGTGACCTATGCTATGCAGCTGTTCGACTAATTGGGACTTACAATTAATATAAACAATTAATGTAAAGAAGTCAGTCTTGGAGCCAACACAAAAAGTGGAATTCCTTGGCATAATTCTGACTTCTAGTAATATTTTTTTTTTTTTTTTAACGTAGGGAAGAGGGCCAGCCAAGGGCAAAAAAAAGAAAGTTAGAAAAAAGCCCACTTGAACGCTGGCTCTCCAAAAAGTACAAAAAGTGCCAAAACCGCCAGCCAGAATTAGGGGAGCAAATGCCTTGATACCTCCCTCTTAAAAGAAGACAAGTTGTAGGAATTTGGAAATACAGATGCAGGGAGGGAGTTCCAGAGTTTACCAGTGAAAGGGATGAATGATTGAGTGAGTGTACTGGTTAACTCTTGCATTAGAGAGTGGACAGAATAGGGATGAGAGGAAGAAGAAAGCCTTGTGCAGCGTGGCTGCAGGAGGAGGGGAGGCATGCAGTTAGCAAGATCAGTAGAACAGTTACCATGAAAATAGCGATAAAATATAGAAAGGGATGCAACATTTCGGCGGTGAGAAAGAGATTGAAGACAGTTAGTCAGAGGAGGGGAGTTGATGAGACGAAGAGCTTTTGATTCCACCCTATCAAGCAAAGCTGTGTGACTGGAACCCCCCCAAACATGCGAAGAGTACTCCATACAGGGACGGATAAGGCCCTTATACAGAGTAAGCAGTTGGAGGGCGAGAAAAACTGGCGGAGACGCCTCAGAACACCTAACTTCATAGAAGCTGTTTTAGCAAGAGATGAGATGTGAAGTTTCCAGTTAAGATTATGAGCAAAGGACAGACCGAGGATATTCATTGTGGAAGAGGGAGACAGTTGAGTGTCATTGAAGAAGAGGGATAGTTGTCTGGAAGGTTGTGTCGAGTTGATAGATGGAGGAATTGAGTTTTTGAGGCATTGAAAACTACTAGATTTTCTCTGCCCCAATCGGAAATTTTAGAAAGATCGGAAGTCAGGCGATCCGTGTCAGTCCCGCGTGATCTGTTAATTTCCTGAAGGGTTGGACGTCTCTGAAAGAACGTGGAAAGATGTAGGGTGGTATCATCAGCGTAGGAGTGGATAGGGCAAGAAGTTTGGTTAAGAAGGTTAATAGAAAGAGAGTGTGGGTGACAGGACAGAACCCTGAGGAACATCCCTATTAATAGGTTTAGGAGAAGAACAGTAGCCATCTACCACAGCAGCAATAGAGCGGTTGGAAAGGAAACATGAGATAAAGTTGCAGAGAGAAGGATAGAAGCTGTAAGAGGGCAGTTTTGAAATCAAAGCTTTATGCCAGACTCTATCAAAAGCTTTTGATATGTCTAACGCAACAACAAAAGTTTCACCGAAATCTCTAAAAGAGGATGACCAAGACTCAGTAAGGAAAGCCAGAAGATCACCAGTAGAGCGACCTTGACGGAAGCCATACTGGCGATCAGACAGAAGATTGTGAAGTGACAGATGTTTGAGAATCTTCCTATTCAGGACCTATCAAAACATTTTAGATAAGCAAGAGATTAAAGCTATATGAAGGTAGTTTGAGGAGTTAGAACGGTCACCCTTTTAAGGAACAGGCTGAATGTAGGCGAGCTTCCAGCAGGAAGGAAAGGTAGAAGTCGATAGACAAAGTTTGAAGAGTTTGGCCAGGCAAGGTGCAAGCACAGAAGCACAGTTTTTGAGAACAATAGGAGGGACCCCATAAGCCTTCCGAGGGTTTAGGCCAGCAAGGGCATGGAAAACATCATTACGAAGAATTTTGATTGTAGACATGAAATAGTCAGAGGGAGGAGGAGAGGGAGGGACAAGCCCAGAATCGTCCAAGGTGGAGTTGTGAGCAAAGGTTTGAGAAAAGAGTTCAGCTTTAGAGACAGAAGAGATGGCAGTGGTGCCATCAGGATGAAATAAAGGAGGGAAAGATGAAGAAGTGAAGTTATTTGAGATGTTTTTGGCTAGATGCCAGAAGTCACGAGGAGAGTTTGAAAGATTTTGACATTTCCTATTTATGAAAGAGTGTTTGGCAAGTTGAAGAACAGACTTGGCATGATTCCGGGCAGAGATATAAAGTGCATGAGATTCAGGAGATGGAAGGCTCAAGTACCTTTTGTGGGCAACCTCTCTATCATGTATAGCACGAGAACAGGCTGAGTTAAACCAAGGTTTAGAAGGTTTAGGTTGAGAAAAAGAATGAGGAATGTACGCCTCCATGCCAGATACTATATGCGTTCAGCACAAAGAGATGGGTCTCTGACACAGAAGCAATAATCATTCCAGGGAAAATCAGCATAATACCTCCTCAGGTCCCCCCAACTGGCAGAGGCAAAACGCCAGAGGCACCTTCGCTCTGGGGGATCCTGCAGAGGGATTGGAAAAATAGGACAAGATACAGAAATGAGATTGTGATCGGAGGAGCCCAACGGAGATGAAAGGGTGACAGCATAAGCACAAGGGTTAGAGATGAGGAAGAGATCAAGAATGTTGGGCGTGTCTCCAAGGGTGCTGCACCACTTGCTCTAGGTCATGGAGGATAGCAAAGTTGAAGGCTAGTTCACCAGGGTGGTCAGTGAAGGGAGAGAGGAAAGCCAAAGCTGGTGGTGAACATTGAAATCTCCAAGAATGGAAATCTCAGTGAAAGTGTAGAGGGACAGAATGTGCTCCACTTTAGAAGTTAAGTAGTCGAAGAAATTACTATAGTCAGAAGAGTTAGGGGAGAGATAAACAGCACAGATGAATTTAGTTTGAGAGTGACTGTTAAGTCGTAGCCAGATGGTGGAAAATTCGGAAGACTCAAGAGCGTGGGCACGAGAGCAAGTTAAGTCATTGCGTACATAGACGCAACATCCAGCTTTGGAATGAAAATGAGAATAGAGAAAGTAGGAGGGAACAGAGAAGGGACTACTGTCAGTTGCCTCAGACAGCTGTGTTTCGGTGAGGAAAAGAAGATGAGGTTTAGTAGAGGAGAGGTGGTGTTCCACAGATTGAAAATTAGATCTAAGACTGCGAATGTTGCAGAAGTTAATGTAGAAAAAGTTGAGGGAGGTGTCAAGGGATTTGTGGTCTTCAACAGGAGAGGTATCCGACCTGGGGACATTTTTGGTCCCCTCCCCAGAGGGGGACTCCGAGGCGTTGTTTATTTTGGGTCCCACACACTTCACCTTCGAAGGAGGGAGTGTATAAAACATCAGGGAAAAATTTTACTAAGGAAGGAAGTAACTTTGCATGACTTGGCCTCCTTTATTAGTATGGCTGTAGCTTCCACCCATGCAGTACAGTTAGCCCCTCTTAGGTATAAATATCTTGAGATAGTTCGGAATAGAGAACTTGATCGTAGCCATGGAAATTATGATGTTCCTATTACCCTCGACAATCATGCTAAGGACTTAATAAATTGGTAGATCCACAACATTGATACTCAATTCAACTCACCGTTTTCTACTTCTCCTCAGTCAGAATTATACACTGATGCCTCCCTGACTGGTTGGGGCACAATTTTTGATGGTTCAAGAACAGGAGGTTTTTGGGCTCAGGGTGAACTTAATCATATCAGTCACTTGGAGTTAAAAGCCATTTTAATAGGGCTGCAATCAATTTGTGGCAACTGCCAGAATACACACATTCGCCTTCGATCTGACAATACTACTGCGGTTGCTTGTATCGATAGGTGTGGCAGCACTAAACTTAATCTTAATGTGTTGACTGAAAGAATTTTTGACTGGGCACAATCCAGAGGAATTACTCTATCTGCTGAACATGTTAGTGCCACTATTTATAATGTTGAGGCAGACCACCAGGAATCGAGAGTGATAAATTTAGATGCTGAGTGGATGGATGCTTATACCCGAGGTTTTCAGATGGCTTTGTCACAAATTTTATACCCCAGATGTGGATCTCTTTGCCTCGCGCATTAATGCTCAGGTGGCCACCTATGCTTCCTGGAAACCAGATCCATCCGTGACGTACATAAATGCCTCCCCAATTCATTGGGGTCATGGAAAATTATATGCCTTTCCTCCCTTTTATCTCATTGGCAGGGTGCTGAAAAAACTTCAGGAGGACAGGGCAACGCTATGGGCAATCTTACCCCTCTGGCCGACCCAGGTGTGGTTTCCCAGAGCTTTACAACTACTGGCCGCCACTCCTCTCCTACGCCAGAATTCGTTGATTTTGCCTCAAGATGTTGACCGCATACACCCATGGATTCCAAAGTTAATTTTAGCGGCAATGTTGCTATCAGGCGATCCTTCGAAAACCAGGACCTTTCACCAGCAGTTGCCGAGTTTTTACTTAAGTCATGGAGAGGAAGTACGCAATTACAGTATGGGACACACATTGAAAGATGGATGTCGGTTTGTCTCGGGAGGAAAATCGATCCTTTTCAACCACCTCTCTATTTCTTGTTAGACTATCTTTTACAAGAATTTAATAAAGTGTCAGGGCGCAGTTATAGCTCTATGAACTCCATACAATCGGCCATTTCAGCTATTGCTAGTATAGAGCACATACCTATAGGTCGGCATCCTTTGGTTTGCCGATTTATGAAGGCCAGATAAGGCCTTCTTTCCCACGATCTCGCATCACCTGGGATCCAGAATTAGTTTTAACCCACATAGATGGCTTGGGTGAAAATGCAGAATTATCCACAATACAACTTTCAAGAAAACTAGTTACGTTGATGTTATTGCTTTCTGGCCAACGTGGCCAGACACTACATCTTTTGGATATCAGGAATATGTCTGTGTCAATATCCAGAGTGTCTGTGTCAATATCCAGAGTCTCTTTAATGATAGGGGACCCTCTGAAGACTTTGAGGCCAGGTGACCATTTATCGGAACTGACCTTTGATGCTTATGCTCCAAATTAAAGGCTCTGTGTATGTACTACTGTTACATGTACTTCTGCCATTAGAGGATCAAATACTAGATTTTTTCTTACTTCTAGGCCCCCATCTAAGGTAGCTTTACGAGACACATTAAGACGGTGGACCAAAGATTTATTGCAAGCTGCGGGAATTGACCTTACATTGTTTTGCCCTCACTCCACCAGGTCAGCTGCAGCTAGTAAGGCTGCCTTGAAACTACCACTCTCCACGGTCATCTCCACTGTCGGATGGTCCATTGAGTGCACGTTCGCTAGATTTTACAAGAAACCATTAGGGAAGCCAACATTATTTGCAGAAGCAGTACTGTCAACAGACTGTTAACTCTGCAGATGCAGGGGGGTTGTTTTTTGTGCATATGTTTGTCTTTGAGTGTAAGATGTTTTTTGGTGATGGAACTTGGGACAATAAAATTGTCATACACCTGCATTAAAATTGTTTTTACCAAATACTTAGCAACTGGGTTTATGCCTGACTGTAGTACTTAATGTGCTGCTGTAGGTTTGAGGAACCTCTCTGAAGGTTTTGTTAGATACCTTGTGATGCCAGTTAATTGTCGTGAAGTGATATTGTAAGATTAAATGAATACTTACCAAGTGTGAAGTTTGATCTGAATTTCATGAACAATTAACTGCATCACTTAGGTATTAAACACCCTCCCTACCCTATATCTACCCTGTCTTGTTATTTGATGTTCAGGGGGACCTAAACCTTTTTGTAAGCATAAGGCCTGCTTCCTCAAACCTACACTCTAAAGGACTGGCGTGGATCAGCAAAGCGGGCATCTCGTTCAATACCTAAGTGACGCAGTTAAATGTTTGTGAAATTCAGATCAAACTTCACACTTGGTAAGTATTCGTTTAATCTTACAATTCTTCAAGTTAGCCAGAATCAGTGCTCTTCTGACGATGTGATATCTAAAGGCCTATCCAGATGACTAGCACAGCTCATTGGGCATTGCTGCAAGTAGGTAAAGTCCACAATCAGACTGTGTGGTACAATAATTACAACTATGGTGGCTGATAGAGCTCTATTAGATAGAGCTCTTGAATATGAGGTCTCTGACCACTGATCTGTAGTGGGAACAGGGACAGATATGTTAGTCAATCACTAAAGTGAACCTCTGCACCTTGCCTCCATAATGAAACCTGTGTGTCTAGTGACATCATATTACCAAGCATGAGCAGTATCTGATGATTTCACCAACCAACTAATACAGCCACTCTGCCCATTTTTTAGCAAGCACAAGCAGAAAATGATTTAATCAATTGGCAAATTATTTACTTTCGCCTAAGAACAATGCTTAATTGTCTGGATGGGCCTTCTTAATCTGAAGATACTTCTGAAAAGGTTCCACTTGAGAGTTGAAAAGACCATGCAGACTGTGACAGTGTACCTAATAGCCATTTCAGAAAGGTTTCTAGCAATGAGAGAACTGATAGGATACACTTATGAGCCCAAAATAAGTAACCAAATATTGAAGTGGCATTTCAAGTATGTCCTCATCTGTAAAAATTGAGCCTGCTAAATAGCAATACTTTCTTTTCATAAATGTTATAAATCTATAACTGTGTTGCACTCAGTTGTATATAGCAGATATAACAGGCAACTCATTAGCACTGTAGTGCTATGGCATATGCTCACCAAACTACTCATCAGGGCTGCTCTAGCTTGATTTGCAACATGCTCAGCTTTGCAGATAGCATCCTGATGTGCCGCACTCATTAGTGCATTGTATTGCCGCCAGAAGGGAGCAAAACGGCTGTCACTGTACCATGGGGATGCATGCTGCTCCATGTTTTTTATGTACATCTGAAAAAAAAAAAAAAAAAAAAATGATTTAATAAATAAATAAGCAAATAAAAAAAATTTAAAATAAGAAATGATATTTTCTTTCATACATAACAGTAACTATGTTAATGTGGATTTGAACATAATAATCTGATAGCACTTTTTTCCTGCTTACTTAATTTGGTTTTGGAAAGACTAGCTAAAAATTTCAACTTTTTGATCTATAAAAGTTATTGTATAGTACTTCATTACCATGTATATTTTCAAACAATGTTGTCTATCAAGGTTTTCACTCCTTTTCTATCTATCAGTTTCCCTCTTCAAGACTTAATGTTTTATGATTTTTCTTATGCTTTTCCTCGGTACCTGTTTCATCCACCTATCCTGATTGAGTTGTCCATCATATGATATCCATCATAGCAGGCAATAGAGGAGCAGAAACACAAATACTGTGGTGAAAGCACCACAAGCTTAAGGGGTAACAAGAAGAAACTGCCGATAGCAATGAACGGCTGACAAATGTGGTGCCTCCTCCTCATCCCCTTTTTTGTTTTGGTGTTCCATGCAAGATTTAACTTTGTTTCTAATAAAATATTTTGTGACCAATAAAATGTTGTTTTGTGACCATTTAATGTATATACAAGACCATAACTCCTCAGGAGGTGTTCCCAACATCCTACTTGCAACCTCGTTACCATGGCAACAATGTCCCCCCTATATGTTGATGGATACCATTTTGTGGCTGGAAGTTGCTCTTCGCTGTTAAGTTTCTTGAATCCTGGCCCAGATCAACTTCGGTGCAGTTCCCACCAGAAGTAGCATGGTTGCATGTAATGTCATTGAGTCAAGTTAACCCACATTAAATTGAATAAATTGCTTTATTCAATCGTATCTCCTTAATCATCAAGTTGTATTACATCACACTAATCGAGAGTTGACTGTATTGGAAAAAAGACCAGATGTGGTATGTACAATAGAAACAAAATAAAAAATTATGCTGGACCAAGGGGGGAAGAAGTGCTACAACTGGCAATGGTAAACACACTGTACCAAAGGGTGAAGGAATATACAAGGTATAGAGGGGAAGAAGAACCATCAGTCTTGGATCTGATTTATACGAAAAAAACAGAGCCTTGTCCAACCATCAAACAATATAGTCCAATGGCAGTATGTGATCATGTAGTCCTAGAAGTTGAATTGGAAGATCAGGAAATTTTGAGAAAGGATGAGGGACACAAACAAGGGGAAATTTTGAGATAGGATGAGGGACACAAACAAGGAAGGCTGAATCACACTAAGACAAATTCTGAAGGATTAAGTAAGTATTTTGGTAGTATAATTTTGAAAGAAACCATGCAAGGCAAGGCGAGACAGTTCAAGAGAAGTATGAAATCTTCCGACAAGTACAATACAGGGGTAAGGAGGCATGTTTTGGAATTCAGAGTTAAAGAGAGCATACACAAGTGGTATAATGCTACATGCATGAAAGCTAAGAAGAAATTAAGGAAGCAGATAAATGAAGAGAAAAGAAAACAATATAAAGAGGCATGAAACAAATATATTAGAATAAGGAAGGAGGAGGAGAGAAAGTTTGAAAGGCATGTTGTAAAAGGATGTGGTGAGGAACCCAAGCTATTCTGCAAGTATGTAAATGGAAAAATGACAAACCATGACACCATCACTAAGTTAACTAAGAAAACATGGTACATATGAAACAATGGAAGAAATTAGTGAACTGATGAATGAGAGTTTTAGATCAGTATTTAATGTAGGAGATTTTATAGAACCAAACGATGAAGTGATGCAGGAAGGGTTATTAAATGTTATGGTGCATAAATAGGAAATTAGTAAGGTTGGAAAGCAATGGGGCCAGATGGAGTGTCAGGATGGACACAGAGAATATAGATAACAATTGGTACCCCTAATTTGGGAATGGAAGAGCGCAAATATAGTCCCAATACATAAAGGAGGAAAAAGAACCGAGTCCTTGAATGATAGAGATGTTGTGGGAAGGCTCTGAAATTGTGATTAGAGAAAAATGACTGGATTATCGGAGGAAAATGAAATCATAAATAACCCTTAATTTTGATTCAGAAAAGGAAGCTCATGTCTAGCAAATCTACTAAGTTTCTATATATGGGTAGTAGATGAGGTACCTACAAGCAAGAGATAGATGGGTAGACATAGTGTATTTAGATATTAAAAAAAGGCTTGTGAAAAATAAAACATATAGGAGGAGTACAGGGAAGTGTCTTAGCTGGATGAGGGACTACTTAACAGAAAGAGAAATGAGGATAGTGATAAGAGCCACCCCATCAAGTTGAAGCACAGTACCTAGTGGTGTGCCACAGGGGGGGGCGGGTTAGTGCTGACACCAATAATGTTTCAATATATATATATATATATATATATATATATATATATATATATATATATATATATATATATATATATATATATATATATATATATATATATATATATATATATATATATATATATATATATATATATATATATATATATATATATATATATATATATATATATATATATATATATATATATATATATATATATATATATATATATATATATATATATATATATATATATATATATATATATATATATATATATATATATATATATATATATATATATATATATATATATATATATATATATATATATATATATATATATATATATATATATATATATATATATATATATATATATATATATATATATATATATATATATATATATATATATATATATATATATATATATATATATATATATATATATATATATATATATATATATATATATATATATATATATATATATATATATATACATATATATATATATATATATATATATATATATATATATATATATATATATATATATATATATATATATATATATATATATATATATATATATATATATATATATATATATATATATATATATACAGGCTAAGTAGCTACATAAATTTGTTTGCCAATGATGAGAAAGTCTTCAGAGTAACAAGGAACAAAGAATCGCAGCGAGATATCAATAACGAAGATGATTATATGGAATTACAGAGAGATATCAGTAAGATCTGGTAATGGAACCAGAAGTGGAAATTAGAATTTAATGCCCAAAAATGTTGATGTGATAGAAATGAGTGGCCGCCGTGGTACAGTGGAACCATGCGTGCTTTGGGGTCCGAGGGGTCTCCAAGCGCAGGGGTTTGAATCCTGTCCACGGTCCAAGTGTAGGTTGGGCTTCCTCACTCGGGGCAACGGTTTCCTAGCGGGTGGGCTTTGAGATAGGAGGTACCCCAAAAAGGTATCTCCTTTAGCCCATAAATTCCCGTGAAAAGCCCACATGGTATATATTATATATATATATATATATATATATATATATATATATATATATATATATATATATATATATTATATATAAAAAAAAAAAAAGTAATAGAAGGCCTATGTACAAAATGGGAGAAGAGATAATGATGAAAAAGGAGGAGGAGAAGGACCTGGGAGTGATTATACAAGACATCCTGACCCCAGAAGGGCACATAAATGGATTATTTGCTTCAACATATGACACTCAAATATCAGGAAGGCATTTAATTAACTACATAGACAAGAAAGAATCCAAAGGATAGCTACAAAGATGGTGCCAGAAATAAAGGACTTTCCCTACAAAGATAGACTAAAGGAAATAGAACTTCCAACTTAGAAGGATATTGAACATATGGAAAAGATAGACAGACAAGACCTGGTATCATTGATTGAAGATGGAGATAGACAGACAAGATAACACTAAGATCAGGATAAGTCAATGTTTGAGAAGCATTGAAAATAGTTTTCCACATAGGATGGTGGATATCTGGAACAGCTTGAATGATGAGATTGTAACAGCAGAAAGTTTGTACAAATTTAAGAAAAATTTGGAAAACATTAGATATGGAGACAGGTCACACTATTGAAGAGTTATTGATATAAAGCAAGAAAGAGATGGGTGGGCTGACTGTATTTACTTGGATCTGAAGAAAGTGTTTGACAAAGTTCCACACACAAGACTTCTATGGAAACTCAGAGAAGAACCAGGCATAGGAGGAAGATTGCTAACATGAATGAGGGACTTTCTAAAGGACAGGGATATGAGGACTGTGACTGTCATTAGAGACAAAACATCTACATTTAAAGGAGTTTACAGTGGAATTCCTCAGGGATCAGTTTTGACTCCAGTTATGTTTGCGGTACATATAAATGATATAGCTGAAGAGGTAGAAAGTTACACAAGACTGTTTGCTGATGATGTGAAGATCTTGAAACAGGTGAAGGAAAATGAGGACTGTGACTTGCTCCAAGAGGTCTTAAACAAAATCTACAAATGAAATAAGAAATGGAAAATGGAGTTCAATGCAGTATATCGGAGTTTGGGAAAAGTAAAAATAGACCAGTTGGAATTTATAAGTTAGGGGAAGAAAACATTCAGAAAAGAACACAGAGAAAGACTTAGGAGTAATTGTTATGGATGATATGTCATCTAGAAGACACAAAGTAAAATTGTGGGGAAAATTTATTATCAACTCAAGAAAATAAGTGTGGTATATTCATACACTGATGAGGATATGATGAAGATTATTGTAACTGATACGTCCAGGGCTAGAATATGTAGCAGTGGTTTGGTCATCTGAAGAAAGATATTAGAAAGGTAGAGAAGATCCAGCAAGCTGCAACAAAGATGGTTCCAAGTTTGAAAGACCTCCATTATGAGGAGAGATTGTTAAGACTGGATCTAATATCCCTGGAACAGAGAAGAAGGCAACATTTAGACTTATAGGAGGAGTCAACAAATATGACAAAGATGATTTGGTAATGTGTGATGAGCGTTCCACGAGGGGGCACAGAAAGAAACTTAAGAAGGACACATGGAGGAGGGACATGAAGAAATACAATTTTCCATACAGAATTGTTGAAACTTGGAATGCATTAGATATAGAAGTGACTGAAGCAACAATACATAACTTTAAGATGAAGTTGGATAATTTTTGGGATTACAGAAATGGAACAGCACGAGCATAGCTCCCCTCCTGTATGCTGCAACTAGGTAAATACACACACACACACATTGGAAGAAATAAAAAAGGAAAACAGTGCCTTTAAGAAGTGTAAGGACTATGAAGCAGCATTGGAAAGACTAAAGCAAGTGGGGACAGGGGAAGGAGCAATGATTAAAACAAAACTGGAAGAGTGGAAGGAAGGCATGGTAAAAAGAATAAGAGGATGAAAAAGTTAAGCAGCAAAAAAAAAAAAAAAAAAAAAAAAAAAAAAAAAAGATACAAACAATTATTAAAAAGAAAGAGGTAGTGAGAGACATAGTAGATGGAAGAAAAAAAAAAAAAGGTTATATATGGTCTAGCTATAAGAAGAAAAACCCAGTGAAGTCTGTGAGGGAAAACAAGGAGTAAAAGATGGTTAAGAAAAAAATTTCAGTAATTCAGGATGAGGAACAGGAGTTAGAAAAGAAACTGAAGCAATATATACATTTAGAAAATCTAGTGAGGGAACTAAAAGGCCATAAAAAGTTAAAATAAGATTCCAAAAGGGGGGTCAAAGAAATATCAGCAAGGACCGGAACACTGGCTGGAAATACAAAATATAAACATTTGGATTAAAGAGGCATATGAACCAGGAAGAAAGGGAAAAAGAGAGAGAATTGAGAAATGAAGCTAGGGATAAAAATAAGAGAAGGACAGTGAACAAGAAGAAATTTTACTGGAGAGTATTACACATGAGGCTGAGAAAATTATATATCTGGGAAGGGGAAGAAATACACTGAGTTATGTATACAAACACAGATGGAGTATCATCAGTAGTGCTGGAAGAGACACTATATGTATACATATTTGAAAAAAGACTGGATTATTTTTTTATTCAGTCAACCTTTCATACGAGTAATAACTCTTGTCCATGCATTTTTTGTATCCAAATTGTTAACTGTGAAATAAAATGAAGTGTCATCTGGATAGAGAAAGGAGGTTATTTCAAATTCCCTTAAAATGAAAGACAGTTCAGTAGTATATATAGTATAATCATTTTAGGATGAAACATCTTACTGAAATTCATTTCCAAATTCTGTAATACATTACTGATCTTGTTAGCCACCATCTGGCACTCAAGACTCATTAGCAAAATTCATGACAGTATTGCTACCATTTGTGAATGTAGTATCCACTACAGCACATCTTTTACCACCTCTGCAAGTTCAGTTTTCCTGCTAGCTATATTGTCATCCCTAACAGATTTTACAACAAGGAGGCTTTTTTTGTGATAGGATTTAGTATTACTCACATTCCCATTTGCAATTGGATTAGCACACAGGTTAACCATTGTTAAAGTTAAAATTTGTGTGGCATCCAGTACATCTGGTACTCTCCAGAATGACAACCAAGCAAACCCAACTCCCAATGTGGTGCTCCAATCACAGCAGTAGCCTCCCAGTAAATAGCTTAAACTCACAAGTCTGAGCTAGACTCAATCTGCTGACCTTGGCAATGCCAGGCCAGCGTGTTAGAAGTGTACTATCCAGAGTTACTTATTATCTCATCTTTCATGTTAGCTAGTACATTTCTCTTATTCCCAGTTACTAATGCACAAGTAGCACCAATATCACTTCCTACTGAGACATCTCCCCACACACTAGAATGCACATTAACAAGTGTTGATAATCTCATCTTTCACCTCAAAATGCTTCTGGTTCAGGTCCTAGCCACTAGTTTGGACATGCAATCACCTAGGCTAGTACCACTACTACCTTGCTTTAGTTTACTCTCCAAAGCTCTATTCCTTTCATTTAACTTGTCATTTTCCTTGCATAGCCTCTATACCTGCTTACCCAGCTCATCAACTAGCTTCTGATGCTCCTAATGGACATGCATTACTTTCTTTCTGCATGGGCAACACATCCAATTCTCATCCTTCACATCCTACAGACAGAGGCAGTGGCATAGTGGATAAGGTGGTGAGCATGGGATTGGGCATACATCCACGCGTAGGTTTGAATCCCACCATGTACAACCTTAAACACTTTGCCATTTGCTGAATGGTTTTAAATTACCTACAAGTTACCAAGATACCCAGGTTCTAGGTGGTTACACCCAAGATGAGCTTGGGTGGTGACATATTGGTACCACTATAAATAAAATTGCCTGCACCACTAATGGGTGGAAGCTTAACAGCGCTTTCCATACACTCTTCAAGTATGTCTACAGGTGGTATAGGCAACGTAAACACACACACACACACACACACACACACACACACACACACACACCTTATGATACCAGTTAGGACACAGATCACAACCCATCTATTCTGAGGATGAGCCAGCCCCCACACTGACCTTAAAACCTACAAGAGCTGACAAAATTTACAATAACAGTGGCAAAAAATTGGGTTAAAAATGAACCAGCACCATGCAGCTTCCATAATGTAGACAACCAGAGGCTTACCATTCACTCCCTCTGATATCGATATTATTAACACCCAAAAGACAAAAACCTGCTTCGATACTGGTCCAGAATGACTTCAGGATTGCATATATCAGTAACAACAGTAGCTGGATAACTTTCATTTGCCAGTATATATGGAAAAACACAGGAGCTAACCTTTGGTAAGTGGCACTGTCCTAATATAGACATCCTTCCAGCTGTCCTCATTTCCCAGCTCCCCGTTTTGCAGCTCTTTCACTTGACTGATAACCAAAACTAACCTAACCCTAACTTTAACCTAACTAAGTTGAGGCGACACACACTGCTAGTATGTCTTCCTCAGAACCCTTCTGATCAATAGCATAGTTAGGTTAGGTTAGTTTTGGTCATCATATTTTAATTTCAACAATGTGTCAGCCGAATGAAAGCGCTGCGAAGGGAGAGGCGGGAAACGAGGACAGCTGGAGGGACGTCTATATTAGGGCAGTGCCAAGTAAGTATATTATGTCTCACCTCTAGTGATAAAAAAAATAAATAAATAAAATAAATAAATAAGGCCTACTGAAATGCTGATCCCTATCAAACTGCATTATTTTTTATTGATGTACCTAATACTCCACTCTCCTTCATAGACGTTATCTACTTGCAGCATTTCTTCCATGTCCTTACTCTGCCATTAGCACTTGTCATCAGCAAAGGCTAGAATTTCTAATCCTTGCTAATCAACTACTAGATATATATTGGGAAGATCACACAACCCTTTCTCATTATAATCAAGCGCTTATACTACTCCACTGTTGGCAGACAAGGTTATCACAATATGTTAGTAAGTAGCACTGGCAGACAGCAGTGGCAAACGAACAATTTCACTTCCCACAGATTCAGCTGCACCCACAAATTCCTCATTACTCTAGTCACAAAGCAGTGTGACAATGTTGCACGTGGCCATTATTTGATAGATGACACATTGCAATATACTAGAACGAGTAATATATCACTCACTAATGACTCGTGAAGGCTTCCTCAGCATACTCTCTAGTCTAGACTCGATGCAAAAAGTTGAGGTAAACACAATTTTCTCTCCCAAGTAAGAGAAAACTCGTTATTTCAAGGGTTCCAAAGCTAAACAGTTTTACATTTTGTCCCTTATTCTCTTTTCTTATATTGACTGTTTTAAATTAGTTCTTGTTTAAATTATTGGGAAAATTATTGGGAAAACTTCAATGTATTTACTATAGTGATTATGTGAGATCAGGGGGACAAAGCAAGAGGTGGTTTATAGGTGTGTCAGGAGTAGAGAGTAGGTAGGCGTATGCAAGGAGGATGCTGGGGCCCGTGGAACTACCCTACAGGAGAGAGGAATGCAGACCTAAGAATAAGTTTATAAATGGAGTGATAGAATATATGCTTATTAAGAATGTGCCTAAAAGCTGCGTAGAAGACTGAACGCGTTGAAGAAGGCGACCTAACTATCTTGTCGTACTATGGCGCATCATATTAACAGAATCTTTGAAGGTGGGATACAGTAGCTGTGAGGAGTTCTTATTATGATCGAACTCTTCAAGACACGGGAAGCAGTCTTACAGCTTTACTGATCAACTCAGACATTTGATGGCAGGGCCTCATTGAATTCCGATCTGCTAATGATTGTTCTACTGCTGTATTCGATTACTTCAGCAACTAGGAAACTATAGTAATTATAATTACTTCGTCTGGCTGTCCACCGGCGCCTGACCACAAGGCTTGATCAGGTTGTATACATAGTTTCTCTCTCTCTCTCTCTCTCTCTCTCTCTCTCTCTCTCTCTCTCTCTCTCTCTCTCTCTTCTTCTTCTTCTTCTTCTTCTTCTTCTTCTTCTTCTCCTCCTTCTCCTTCTCCTTCTCCTTCATCTTCTCCTTCTGCTTCTCCTCCTCCTTCTATCCACTTCAAATGTATAAAACGAAGCTTAAAAAAAATTAGTGAATGCTAAGTAATGAGGTACTTGGTTGATTACTGTATACGTAATGGCTTGTTAAGTAGTTACAAAGATAATTACAGGGTTAACTGGTTACTGCCTACATATATGAGAATTAATCATGGTTTCGTGGTGAAGGTGAAAAGAACAACATAACGACTTATTAGTAGTTGATACATTTGTGATTATAGGAATGAGGTAATGACATAACTACGTTTCAGAGTACGTTGATTTTCATAAAGTGGATTGCGTATATAGTGATTCCAGATGGATGTAAGTTTTGAGCTTAATTAAGAATTTTTGAGGTTAATTGGAGAGAACAGAATAAGGGAGTGCAAGCACTTAGGTATAAGAAGTTTAACACGGTAACCAGTGTTCTCACTTTGAAACAGTTCGCTAGCTATTAAATGGAACTTTTCTAATTCCTTCCCTAAGCCTGCGAAGCCTTTATAAAGTAGCAACTGATCCAATTTACTACAATTAGTGTGGATACTGAATAGAAGTCTGAGAAGCAAAACCAAGCATTTCCGACTCATTCTTGTGGTCCCAGTATCGCTGGAGGGCTAAGGTAGGTACAATATAAAGTCAGAACCACGGTAAAGACATTTATAAAGTTGGCGGAAGACCAATGAAACGAACTTTCATTACTATGGAGAGAGAGAGAGAGAGAGAGAGAGAGAGAGAGAGAGAGAGAGAGAGAAATTACCAATAGCAACTTCTTTAAAGTTTATTCTGTATAGGACTATTATGGAAGAGAAAAATAATTTTCCTCTTCCATAATAGTCCTATACAGAATAAACTTTAAAGAAGTTGCTATAGGTAATCTCTCTCTCTCTCTCTCTCTCTCTCTCTCTCTCTCTCTCTCTCTCTCTCTCTCTCCATAGTAATGAAAGTTCGTTTCATTAAACTGATCTTCCGCCAACTTTATAAATGTCTTTACCGTGGTTCTGACTTTATATTGTACCTACCTTAGCCCTCCAGCGATACTGGGGCCACAAGAGTGAGTCGGAAATGCTTGGTTTTGCTTCTCAGACTTCTATAAAGTTGCTACTTTATAAAGGCTTCGCAGGCTTAGGGAAGGAATTAGAAAAGTTCCATTTAATAGCTAGCGAACTGTTTCAAAGTGAGAACACTGGTTACCGTGTTAAACTTCTTATACCTAAGTGCTTGCACTCCCTTATTCTGTTCTCTCCAATTAACCTCAAAAATTCTTAATTAAGCTCAAAACTTATATCCATCTGGAATCACTATATACGCAATCCACTTTATGAAAATTAACGTACTCTGAAACGTAGTTATGTCATTACCTCATTCCTATAATCACAAATGTATCAACTACTAATAAGTCGTTATGTTGTTCTTTTCACCTTCACCACGAAATCATGATTAATTCTCATATATGTAGGCAGTAACCAGTTAACCCTGTAATTATCTTTGTAACTACTTAACAAGCCATCATGTATACAGTAATCAACCAAGTACCTCATTACTTAGCATTCACTAATTTTTTTTAAGCTTCGTTTTATACATTTGAAGTGGATAGAAGAAGGAAAAGAAGGAGAAGGAAAAGAAGAAGGAAAAGAAGGAGAAGGAAAAGGAGGAGAAGGAGAAGGAAAAGGAGGAGGAGAAGGAGAAGGAGAAGATGAAGGAGGAGGAGGAGGAGGAGGAGGAGGAGGAGGAGGAGGAGGAGGAGGAGGAGGAGGAGGAGGAGGAGGAGGAGGAGGAGGAGAAGGAGAGAGAGAGAGAGAGAGAGAGAGAGAGAGAGAGAGAGAGAGAGAGAGAGAGAGAGAGAGAGAGAAACTATGTACACAACAACCTGATCAAGCCTAGTGGTCAGGCGCCGGTGGACAGCCAGACGAAATAGCAACAATGAGTCGTAGAGCGAGTGGCGAGTGGCAACCCTGACAAAGTACATTCTTGAGTAATTTGCAAGATTTAAGTCTCTACATACTTAATGCATTTAGCTCTTCAACTGCCCTTAGATTTCATAATTAGATTACCTCAATCTACCACTACCCTTGCGTTTATAATATACATTCTACACTGTATTCTGGCAGCATTATTATTTTCAAACTTCGTGACACCCAGCAGTTATTATTATTATTATCATTATTATTATTGTTTATTCATTTTTTTACCAAGAACACTCACCTTCATCTCGTCTTAAGACTGTGCAGGTGCAGATGTGTAATAGTTTCAGGTATTGTCACTAAGAAATTGTTCCAAGGAAACACTAGTCAACAGTGAAGGCAACCCACATCCTAGCTCCGTTGTGTTTCGTGGAGAACTGCCTACCAAACCCGTCAGAATGAAGCCTTCGAAGTCGAAACTCCGAACCGCTTCAGTGGTGATTGTTAGTTTCCCATCATACCACTACTTATATGGAGGCTCTGTTAATGAAGAGCGCTCTATAAGTGGACGTGACTTACTGTGTCAGTGCAAAAAGTCTGCTGTACAGTTGATATGCCAGAAAAAGCCAAAGCAATGTCAGGAAAATATACTTGAATCGCTATATAAAAGTTACAAATGTGGAATACTTGGTTACATTGGCTGCAGTTCACCTTCAGTGATTGTCAACTGTCGGGGCAGTCAAAGAGCCTCACTTGATGACACAATGTGTAATTATTACATCATGCTGGCCACCGACCAACGAGGAGTGAACACATTACACTCCCGTGGTGGCCGAGGGTGTGGAGGGCCTGGTGGCTGTGCTGTGGTGGTATTATAGTAATCATAATAATATTAATGGTGTTGTTGAAACGCCGCATTCGGTTTGAATCGTATTTATGTCTACAAACTAGTACATTCTATAATAATTGAATATATGTTATATATGCAAAACACATAATGCTAGGTGCACATTTTAAATAAATCAATAAATTAAACTTTAAACATTTCATCTTTAGAAACTAAACCATTTTTGTCTTCCTATAAATCCAACAGAAACTGAAAAAAGCTTCTATTGGCATAAATCAACACTTCACATGGAATGCTGAAAGCACTGAAAGCTCCATGGGGAGATTATAGTGAAAAACAGGGCCGCCCTCTATCGAAATGTAAGACCAAGGCACTTGAAACACTGGACGTTTACCAAGGCGACCCTTCCGGTTAGTGCTGTTGACAACTGCTTTAAATTTTGTGTGGAAAGTTTGTGTTTCACCCCCAGCCCAGGTGGTACCAGCCGTGGTGAACTGTGGTGCGGCCCATGTTGGCACCAGGCTGAGGCTTGTGATGAGGCAGCCAGCGTGGCACCTTGTAGGCTGCTCTGTACAGGGGGTGGGGAAGCATGGGTGGGAAGCGGAGGGAGGGAGGGAAAGCACCAAGTGATGGGGCATAGGGGTCCACAAACTTTATACTTGATAATTTTGCCTTCGGTTTGGTCTTGTGTTCCTGCTGTTGCAGTATATCCCCACAGAACCAGTGCTTCGTAAAACACCAGAAAGTTTATCATTCCATCCAGTCCTGAGCCCGGCGGGGCGCTGTGTGCCGTCTAGGCAGGGGTCAGGACTGAATCGTTATTCAATTGCCTCGACAAAGATGCCGAGAGAATGGACATCAATAGCATCATCAACGGGTACAACAAGCCTGTAGTGAACTGGGAGAGAACATGTAACACCAAATCAAACATGGAATAGCTCTGATTCATAACTATGGAATACTTTAACCACGGTCCCCTGACTCAGTGACTCATCGACATCTGTTGATGCCGACCCTGTCAGATGGACCTCATTACAAACTAGCTTCTGGAAGCAAACACTTAACTGTTCTTTTACATTCTAAGGTATGGACTAGACTGGAAAAAAAACATTGGTTTGGTTGCTGCTAACCCGTACACAGGTCAGCTGGGGTTAGTGGAAAATAAAGAAAGAAGCAGAAATACCAGAAAAAAATATTTTTGGATTTCATAAAGATAATTATGAAATGTTTACAATCCCTTTAAAAACCTCAAAATTTGATTTAAGAAAATATAGCATTAAAAGACTTAAGTTCACAATCAATAGAGAAACAATCCTTATACAAAAGCAATCACATCACTACCCATTTCTAAGGTGCCTAATTTGATGTTTCTGGTACGGGTCTGCGGGAGCTGTGACCTGCTGGTGCGGCGGCGGGCGGGCACCAGCTGCTGCAGCCTAGTCTGACTCACACAAACTACATTATGGAATGTAATAAAAACGCCTAAATGGAAGTACCAGACGATTAACACGGTTGTACATTTAGCACCAAAGTTTTGGTTTGAAAAGCATTATTACCATGATGTCTTATGTAATGTCTATGGCGTATGGAATAGCATACAATAGCAAATACCAAAAACAAATAAAGTAAAAAATGACATGAGCATAATAGACTGCCAGAGACAATACACTGCCAACTAGCTCTGCATGTTCACACAACTGTACTGACAAAGAACACTGAACTGTACTGAGGGCGGTATAGAGCCTTCCCTACACTGAGGCCAGGGCTGCGACGCTGCGCCACGGAGCGGGGCTACACCACCACGACTACACCAACAAAAATCCACTTGTGACTTCTGCTAATACATTTGTTTGACAATATAACTGTCCATGTGTCTTTTGGTTTCGTAATTATAAACAACTTGCATTAGTGGAGGAAGCTTTGAGATAGATAGGTTGCTTCTATCTACAAAGCTTCAAGAACAGAAATCCCAACACCATATTGGTTAGTAAATTTGTTAGTCGAGTAGAATGCACTACAGAAGAGGAAAAAGGTTAGTCAGATCTGAGCAGTCTCGAGATCACTTTGATATTCATACTTTGGGTCAGGTTTCTCAACATAGTTAACTGATTATGCTTTGGTCTGCATCACAACAGACCAGAGATTCATTCATGTGACTAGATCTCACATACGATGTCTTCTTGCAGTCAATCTTAGTTTACGACCACCACAAAGCAAGGCCACTTTGGTTTGTCTTATGCTCGCAGGTAACTCGCCTAACACAGGTGGTTGTGAGCAAGTGTCTGTGACTTGGGGTATTGCCTTCTTGTGGTGAGAGGGGGGCGGCGCGGGCGCAGTAGGACACTGACGTTCTCTTGTGGTGTGGGACTGGCAGCATCCATACAAGGTTCCGCTACCTGCAGCCAGCTGAGGCCCCGGCCAGTGTGTATGCCCCCGGGGCCAGACTATGGAGTGTATGGGCTTGACTGTGTGGTTGGCTATTATAACTTGGTAACTGGGAACCACCATCAACAACTATCCTACATGCATGACTTAAAACTAGGAGCCTTACTTGAGAATCAGTGCAAAAAATCAAAATAATCAGATCAAATAAACTAGGACCTGGATAGCTAGCATGTGACTAGGAGACTCGTGCATGCAACACAGTGCATGACTTGAGAAGTGTGGTGCAGTTAGGAGGGGGGAGGCGCCCCCAGTGGCGAGGGTAATGGATGGCCCCAACCCTGGCGAGGGAGAGGCCTGGAACATGGTGGCCCAGGGCCCTGGGAGGGTGTCGGGGCCGAGGCAGCACGCCCGGGCGGGCTCACATGGCCGCGAGTTCACATGACATCCTCTGGCTCGAGGAACCAAACAAACAAGGGAAACAGAAGTAAACTATATACAAATTGGGTACACTGGGCTGTCGGAAAGATCTCATCATTGTTACTGGAAGGCATGGAAAGGCACAAATGCTTTGTCTCATAGATATTCACAATAAATCAAGGCTACAACATTTGGACAAAATTTGAGACATGCACCTTCAATATTTGTATCATGATAATAATAAAAGAATGCCCATATAACAGTCCTCCATCTTAGCCTTCTCTGAACATGTCTTCCTCTGATAGTCCAGCCTTAGGCCGCTCACTCACTGGTATGTACAGAATCTCTATCTTCTAGGTGTTGCAGCCGAAGTGGCAGCTGAGGTTGCTGCAGCCGGTGGTGTTGCAGCTGAGGTGACAGCTGAGGTTGCTGGTGTTGCAGCTGAGGTTACTGCAGCTAAAGGTGCTGCAGATGAGGTTGCTGCAACTGAGGTTACTGCAGTTGAGGTTGTTACAGCTGTTGCAGCTGTAACTGAGGTGATAGCAGAGGTTGCTGCAGGTGAGTCTGCAGCTGAGAAAGGGGGAGCGGTTGGCGCGGCCGCCGAGGCCGGGTGTCGCCCGACCGGGGCGGGACGTCACCGCTACTCCAACTGCTCCAGGAACGTCGGAGACTTGAAGTACTCGGGCACCTGCTCGTCCAGACGCGCGATGATCTTATAGATCGCCTTCTTCCAAGACTGCTCCTGGTCCTTTTGCTCCTGGATGGCCTTGAAGAATTCCCGCAGCGTCTGTTCGACAACGTACCTGAAGTGCTCGGGGATCTGCTGACAAATTCACTTAATTAGTTCTGCGATTACTGGAAAGGGATGACCTACATCTCAAACTTTGAGTAAACAATGTGTAAGACTGGTACTTGCAGTGAATATCACACATTACTTATCAAATCACAATCAGATCCACGTAAAGCACAATCAAAATTAATACCTCAAGGTGGTTGTTGCGGTTGTAGTGAAGATTTAAGGCGCGGATGATCTCCGATTCAAATGTGACGGAGATGTCATCCGCATTCTTAGTTCCTTCACTCAAGCTTTGTCTCGCATACTTCTCCATCTGGATGTAGTAAAACTCCCTGCGGAGAAAGAAAATGTCAGTTAGATTATGAAAAAAAAGAACCTAAAGTAATCCTGAAGTAATTTGACAAATAGAATACACTTACTATATACACAGAGTATTTCCTAGATCATTTGGCAGCGCGAGCCTAGAATATTGAGCAACACAATTCCCACATAAACCTAAATAAGCCTCGCACTCTACCTCACTAAATGTGTCACTGACTGGTACGAGTAATGTGTAATGTGAATAATGTGGAAACTTCATTGATGATGGAAAAGATCTTGGTGACGACTATAGTGCCAATGAAGAGAGTTGATGGGAAAATAAAGAGCTTGGTGATAATTACAATGCGCTAGAATATAGTAAAGAGGACATAGGCGAAAAAGAGAGCAAGGAGATGACATCAGAGGACAGACTATGAAAAACGAGAGTGCAATATAGTATAAGTGGTAACCGGCACGAATAATCAAATCGTCGTGTACAACTACTAAGCGAGGTGACATGCCACATATTTCTGCATGACAGTGGAGCGGCGGCACACCTAGGATGGCAAGGGAAAGAGGGCGGTGGATGGAGATGCGGGACCCGTATGTCAGTTGAGTATCAATATGTATATACAGCAATGCGAGGCGTTTTGACTTCAAAAATGTGCGCAGGAGAACACGTTAGACCAAAAAGACATAGTGATGATTAAAAAAAGGCAGAGAACGGTGAGGTGATAAGGCTGGAGAAAAGAAACAATGGAGAGGAATGTGCATGATGGATAGAAAAATGAGGTTAAGAGAAAACGGAAGGGGGAAAACAGGACGACAGGGACCCACATCACTCTTACAGCTATTCGTCAATTACAGGAATAGTTTATTGGTATACGTCACATACCAAGTCTTACGCATCATTGTTTTTTCGCACAATTAGGCACACGAGTGATTTATTTTTCCATTTGTTGCATTAACTCTCCTTCTCAGACAAACTTAAGCAGCGATAAATGAACTGGAATATTTTAGTTATACAAGCATTCAGTTTCGCAAAATTCGTTCTCCTTCTGAGGCAAATACGACAAAAATCTTCCAGTCAACGTTCCCTACACTTTGACAGAAGAGTGAGTTAACTGGAATATTTTTGCTTTCAATTTACTAAGGTTCGTTCTTCTCCAACAGTCATCTTCTCTCACATTGGAGCAGAAGAATCGGTTGGGAGTATTTTTTTGTATCTAGCGCATTCCAAGGTTAGCTCTCCTTCTTAAGTGACCAATACCAGTTTACCGTTGGGGTGCGGGGGCTGCTTCCTTCCCACGGCAGCATGCAGGACTCAAGGGTCGCCCACATGGCCTTCGTTCCAGGAGGCCAGGTGGAGGTGTCTCGGTCACACATCACCGCATGCACTACACACGCTTAGCTTTTCCATCAGTTACATATAAAGCTTAATTTGAAAGTAATCTTTGCAGGGACTTGATCACGTTAAATCGTGTTTGATTCTGGTTTACTTAAATCTGACAATCTTGTTTAATATTTTCTAACATAACTAATCAAGAAATAACTCCGGTGACTGAACAATCACAGTTTCAGAAAGTATACGAAGCGGTGAGCGAGACGAGACATCATGAAGTCAACTTTCTGTTTTATAATTGAAATTGAATTAAATTCGACGACGGAGAACTTATATAACACTGTTACGTGGAACAAAATAAGAACACAAAGGGAGGAAGAACTAACAGCATCATCAGCACTATTGGTCGTTATGCAGCTGCTGTGCCTAACCTAAAGCAAACTCTTTAGAACATTAAGTACATACAAAAACAACAGTATCTAAACGCACACTTAAACCACAACACAAGTCTCTAATCCTCCATAAATCCTCAAGACACCAATGAACATATTAGGCGCTGAGATACACTAACGCTGCAACGCAAATATTCTCAGAAGCTCAATGAAGACAAGGAAAAATAGCTGACGACTTATTGGCGACGTGAGCCTCTTCTGGGTGCAACTCGAACGCTAAAGCCGCTACGTGTGTGGACGGGACGGGAGAGGATTTCAAGGTGACATAAATGAGCTTCGTGATATTATCTGCCGCAAAGTTTGTCACATACCCGAGAGAGAGAGAGAGAGAGAGAGAGAGAGAGAGAGAGAGAGAGAGAGAGAGAGAGAGAGAGAGAGAGAGAGAGAGAGTTGACTAATGCACACATTCTATTCATGCCATAAAGAACAGGTTTCGTGTGTAAAGCTATGTGAAATTCCACAACTTGATCTGATCACAATTGATCCATAAGGACTTACAACCACATAGTCTTCCTAATACATTAACAACTAACCTCGAAACACCTACACTTTTGCCATCTAATAACCACAGTAATAATCACCAGACACCACTAACAACCACTACAGACTCTAAAATCCTGCTTAACAACCATTCGTTGACTTAACTATGGTAATCATGAAGCTGCAGGGTGGTGATCTGTGCCCGGCTGAGCGTCCCCCATAACTCCCCAAGCAGCTTCCAGTTCTTCATCGCACTTAGCCCTCCCAGTTCCTTGCCAGTCCATTCTCCCAGCCTTCACATTTCTCAAGGCAGTGAGTTAAGTTAATAGCACGAATTTATAACCCACTGCCAGCCTCCATTTGTCGGCGTGGCTGTCTAGACGCTGGCAGGGAATAAAACTAGGGTGATAGATGACCCACAGTTAACCCACAATCATATACTTTTCCTTCCGCCTCTCTCGGGAAAGATAAACTCCGTAGCCCGGCCTGGATCAACTCGGAGCGCCCCCCGGAACGAGCTTGTTATCTTCAAGTCCTCCACTAAAAGTCTCTCGCGACAACGAGACGAAGTAAAAATGTGAGAACAAAACCGCGGCGCCAGCAGAAGCGTCTCGGCGTTGGTAAGCATGGCAGCAGCAGCACCAGCAGCAGCATCTCCTCGGCGTGCCCCCAAAAATATGTGTTAATTAAGCTAACGAGGCCACAGATAAGGTCGGAGATGCCGCGACTAAACCCCCAAACGACTCCTCGGAGGGCAATTTAGGCCATATAAATCTAATGCCAACTTGAATGTGAAATGTGGCAAGTCAGCGTTAATGAGGAGTAAGAAATCTCCGAGGCCCGATAAGACCGCCTCTGGATTTGGTCACAGACAGCACCGCTAACAAGCTCTACTCCACCTAATGTCTGCTTGTCTTAATGAATATTTACCGCGGAGTGCCTTGTTCCCTAATGACTCTGGGGCTGCCAGCTGCTGCCCTCGACGTGGTCCAGGTGATTACGTGACCTAGGATAGCGACGGGGGAGAGGGAGGGAAGGAGGGAGGGAATGCAAGGCTCGAAGGAGCGCGGAAAGGTTACGGTGGGGGATGAGGAAGGGAAAGTTATGTATGTTGGTTGGCTGGTATCTTCCTTCCTTCCCTTCCTACCTCCTCCTCCTTTCTCTTTCTTCCCCCAGCAATCTAACCACTTTCATCTCCCTCCCCCAGTACTGGTCGTTTTAATCTGACGTCAATTAGAGTATTAAACGAAGAATTTTGGAAGTGTATGCATAAGATAAATTGAAATAAAATGCTTGGTAAGATGCATTATGTATACAGTATGTCTTGAATGCATACTGCGCATCTCTCTCTCTCTCTCTCTCTCTCTCTCTCTCTCTCTCTCTCTCTCTCTCTCTCAGAACCTGTCGATTACAGCTATCAATCAATCACATGCGGAAGAAGACCAATGAAAACACAATATCAAATAAAAAAAATTACCGAACGGAAAAGAAAAAATACAAATCCGAAAAAAGGGAGAGAGATGAAAAAAAAGATCGAAGTTTGCCGTATGGCTTGACAAACCGGCGGGAGTAGAAGGGTTGTGAGATCTCGAGACGCTCCCTGCCGCTGCCTGGAGTACGATAATTACCCCCACCCCCACGCACATATAGGCCGCAGTGACCTGCTGCGTACGGTAACCCACCAAGTCTACGCATCCTCCTACTTACCGTACACCCACTTAACTAGCTATCCTGGCTTTACATACAAGAAAAAAGACCCCAGTGACCCTCAGTCTTGCCTCGTGTGGGCGTAACGCGAGGAGGCAGAGGTGGAGGCGACATAGAAGCGACAAGCGTAACGTACCTATTCAAAAATAACGTTCGGCAACTTAACGAATGAAACCCCCCTTGAGAGATCCTCCTGGGAGAGTGAAGACGGGAAAGAAAGAGGAGCAGGGAGGAGAGGAAGATAGGGATAATGAGGAAGAAAGAGAATAAATAAAAAGAGGGGAAAGACAAAGGGATCAGGCACTAATGAGGCCAGGGCGTTACACACTGCTTGGGGAGAGGGGAGAGGTAAGCTGGGGAGAGGAATCACGGGTTATCACCACCAGTTAGCTGGACGAAGATGACGATGCTTAGAGAGAGAGAGAGAGAGAGAGAGAGAGAGAGAGAGAGAGAGAGAGAGAGAGAGAGAGAGAGAGAGAGAGAGAGAGAGAGAGAGAGAGAGAGAGAGAGAGAGAGAGAGAGTGGAAATGGTCAGTTGATTTATATAAGGCAGATCCTGGTGAGAAAATAAGAAGGTGCATGGCGCGGCTATGCGCCAAGTAGTGTTTACCTGCATTTCGATGCATTTGTAAACACCATGACCTCCGTTTTCTATTCATAACCCAATAGGAAATGAAGAAAACTTGAAGCGAGGTAACAAGAAACCTAACCATTATCTCCATTACCACTATTACTACTATCATACCTAAATTTCTAGAAACATTACATTACCTAGTACAACACCTTCATAAACAAAAGCGCATCACATAAAAAAAAAAAAAAAAACACCACGCATATAAACTTAGCATCGAAACCTGCACGGCCATTTCATTCATTAATCACGCAAGTCCCACACAAACTTCCGTACAGCGAGAGGAGAAACACGAAAAAGAAAATGTATGCAGAAGGTAAGAACGATAGAAGCAAGCAAAGTAGACCTGCATGTGGATAGGCGGATGTGGGTGTGGGCGGGACGGGCGGGCGGGTGGAAGGCCGGGCGGGTGTTGGTCGAGGGAGGAGTACGTGGATAAACAGACGAAGAGATTAAACAAGAACGGATGACGAGCTACATTACTTAGGCCGATGGTGGCACGTGGAGGGGGAGAGAAAGAGAGGCGGGAGCTCATGGCGGTGGTGGAGTGGAGGGAGTGGAGTGGCAGAGGGAGGAGGGAGGCTGAGTGGAGTGTGTAGGCGGAGGAATGCACTGACTAGGCAAGGAAGGTGGATGGGCACACACTGACTGACTCTCTCTCTCACACACACACACACACACACACACACACACACACACACACACACACACACACACAAGATGCACAAGAAAGTTTAGGTCATCTTTTTCGAAGGTGACGAAATAACTTGAAGTATATATAGACAGGTGTATGTGTGTGTGTGTGTGTGTGTGTGTGTGTGTGTGTGATAGAGAGAGAGAGAGAGAGAGAGAGAGAGAGAGAGAGAGAGAGAGAGAGAGAGAGAGAGAGAGAGAGAGAGAGAGAGAGAGAGAAGAAATCAATCCAGAGGAGCACATCTCCCCCCAGTCTTTTGTACACTCAACTTCCTCCAGGGTGAAGGAGCCTCCGCCTCAAGGGCCAGCCAAGACGCTCCCTCCCTGCCTCCATCCAGCGCCCCCGCCCCTCCTCCTCCTGCATCCCTGCCTCTCACCACTGCATTCAGGGTTGCCACGTGCGCCTTCCAACCCTGACTGTGTGTTTGTTTACCTCCGTGTGTGTGTGTGTGTGTGTTTGTGTGTTTATGTATGCCACGGTCTGTCTCTGTGTGTGAGAGTGAGTGTGTGTGTTTGTGTGTGTGTAATGAGGGAATAATTAGTGCATACTCATTCCTAAGATGCATCCACTCACTTCTCGTCTCCCCTCAGCTTCTAACTAACCTTTCTCAAGCATCATCATCACCATCACCACCACCACCACCATCATCATCCTCGCTCACCACCCAAATTTCCATCTTCTTTCTGTCACATTTTTTCCCTCCGGTACTTTAAGGCGCGGACTCCCTAACCGCCCCCCTTTCCTGTTCTACTTCTCTCCTCCACCCGCCCTTCCTCCCCCACCGCTCTTCTCTTCTCCCTAATCAGGCTCTCACCGGGACTCCCCCTGCACACCCCCTATGGGCCCACACCCCGGTCTTACTGCATATCCCACACACTGCTGCACATCAAAGAACTCTATAATAAGATAGACTTACATACTAAACGCGGCCCGCCACACCGCAAGCAGTTCCTCTCTCCCTCCAAGAGCAGCGCCTGTCACTGTCCCCCCCACTGCCATTTTTTCTTTTTAATTTTTTCGTTCTTTTCCTCCCTGCTTTCTTCTTCCCCCACTGCAGGTCTCCCCACAGCCAGCGCTTCTCTCCCTCATCACTCAATCCACTCAGCTTCTTCCTGCCTTCCAGTTCTCCAAGGTGACACTCTTTCCTTCCTTCCAGCCTTCCAGCGTAGATATGACAGTTTCGGCTCGTGTTCGAAAGCGTTTTTTCAGTTGGTTTTGGATTGTTTTTAAAAGTGGCGACTAGTCGGGTTGTTAGGGGTTTGGTCTGTTATCGGCGTGGAATCCCTGTTAAGTTATCACCAAAAGGAACAGTCTTAAATGAAGAAATGACGAGCTGGTATTACAGACTGCTGGGAGATATTGAGATGAGGCGCCGAATGTTTATAGGAGTACGGATTAGTGTCATTCGTTAGCAGGACGTAAACTTTTTTTTCTCTTTTTTTTTCTAGCGCAGTTACGGATATTGGTGAAAAATTATAACTTGCATTCTTCACTACCGTAATGTTATAAGCGGCGTAGATAAGTCAGAACTTCACTTTTTTCGAGGAGTTTTATACATATCTTTTAAAGTTCATAGAAAATTTTCTCTATGTGCAATCTTTCACGTATCAACTGCATTTTCCTTTGTTTAGATTTTACGATCGAAGGAGTCATATATATCATTCTTATACAAAAGGCATGTATATATTTTTCAGCAATGAATCATACGAAAAATAGTTAACTTGGTAATTGATACTTAATTGGTTGCGCATTTCTTAAAAAAATGAGACGAAGGAAGATTAGGAAAAATTGCCTGGTAGGAGGAGGAAGAGAAAGAGGAGAGAACTACCCGGGAGGAGAAGGAGGCAAAGGAAAGAACTGTCCAGGAGAAGGAGATAATTACCCAGGAGGTGGAGAAGGAGGACAAGAAGAAAAAAAGCTACCCACTTACAAGGAATCGCAGTCCGTGGCGAGACATACGAGAAAAGGGCGAAGAGAATGCCCACGGCGAGATGAATTTTGCGTGGAAAGAAAAGAAAAAGAGAAGAAAAGAAATGAAAACAAGAAGAAAAATGTAGCAGCCGTCCTACACCACAGCCTACGCCTACTTGCCCATGGGATTAGACGTAATTAGTACAAGCTGACACACACTAATCGGCACGGCAAAGACTCCGGGCAGCAGCCAGTCATGCCAGAGACTCCGCGGATTTTCAGCGACGAGAGCGAACTTCGAACTGGAGTGGATGAAGAAAAATTCGCCGAAAAGGAGGATGAAAACCCGTAAAGTGTAACAATAAAAAGAAAAAAAAAAATCCTTAAAATAGTGATAGGAAATGAGGAGCAAAATATGCAGATGTAATTACGCGGATTTTTAAATTTATTTTTACGGTTTTATTGACAGATTAGTAAGATTTCTGTTCCTGACACGATAAACACTTGAAAATCCAGCATATGGTTACACGTGTTTTTAAATGTATTTCTACGGCTTTATTAACAGATCAATAAAATTTCTGTATCAATAACAGGAGACACACTCTTGAGAACCTAGTATATTGTCTCCGTGGGCTTCGAAAATAGTCATAGTGAGAAAGCGAAGCGTTACAAAATACAATCCTCAGTCAGCCACATCCGACCCTTTCCGAGGCGGTCACAGAGGTCAGACCTTTGGCTTCCCTCACACCTGCCTCCGCCAAACGGTAAAGGTCAATGTAGACTGACCTTATGCTCTGAGGGAGGGATGAGTGTTACTAATATTCTCTCTCTCTCTCTCTCTCTCTCTCTCTCGGTATCGCTTATGTATATACTGATTGATTGATGTAGGTCGATACACAGACTGATAAACACACACACACAGACACACACACACACACACACACACACCTAAATACCACCATCATCCTATAACCGCAAACCCACCTATCCATCCATCCACACACCCAGACACACACACACACACACACCCACACGCAAACGCACATACTCTCTAGTGGGCGTTTTCTGCCTTAATCAGCCCTGATAAGAGCGCTGGGGAGATAAGGGATCGCGCGCCACTTGACATGTCTTGCTGCACCCTAGATTGAGTTTGCTCACCCCGCCCCGTCGAGAGTTCGTCCTCACACACTTCTTAATTAAGGCTCGTCCAGGAACTACAGGCGGAGACTATACCGAGGTGGAGGGCTAGAGTCAACGTGTAACCTTATGGGGATTTGCATCAAGTATCATTCTCCCTATCTCTCATATACCCTTAAGACTTATCTGACTCTTAGCGTTATTCTCCCGGCTTATCTGATACTTATGGAAAGAGGCGAACCATAAAAAAAAGACTTCAAAGAATAAATGAAAAGGGAAAAGTGATGCGAGATATTGCAACTCTGAATCAAATCATGCGAGGACTTGTTCTGCAATGCTACCAAGGAAGGATTTCTAAAGAGCACAACGACATTTATGAAGCACATGGGTTTTAAAGAGCATGACGACTATGAAATCAATAACGATGAAGACAACAACAAAATCACACACACACACACACACACACAGGAAGGACGTCTAAAAAATACAACGACGACATTACTTATCAAACATCCCAAGAAGTACACACGCGCAAAGATCACTACTATAACTACAAATCTAAGAAAAAGAACACAGCAACAGCAACTACGACGATACCTACATTATTTATCAAGCACACTGAAGGACACACAAGCGACGCGGCACTCTTATCACTTCATCCTTTACACCCCAACCTTCTGCTCCTCGTCGTGCCTCTCAACAGCCCCTCTCTACGGCACGTTTTCCCGGAACATGAATGAGGGAAGTAAACAAGAAGACATCCGGGAGAAGGTATACTCATTGCTTGCTCCTCCTCCTCCTCCTCCTCCTCCTCTTCCTTCTCTACCCCCACCTGGCGCGTTCCTGTAACTTGCCCCGCACACCTGTGATACTTGCAGACCGTTAATGTAACACCTGGCTCGCTAAGGTTCGCCCCGTAATCGTCATCCACGCAAGGGTAAAGTTTAAATAAAGATGAGGGAAAGTTTAATACAAAATTATTCTTATTTATACTTGAACTTGACGTTATGGAGTATGAATTAAAGTGAGATAAATCACGTTCTTGATGTATGCACATATATTATTTAAGTACTGCATTGGTAAAGGTATGATTAAATTCTTCAAAGGAGGATCATGTGCACGAAGACTTTTGAAACGTAGCATATGGAGAGAACGATGATGAATTAAGTAACGTAATGCACGAAATAAGGAATGAAGAATAAAAAAAAAACAATAAATGACCAAGAAATAAGAACTCAAAAAGAAAAAAAAATAATAATGACAAAGACGAACAACATCCGGTGAGAAATAACATTGAATATTCCAGAAACTATGAATTCAAAATATGACAGTTCGCTTGTTGTTTTCCCTTTATTCTATCATACTGCCAAATCTTGCTAGTGGAGTAATCGTTTTCAAGTCCGCGACATAATTTTTGGAGCCAGCTTTAATGTAACACCAATAAAGGCGCCACTACACTTATAAAGAACAGACAAAAGATCGATGAGTAGTGAATGACAGAAGGAAAAAGAAAGAAAGGAAGGAAAAAAAAATGTCACAAGAAGGGAAAGAAATTGAAGGTCACTGATATTAGCGAAACAAAAAACGATGAAAATTAAGAACGTAAAACAAAAGAAGACATTCACACGCACGCAAATCAAATCGAACAGAAACAAAAGGAGATGAAACGATGAAAATAAAGGAAAGGGGAGGAGAGAAGGAAAGGGAAGGAAGGGAAGGGAAGGGGGAGGGAAGAAGAGACACAGAGACAATAATAAGATGTGAGATAATGAAATACCATAGATAATAACAACAAATAGAAGAAAGAAAAAGGAAAGCAATTATCAACAGTATAAGAAGAGAGAGAGAGAGAGAGAGAGAGAGAGAGAGAGAGAGAGAGAGAGAGAGAGAGAGAGAGAGAGAGAGAGAGAGAGAGAGAGAGAGAGAGAGCAAAGGAATAAATACCAGCATAAAAAGACTAATACTTCAAGATAGGTATGAATAAGGTCTTGGTGGTCGTGGCCACTGGGACATTCCTTCCTTCAGGCGGGAAAGGAAAGGCAAGCAAGGGTCGGAGGAGGGAAGGGAAGGAGAGATGAAGGGAGGGATTCGGAGGAGGGGTAAGAGAAAGAGATGACCTTGAAAAGAAGGGAAAGAAGGAAGGAAGGAAGGAAGGAAAGAATCTCTCTCTCTCTCTCAATCTACTTCTACCTCTACTTTCCTTGGAGAGTCAATATTGGTTTTCCAGCCTGAAGCCATCGCCAGGCCAAGCATGCCCATTCCCCAAGCCGACCTACGTCTATCCACGCTTTCGCACTTACCGGTGACACCCCAAGTGCATCTCGCGCCCAAAGTAACCAACCAGTCAACGCGTGAGTGAAGTCAGCGAAAGCAAATGTATGAAATGAAAAAGAAGAATGCGCGAAGGAACAAGAAGGCAAGCAGGAGGAATGCACTGAGAGGGAAGGAGGGATGAAGGAGAGAGGAAGGAAGGAAGATTCGAGCACAGAGGCGAGGAGGCAGGAGGGAGGGAGGAGTGAGAGAGAGGAGTGGAGAGGCGGGAGGGAGGCTAGAGCGAGGAGGTAAGCGGGAGGGATGCAGCGAGAAGGAGGGAGGAAGGAAGGAAGGCTTGAGCATAGAGGCAAGGAGGCAGGGAGGGAGGGAGGCGTGAGAGAGACGGAGGAGGTAGGGAGGCTGGAGCGAGAAGAGAGGCGGGACGGAAGGCCGGAGGGAGAGAATGCAGCGGGGACGAGAGATCTAGAGGAAGAAGAGGTGAGGATGGGACGAGGGAGGGGAGGAGCGCATCACAGAGGTAATGGGTTAGTGGAGACAAAAGAAGAAGTGGTGGGCTACGTAGGGAGAGGAGCGAGAGTGAGAGTAAGAGTGAGAGGTGGGGGGGGGGGAGAAGTGAGTGAGAGGCAGGGGAGAGAGGGTGGTAGATTTGATGTCTCTTTCTATAATCAGTGAAAATAAAAGGAAGAACAAGAACGGTGAAGAGATGACGAGAGGAGAGATAATATTTTCTTTACTCTCCTTCATCTACTCTCACGTAAATCTACTTTCACTCACAAAGAACATAAAGAAGGGGTGTGGGAGGGACGGACTCTGAAAGGTGGTGAGGTACGTACAAGAATCACTAGCATCGTCGTCAGTGGCACGGTTTTTAAAAGAAGATGGATAGATGAAAGAAAGAAAGATCAAGCAGAAAAGGAAGAAGGAAAGGGATGAAAGGAAAGAAGAAAAGAAAAAAAGAGTAAACTATAAAGGAAAGCCACAATGATTGTTAGTAGCAGGAGGGAAAATGATGAATAGAAAGAAAAAAAAAACATCGTAGAAGAAACAAAACAGAAAGAAGAGAAGACGAAAAGAAAGCAAAAGACTGAAGAAAATCAATAAATAAAAGAAGAGAAGAACGAAAAGAAAGAAATAAAAAAAGAAAAATGAAAGAAAAAAAGTTAAACAAAGACACTAAGAAAACGGAGAAAGGAAATAAAGACGATACGAAGGAAAGAACTGAAGGAGAGGATGGAAGGAAGGAAGGAAAGGAGGAAGGAAGGAGGCTTGGCGGCAGAGGGCAGAGGGCAGGGCTACTCTCTCCCCTTCTTAATTCAACATTCATAACACCCGCGGCCCGCCTCACTGCATTAATTACACTCTCTCCATCGCTTGTGCCTGTTCTTCCCTTCATTATCACTCCTTTTCATTTATTTTTTTTTTCATCCCGTCTCAGCTCTCTCTCTCTCTCTCTCTGTCAACTCTACTCGCCTCCCTGTCCATCTACGCCAATGAGAGAGAGAGAGAGAGAGAGAGAGAGAGAGAGAGAGAGAGAGAGAGAGAGAGAGAGAGAGAGAGAGAGAGAGAGAGAGAGAGAGAGTAAACTTTCAAGGAAGACGTCTTAAAGTGTAAGAAGTTGTGGCAAGAGGAGGAGGAGGAGGAAAATGTTTATGTAAAGTATGCAGATAACTATCTTACAAAATATCTATGCAGACAAACATTGGGGAGGGAAAGAGAGAGAGAGAGAGAGAGAGAGAGAGAGAGAGAGAGAGAGAGAGAGAGAGAGAGAGAGAGAGAGAGAGAGAGAGCCACGGACACACAGACACACGGACGAACACGCACATTATAACCCAAAACAATTCCCAGTCAATCCTCTCCTTCCCTTCCCTCTCCCCTCATTTCCCCTCTCCTGCTTTCTCTCTTTCACACCTAATTCATATCTGCGTCCTCCCACCCCTCTCACTCGCACATCATTATTCTCCCCTTCTTCTCACACCTCTCACCCACTCCCTCTCCCTTCTCTCTCTCACTCTCTTTCCCCTTCTCCTTTCCTCCTAGGAGTCCCAGTGGTAATTGTGAGGTCAACGTTCATTTTACACTCCTAGACTTCGCCACACGCACGCAGGTGAGTCGCGCAATTACAGGTGGACTTCAGGTAAACGCCACGCTCCTTAATGCTTCCTCTAATTTCCATGTAGTTTTGTTTCCTAGAAGTTTCTTAGCTCGTCTCTCTCTCTCTCTCTCTCTCTCTGGTTCTAATCTTTGTGATGATGATGAGTTTTGATGGTTTCTATACGCAAGTGATACTGTAACTAGTGCTATGTATGGTTGATAATATCGTGATCATCCTCACTATTATTAGTACAACAATGTCAGTTTTAAGAGAGAATCCTTGCAAGGGACTCATTTTACTACTACTACTACTGCTACTACTACCACTACGAAAAAAAGAGGAAAAAAAAAAACCGTTTCTTTTACTGCCTATTATGTAAAAAAATATTTGTTGATTCGCCACCTGACACACTAAATAATAACTGACTGACTGACTGGTGTACTAATTAACTTACTGACCGACTGAATGACTAATTTATTGACTGACTGAATGACTAACTAACTGAAAGGCTCCCGTGGCCTCCGTGGTTACTAAAGGGACTCATGTACTCACCGGAAGTTGGAGAACCACTTGACGAGCTGGGCAGTGTTGTTCTTGTTAAACTTGATATCTGGGAAGTAGGTCTTGAGCACCGACGACGAGGGATACCGCACGAAGAAGAACATGAGCTTCGCTTTGCGGAGATGCATCGGCGTCAGTGTGCTGGAGTGCGCTGGAGTTAAGGAAGAGAACCTGCACTGTAACATTCAACTCAACACAGCAGCAAAACACATGGGCCTCGCGCGATCCATACATATAGAAAGTGGGAAACAGCACACCCAGCGCCGCACTACGGGAGTCTTCGATACTCTCAGCTAGACTGGAGGCCACCAAGGTGACTTCTCCGTTTACCAGCGGCCAGAGTATGAAGAGTCCCCGTGAGTGTGCGTACAGGAATGCAGGTTTGTTCAACGTGTATGCTTCACAGTCACTATATATATACACCGTGAGTTTTAAAATAAGGTCAGGTATTCATGATTTTATATATTCACGTATTGCACTGTTGTGGTTGCGTGTAGGCTGCGTGTGTGATGGAGGTGAGGGAAGGAGGAAATGATTGAAGGTAAGCATGATTGAGAAGAGAGAGAAGAGATTGATGAATTAAAAACAAGGGAAGCTCTGATGCGAACAGGAGGCAAATCAACAATAAAAAAACATAAAACAAGGCAATTATGAATGATTTTAAGTAACCAAGCGATGCAAACTAGAAAAGTCAACGAAAGGAGGCAAAAAAGGCATCGCAACGGAACATAACGGAGACGAATCGATAAATCATACACTAATACGTAAATGATGAAACTGAAAACGTAATATGTCACTGGAGGGATAGTGTATAGTTACAATAAAGACAAAAACTCAAAAACATACTTAACATACTTTCTTCAGGGCCAGAGAGGTTAAGGCTTCTCCCTGAGGAAGACAAACAAGAGCGAACATTACTTGAGGTGTTCAGATGAAGGGGCAAAAGGACATCAAGGGTCAGGCAAGAAGGAAAAGGAGGAGGGACAGACAAACGACGTGGAAACTACTAAGGAGGGAGGAAGAGAGGAACGCAAGGAGGTGAAGGAAGATATGAAAGCAAAGGAGAGGGACAAGGAGGAAGAGAAAGATCTTAAGAGAGAAAGGGAAGGAAAGGAGAAGGGAGAGAAGAGAAAAGTAATAAGAAGTGCAGGAAACGTAGGTATTTAAGTGAGACAAGACTAGGAAGACGAGAAGGGAGACGAGTATAGTAGAATTAATGACGAGGAGAGGAAGGAAGGAAGGAAGGAAGGAAGGAACAGGTCAGACTATAATCAGACTGCCACCATCACCCGTGTCACCGAATGAGGCCAGGCGGACCTCTCCAGACTGGCTGTGCCCATCATCAGAGGCACAATGAGATAATTGGCCAGTTAGTCATGAATAATTGAGAAATTAATCAGCCTATGACGATCCCAGCTCCCCCCTCCCTTGTCCTCCTAAATGGACAGGGGCTCCGCTCCCGGATGGACTCAGAAGAGCTAACTCTATCTTAAACCGGAGTAAGGAGACGTAGGAGGGGCGTGTGGCAGGTGTGACCAAGGCTGTGACAAGCTGCGGCGGAAGGACTGAGAGGTGGACAGTGTTGGTGATTGAAAGGCGAGGCATGAGTGTAGCTATGAATGATGCAAGTTTGTGGAGGAAGACCTAAGGGAAGGAGGAGGAAGAGAGCGAAGAGCATCCAAGGTCTCGTCAGGGCGTTGATACTGCTTATGGGGACTTATAGGCGAGGGGGAGGGCAGGGAAGGGATCACGAGGTGACTGAAACCTCAAGCTGTGAACAAACAACGGAGATATCATCGTGGGGCTTCGAATACCGCAGAGGTTGGGGGATTAAATCGCAAGTGCATCGGAAAGGAATGAAACTGACCGCACCTGTGTCACCTCATGGCCGGTGTCTTCGTCCCCCCACGTACGCAAACGCTCCTCCATCTTAGTCGCGTCTTCATTTTCTCTCTCAAACAATTCTTTACGTCTGAACAGTGAGAAAGAAAACACGATCCATTGTCTGATTGGCTGGACAGTAACGAATAGGAGCGTCTCTTAGAAGGTTTCGAGCACCAAATAAGATCTTGAGTTGGCCCCGTAATCCAATTAGGAAGTCAGAGTGCTGCCTCACCCTGTAGACGTCGGCGAACCACAAGTCGGATCGGCTGAAATAAGAGTGGGATCGACTCGTAACGAAACCCCACAAAGCGCGATGGTTGCCGTATCCCTCGACACACTCTTTGTGCCTTGGCCGGGAGGAAAAGGGAACACGAGCCCGCCACTTCCTCCACGCGACGACTTCCAGGCTTTCCGGTCCAAAGAAACGCCACCCACAGTTCAACTTGGTATCCTAATCTCGTATCAGCGTCTTATCATGGCTTCTTTTATTCTTATGTTGTAGTTAGAGTTGGTGAGATCTTCAAGCGTACTTTCCAGATTATAATAGTAGTTTGATAGGAAATTTGTATCGTTAACAAAATAGTTATGAAAACAATGCTTATTATATCTGTGGCCTTTTGAAATGATTCTAATGAGTGAAACAGACATTTAATAATAAGACCAGCAGATGAGACAACAGAATAAGGCACGCGTGACTCCAAACTACACCTAAAACTGCACCTCAGTCATGCAATTCGCCTCAACACTACACCGCCTCTTTTCGGCAGCCTCTCGAGGGTCACCGCCTGATACACGCACCCCTGCAGGAAACATTTACCGCAAGATAGACGTAGGAGGGGTTTAACATGTAAGAACTTTTATCCCGCAACCACGAGACACCCGGATGAGTAACACCGCGAACCGTGACGTGAAAACTGAGCCTCTCCTTCATCCTTCCTTCGCAGTGCCCGGCTTGGCTTCCGTCCCCCGTCTGCAACCCGAGATGATCCACAGATTAGTCACGAGTCACCACCAATCCCTCCAGATCAGAGCTACAAAATACCTCCTGGCGGTTTCCTCCCCAGCCCAGCGTCTCAGAGTAGAGGACACGGCATGGAAAGGAGCGCAGCAACCGAGTATTGGATCTTGAAATGGCAGCTTCTAAAAGGAGTGAAAAAGAGTGTAAAAAGCGTAGAGCGAATATACATGTAGAATCTATGGACAAGAAGGAAAGAATCGACGGAATTTGTTATAGGATCTTGAAAAGGCAGCTTCTAAAGGGGAGAAAAAATGAAGGATAGATAAAAAGGTATATGGATAGAGAATTTATATCACAAAAAGGCTATGGAATACAGAACAAGGAACGGATTGCATGGCCTTAGTATAGAATTTTAAAGAGATTTTCTAGAGGGGGCGAAAAATGATAGGAAGGATAGGGAATCGTATGTGCAGGTGGAATTTATATCAAGGGACGATTATCATGCCCAATTTAATATCAATGAGAGATTATGAGAAGGAACGATGCTACAGGTGGTGTGTCTGAATAGATAAGTGGAAAGATTGGCTGATGAGGCACCAGGTGTGAGAGTAACCTGACACACCTTGCCAGACTTCATGCAGGGGACGATGCAAGGAAAGCAGACCTTCTTACTTCCTTCCTCCCCATCAGGTAATGAATCTAAATCTCCCCTCCGACCTTCACTACAGAATTAACCAACCACTAATCACTATAATGATTACCACTATACTTTCACCACAGTTACACTAAGAATGTCACTATACACCACCAGGGAACCAAGAAAATCAAGGCTTTCTACTTCATTCATTCCCTTTCAACCAATATCTCTAAATCTTTTCCTTTGACTTCACTGCAAGACTCATCAGATGAGCTAACCAAGACACCAGTGCTATATTACGACACTTAAAACACCACTACCACCAATAACATGGCAACTACGGATTATCACCAATAGAAATACACTATGTAATCATACCTAACATAACATCGACACCACCACTTCGGCGAACTAAAATGCGTTTGTTTATAAAAAGAAATGGATTGAGAGAGAGAGAGAGAGAGAGAGAGAGAGAGAGAGAGAGAGAGAGAGAGAGAGAGAGAGAGAGAGAGAGAGAGAGAGAGAGCCTTTCTAGGAATCCCCACCAAGAGAGGGTGGACATTGCAAATCCTGGAAATAATATCTCCTCAAGATGCAATATCGTCCACCTTAACTTGACGGAGAGACGATGTGCGTGCCTTCGAGTGTGTGCGTGTGTATGTGCGCGCGCGCGTGCGTGTATGAATGCATTTACGACACTTGCTATCAATTATGCCATATTTGGTTTACTGAATGAAAGGTGCATGAAAACTAATAGCGAGAGAGAGAGAGAGAGAGAGAGAGAGAGAGAGAGAGAGAGAGAGAGAGAGAGAGAGAGAGAGAGAGAGAGAGAGAGAGACGAAGACAACAACATGGAAGGAAAAAAAGAACATGAAGAAAAACAGACAATGCACATAATACAAGAGATGCAAATTCTACTTAAGCCAACCTGAGCAACATCAACCCCTTGCTCTCTCTCTCTCACGCACACGCACACGCACACACACACACACTTACTCACACTGTGTCATCATCCTGCACTAAATAACAAATAACCTCCGCGGCCCCCTCCCTGAGAAACCTAGGAGGGGTCCACTGATCCCCCCCTCTATCTCTCCCCAGCCGCCCCTCCGCCCCCTCTCGTCTCTCAGGGTCCTATCTCTCGCGGCGACCAATAGGAGCAGACAATCACCGGACCAACGGGACGGCCAGCCTCCTGATTGGTGGCTGGCGGTATCATGCAAGGCTCGGAGGGACACGGGAGGGAAGCGAGCGGGAGTGAAGGAGGGAGGATGAAGAAAACGGGAACCAGAGAAGAGCTGAGGTGAGGGAGGACTTGGGTAGATTGAGCCAACCAGCCAGCCAGCCAGCCAACCAGAGAGAGAGAGAGAGAGAGAGAGAGAGAGAGAGAGAGAGAGAATTATATCTATGCGAGAGGAAGAGCACATGATTATTTCTTGTTTGTCTCTATCTGGGGAGATGTAAAGTTTGAAAGACTACGCGAGCAAAATGAAACGAAGAAGAAAAAGAAGAAAACCCGCAAATGTGGAGAGGCTAAGAGATAAAGGTCGCGGACATTAGGCAGGAATAATGAATACCGAAGGGTCAAAAGGAAGAATGGGAAAGAGGAGCTAACAAAAAGAGGCCGTTAATAAGACGAGAGAGAGAGAGAGAGAGAGAGAGAGAGAGAGAGAGAGAGAGAGAGAGAGAGAGAGAGAGAGAGAGAGAGAGAGAGAGAGAGAGAGAGAGAGAGAGACGTACGTACAAAATAGATAACACAGGTACCAAAAGACGAAACAGAAAGATTGAACTTAATATCATGAATATAATGATAGAGATGACAGAAAGTGAATGTGTTTATGGATTCTTCACACAACCGAAGTGGGTATCACGTGAACAAGAGGCATGAGACTGACACTAGGCACCAAAAAAGTGAACGGGGAGAGAGAGAGAGAGAGAGAGAGAGAGAGAGAGAGAGAGAGAGAGAGAGAGAGGAAGGGAGCAAGACAAATAAGAAAGAAAAAAAGTATGAAGAAAACCAACCAACAAATAAAGGCACTGACAAGATAATGAGCGGGTGACAAGCAGAATGAAAGGAAGATCACTTGGGAAGGCGATGGAAGGGCTCACTTATAGCCAAATGCCACACGCGAGGATTAACTTTTTAAAGCAGTAATTTCGCTGTTTGTCCGCCGCTCAGGGATGACTTAGCCACGAGTCTTTTTTGGCACACCTTCCTTCACGCGACACTATCAATCATCAAGGCGAAGGGGGAAGGGAAGCACACGGAAGGAAGACATAAAAGACACACGGGCTGGGGACTCTACTCATATTACTCATGACACAAATCAGCGAGCAGACAAGCAAAGCAGATTAAAAACGCCGTGATAGAAAATAACGAGGGTGTGAGAAATGATAAGGCGCGAGGGAAGGGAAGTAAACTAGCCATTATATTTAAGTTACGGGTTTCATGGAAAGAGAGAGAGAGAGAGAGAGAGAGAGAGAGAGAGAGAGAGAGAGAGAGAGAGATAAGGGGTGACAGCTCTACTGGAGACATGACACATCACTACTTAGGCGTCACACTGAAGGGGCCAGTTAATGTATCACTACTTCTGCAGGATTAAGAGTCTACTGAAGGTGAATATTAACTGAGAGCAAAGAAAATATGAGTCACTACTACGTTACAGAGCCATTCACAGCTAATATATTGGAACTGGGAGGGAAAAACACTTCAGAACATGGCCCAGGGAGATAGTATTAACACCATGAACTTTACAAGGAAGAGGAGGAAAACGAAGACGAGGATGGAAGGAGTGTATGGACTATGGATGGAGTGTTACTTAAACTTAGCATACTGACGGAGCAAGGAATTACACACTAATGGGAATACTGTAAGGGGTACACGCAAGATGCACTGAGGGAATGAAGGTACACTATTCACTTCCAAGATCTGCACAGGAAGATAAGTTTACGGAGTGACACTGATAAGAAGTCTTCAAAATAAAAGCACTATTATTTGGACATGGCGTTGTGAAGTTGTGTTCTGATATTTTCCCATATGAATCACTCGAGAGATGGCAAAGTCAAGATATCTCGCAGCGGGACGGAAAGCAGAAAGACGCTTACACGACTCACAAACAAATTGGGGCAACACGATAACTGATAATATTATTGTGAAGCGACACAACACAGGATGTTCGTCTGATTCTGTTTGGCGATATGGTGACTTCTTGGTGTTCACACGCACATTGACTTTAGCACTTGGAAGAAATTGCTTCGTGGTCACTTTGAATAAAGTGTGGATTGAACTCTGAGCACTTTTCTGGACAAACACCGAGTGACTCTCTGACTAAACACTGATCACACTGCCATGAGGCTGAAGGAGGAGGTCACTCACTGAACGCTATGCTTGATGGAACACAGGGCAGGGAAAGTGTGGTGGTGGCGACAGATAGGTACAGATACATATAGACAGATAGATAGATAGAAATAGATAGATAGATAGAAAGAGAGAGAGAATACAGCAGTGAACATGAGATAAGATTGCTAAATGCTATATATATATATATATATATATATATATATATATATATATATATATATATATATATATATATATATATATATGCATACATACATATATATATATATATATATATATATATATATATATATATATATATATATATATATATATATATATATACGCTATATGGCTGCGAAGCAAACACAAACAAACAACAAATCACTGGATATTTACGTTGAGGTGAATAAAAGGATATAGTAGGCTGGACTCCGTCGTAGTGTGGGTCTGCTGGAGAGCAGTCGGAGGCCCGGTCGTGATCGGCGCCGTGCAGGAAGCGAGAGAAGGTGTCGGGTGAGGAAGCTGCGAGCAGTGCTGGATGGAGGAGCGGATGGTGGTGTGGAGGCGGAGGACCCGCTGGAGACTCGTCACGCCGCCCATCCAGAGGAGATGACGGCCGGTGGGTGCTGTAGTAGCCGGGGTACAGGAGGTTGGATTCGTGTAGAGATGGGTTGGGGATGGCTACAGAGGTGGGGAGGGAGACAGGCAGCAGCGGCGGGGGCTGGGGGAAGGAAGACGGCCGATGGTGCGGGTGATGGCTCATGGGTGGAGGGGGAGGCGAACTGCGGGGCGACGCGGGGCCCATCATGCCAGGCAGGGGACCTCCGTAGCGGGGGAAGTCTTCCAAGAGGCGGCCAACTGTGCGAGGCGTCAGGCGGGAGTCAGTCACCTTATGGCGCTTCTTCTTGGGAGTGACAACCAATGGCAGCGCCTCATCCTGCTCGGGCTCCATGCCACCATAGGGGGAGGTCTGACCACTGGGGATCATGCCACCCATGGGGGGTAAGCTCCCCTGGAAGAAGTGAGGAGGCTTGTACATGGGCGGCCGCAGGTGAGGGAGATTGAGGTTGTTTAGACTGTTTTCTGACCCTGGGTACGGGGACAGGTTGAGGGGGCCGTTGGGGGCGGGCATGCCATTTAGTCTTGGCATGTTGGGAGGTGTGCGGTCGAGCATCTTGTGAGAACGAGGAGAGCGGGAGCCCTCCATCAGCTGCGAGGCAATGTCTCGGTTGAGTTGCTCAGCCGCTACCTCCGCCTGCTTGGTCAACAGCTTCTTCTGCTGCACATACTTGTTGACGATGGTGTCGATGATGACGGCCAAGGAGGCGGTAATTTCCGTCTTCAACACATCGGCGAGGCCCTCGAGGTCTGTCACCTGTGAGTTAAGATTTAGATTTCTTAACAGCTGAAGCTTTTCCGTCAAGTCTGAGTTTTTCAACTCGTTTTCTCTCCGTCTCTCCTCCTGGGTGCGGATGAGACGCTGGGCATAATCTAGGAGGTAGGAGGAGGCGTCGTTGGAGTCACTCGAAGAGGTGGAAGTTGGGGGTTTGGGGGAGGGGGCACGCTGAGTCTCAGGGGAGCGCCGCCTGACACTCAAGTCAATCTGTAGCCCCCCCTCCTCACCAGACTCCGGCGCCCGCGACTCTACCTGTTCGTCCTCCTCCAGGCGTCTCGTCTTGTTGTCAGGCTCCGCCGCGGCCTCGCCCTCCTCCGTCTGCGAGTCATAGCTGTTTCTTGCCTCGTGTTGCTGAGGCAAGTACAGCTTCCTTTTCTTACAGCCGTTCACAGTAGTGTTCGGGGTGGGCGAGGAGCGGATCACACTCACTATGTTCTCCAGTCGCTTCCTGGGCTCGGGGGAGTCTGTGCGCGGGCTGTTCTGACTCATGGTCTCTTCCACCTCAGACTCGCAGCGAGGATCTTCCGCGGTCACACTTTCCTCCCTGGCAGCGTTCGTGTCCTCATTACTGGTCTCCACTGGCTCCGCGGCACCTTTATAACTATTATTATTGTTGTGTAAAGAACGGGCGGCCTCTATTTCCTCCATAGTAAGAATTTCTCTTTTACGCCCCTGTAGTATTTCTCGTAAGAGTACGTTATCTGCTTCTGGTCCTCGAATCACCGAGTTCACAGCATCAGCACTATGGACGTTCGAGCTTGTCACTTTGTCCAACACACCCATGGTTGCCACTGTGTCTTCGGGCGGGCAGGGCGCCACAGGCTTGGTGTGGGCGCCGAATAACTCACTTAGCATACCGCGAGAACCCGCCGTGGGTGGGGGATTGAAATAGTTCACAAACGGTAGTCCACAAAAAGACTGACTTGCACTGAAGAGGTTGGGAGCACTTCCCGGCCTGACTGCATTAACACTAACACCACACAGGTTGGGCAGACTACTGAAGGCCGAGTAAGAGTTCCTTGGCTCTCCGGCGTCTACTCTTGTTCTGATCCGTTTCGGTTTCTTCGACAGCTTTTCTCCTAGCATGAAGCAATCGCTTTCTTCGTCGTGAGCCACTACGGTAGGCAGCGCACCGATTGGTGGAGGATGCAGGGTGGGTGGAGCAAGAGGTAGCGGTGGCCAATACGGAGGCGCTACGTCACGAGTCCCGATTCTTAAGCCTCCACCAATCAGGCTGCTTGGCTCATCCGGTGCGCCTGTAAGGGTAAGAGAGACGTACGTGAGTATGTTGAGGATGCGCAATGGTAACTTCTTGGCGTCTTATAATATATAATAACATATAATTATGTTAAATATCTAATTTACAAAAAGGTAGAAAATGTCATCGGAAGGTGTATGGAAATAAGCGACATGGACAGAGGGTCCAAATTATATGGAAAAAAAGGTGCCGAACCCGGACGCGGAACCTGCTAAATAGCGGCCGCTGGCACATTGCGCGTTACAATCTCACCCCCGTCAGATGAGGACCCTCCCAGCAGCTCTCTTCCAGAATCACCAATGAGGCTCATGAGAAAACAACTCTGGCCAACTTATCCAATTATGGAAAATAAAACTTGTATGCCACGAAACATATATTAGTGCCTGCAAGAGGCTTCACGAGTCGCCTCACAGCCTCCCACACGGCTCCTCATTAATTACAAGACACGACGCCGAGGAGTAGCAAGTGTCTTGGCGGCAGCGAGCTCCTGGCAAGGGAAGGACGGACTCCGCGCACTGAGAGGCCGGAGCACGGGAGGTGCGAGCTTCAAAATACACTAATAAAATTTAGAAGGGAGACATTGAGAGGAGCAGGGGAGAGAGAGAGAGAAGGAAGAAAAGAGAGCGAGAGAAGAAAAAGACGAGGAAATACGATGCCTTAGACTTGCGAGAGGCGAGGAGCGAGCGAGCGATCCAGCCACTCGGTCGCTGCCGCCTCACAATTCGACAATAATGACAACAAGAGCTGGTCTCCGTGGCGGACCGCGTGCGAGTGACGGCCGCGAATTGCTTTTATATTTCATAAAGATGGCATACGCACAGCACTGAAGGAATGAGTGGAGGCTGGGCGGTTGTGGGCCGGGTTCTCGAGGCTAAGGTGAAGCAGCCACGGAGGATGAGAGAGAGAGAGAGAGAGAGAGAGAAGAATGCTTGCTATGTCCTGACGAAGGCGATGCAGAAGAGAGAGAGAGAGAGAGATAATGTTTTTCCCACATTGTACTAGTTTTATAAACACAAACACACACACACACGCACAGTTTCTCTCTCTCTCTCTCTCTCTCTCTCTCTTACGTCTACTCTCTCAATGTTTGCGTCCCTCAAGTCATATCAAACGAAGTAACAAAATCCACCAAACGTATAAACGAAAGAGCAACGCAAAAATACCAGATGATACTGACGGAGAAAGAAGAGGAATATCAGCTTCTAAAAGAGAATAATTGTAAATAAAGTCATTGATAATAGAACATACGCATGCAGAGAGAGAGAGAGAGAGAGAGAGAGAGAGAGAGAGAGAGAGAGAGAGAGAGAGAGAGAGAGAGAGAGAGAGTAATAATAACAATAATAATACTTTCTTCTTCTCTAAAACAGGAAAACAAACACGATAAATGAATGAGAGAGAGAGAGAGAGAGAGAGAGAGAGAGAGAGAGAGAGAGAGAGAGAGAGTAAAGGAGGGAGTGAGGGAGGGGCGGTGGCGGGGCGACTCCTCAGGTTATCGATCGTGGAGCCTCTGGTCAGCTGTGGCGATGGTGGTGGTCCCTTCTCTCTCCCCTTTACCTCCCCCCCACTATGTCCTCTCCACCCTTGTCCCCCCCTTCCCCTTCTTCTCCTCCCTCCTCTTCCTCCTTTCCATCTCTCCCATCCCCTGTCCTCCCTTCTTATTCAAAGGCCCAGTTTTCTTACGGTAATGTTTATTTAGTCGTGTGTTGTCTTATTTTCGTAGTGTATTCCTTCGTTACTAAGAAGTCACCAGAGATTAGAAAAAAGAGGATTTATTAGCCAAGAAACAATTAAGATAAGTTAGATATAGTTACGTTTGGCTAGATTAGGTTTGGTTAAGTTTAGTCAAGTTTCGTTAGCAATATCAATGTTTAAAGACGCTTGGAATGGGTTAAGTTGGGTTATGTTACGCTAGATTAGTATTAGAGCCATGTTAGTAATAATGTTCAGAGCGAGCCTTCAAATAGATTAGGTTAAGTTACGCTGATTTACCTTTAGTCAAGTTCTGCAAGCAAACGCTATGTTCAAATGCCGTGGAAGTTCGTAAAGTTAGTCTAAGGTAGGCTAAGTTACATTAGGTTACGTTATATTACAGTGAGTTAGCTTCAGTTGGGTTTGGTTAGGTTAGCAATGTCCCGGTGTCCTCAGAGCGTATCCTCTAGTGTTAGGTTAGATTAAATAAAGTTAAATTTGGCTACGTTAGGACCAACAGTGTCCATATGTCCTCAGAGCGTGTCCCCTAAGTATGCAGCACGTTATTCTCGCTCCGTGTGCTTCCTCCACCGTCAGGAGTAGCAACGCCATCCACTCCAGTGCTAGGAGTGGTACAGACGCTTCAGGGGCCGCGCAGGTGCCTCGGAAACACTACTTAATATACCTTGAGGACCGCTGACTGACGGGAACAGGCTGGTGCGTGTTCCATATTCACCAGTATGTCTCCGTGCTGAGTGCTGCACTCTGTTTACTTCCCCCTCTCTCTCTCTCTCTCTCTCTCTCTCTCTCCGTTTGTGTTTGTCCGTCTCTTTCATGTTCTACCTCCTCCTCTCTCACCCGTGTTTTCACCCACACAAGGGCTCCCAACGGCCACTCACAGGTGGGGCGTAACAGCCTCTCGATGCGTCCTCCAAATGAGCCACATCATCACGAAACATGACACCAAAAGGGCAAACTTACGAAAACTGTGTCAACTGATGAGGAAAGACGCAGGGCGTCGTGACATGAGCGGTGTCTCGCCACGGGGGTCTTTATTTACTCATTACGATAAAAAGGCTGAGTAAATAGGCATGTGATTGGGTGCGACACGAGGCGGAAGGCAAACAATACACGTGAGGTGGGTTTAGTTACTAAGCTGGACTCGTGGTCACGCCTCATTGTGGTGTCATGTCCGAGCAGACCTGGCCAGTGAGTGACAGCGATGATTTCGACATGATATCTTTCACCCTGATCACCTGACTCACAGCCGCTCATCTGGCCAGTCTCCCTCCCCGTCCAGCCTCGCACTGACCGCTCCCGACCCAGCGAGGCCTACCGGAGGATGGACTTCAGAATGTTTCAAAACTGCCCGCCAGAGTGGAGATGAGGAATGATCACGTAAAATCTAACCTCGCTTTATAAATCTATGAGGAAACGCACTCGATAACTGACCAATGCTTCAGAAAGTGCCATGATTGTACTTTCTAATGCTCCCATTGGAAGCTGCAGGAAAAGAAGAGGTGAAGTTTAAAAAGGGAAAAAACTCAAATTGTGGAACATGAGCGGGCAAGAGCGACACGCGCGGTGGAGAGGCGCGTGCCGAGGAGGAGAGTTGCCAGCGAGGGTATATTATTAGGCGCAGGTAATGACAGTCATTAGCCTCTTACGTTAGTCAAGGATGCCACGTATGTTTTCCCGCTAACCAACAGCCTCCACGCCTCCACTCTCTCCACAACCTTCCTTGCGTCCACCTCTCCCGCAGTCTCTCCCACTCCCTCTCCACCTCCTTCACACTTCACTCCAGCACCCCTGTTAAGTTTTCCCTTTCACTCCTCACTAACCTCCCTCTCATCTCCAGCCCATTCCTCCCTTCTCTCTCTCTCTCCCCTTACGCCCTTTAGCTTCTCCCTCTGCTTCCGTTCATTTACTCTTCGTATTCTTCTCTTTATTCCTTCGTTCTCTCTCTCCATCATCTATCTCCTCTTATCCCGATTTTCTGTGTTTTTATTATCATACATGTTGATTCTGTACGGATATGTAACTCTCTCTCTCTCTCTCTCTCTCTCTCTCTCTCTAACCAGCTTATCGAGTTATGAAAAAATAAATCTTGCATCACCACCACCTCCTCCATCATCACCACTACCACCACCGCTATCATCACCGACACCACCACCTCACTGAATTACATACGGAAGTAATTAGTTAATAGTCGGTTAATTAGACGATTCCGCAGCAGGGAACTTATGATGTGATTACCTGTAATATCCAGATCACACCTGCACCCTACACCTGCCTTAGTTGGCGAGGCACATGACCTCAACGACGAGGATGGAAAGAAATGTGAAGTCAACTTGTTTGGTTTGGTTTTCATGGTATCGCAGACAAGCTTAATATGGCTAAGTACACAGGGCATGCTCTTAACACACACACACACACACACACACACACACACACACACACACACACATACATACATGCACGTAGCAATACCCTCATTCAGGAGACAATCACCTGCATGTCGAAGGAGGAAGAGGGAAGGAAAGAGGTAAGGCAGGATAGATGCACAATTGTGTTCTCGCGATCTGACAAACATAAGCCTCACCTCGCGGGCATAAAAGTAAGTGCAGTTATATAAGGAAGAACTGAGGAATAAAGGAGAAAATAGAGGAGTAGAGAAATAGGACTGGGGAATACAAGAAAATGTGAGAGAAGATAGGACTGTGCGGAAAGACGATTGAGAAAGAGACGATAGGAATAAGGGAAAAGAGAGATGAGTAGGAGAGAAAAGTGAAGAGTCAGAGTGAGCAAAGAGGGAGAAAAAACAGAAAATAAGAAAAACGAAGCTAAATTAAAAGTAGGGAATTTTGGAGAAAATAATGAAAAAGAGATTATATTTCAAGAAGAATATTAATGTCTCTTCCCACCTCTTAGTCTAATTAAACACACCACTAACCATGCAACTCTTAGAACGAACCACATAAACAACACTTGACAGACTAAGACAAACACTGAGGAAAACAAAACAGTATCTGAACTACAATCGCCTGACATTCCATTTTCCATGCAACTGTAGATCACAGAGATGCAGTAAACAATTTCACAAGACTAGTTTACAAGGAACACCTGTACTAGAACACTTGAGACCCACCTGGGGCGAAAGCTACACAGAGGTTGAAAAACTGGTGCAACACTAATACAACACTTGTGCACGGGACACTTATACAACACTGCGGAACACTGATACAACACTGCGGAACACTGGTAAAACACTAGGAAACACTGGTGTAACACTTGGAAATACTGATACAACACTAGAGAGCACCTGTGCAACACTGCAACAATACTGGTACAACACTGACACACAGGACACTGGTATAAGGCTGAGAGAACACTGATGTGACAAAGCAAAACACTGGTGCAACAAAGAGGAACATTGCTACAACACTGGGAGAACACTGGTGCAACAAAGCAAAACACTGGTGCAACACAGGGTAACACTGATACAACACTGGGAGAACACTGGTGCAACAAAGCAAAACACTGGTGCAACACAGGGTAACACTGATACAACACTGGGAGAACACTGGTGCAACACAGGGTAACACTGATACAACACTGGGAGAACACTGGTGCAACACAGGGTAACACTGATACAACACTGGGAGAACACTGGTGCGACAAAGCAAAACACTGGTGGAACACAGGGTAACAGTGGTACAACACTGGTGAGTGAAACACTGGTACGACAATGGAGAGCACTGGCACAAAACTGGGCGACACTATTCTAATACTGGTGCGCGAAACACAGATAAGACACTGGTGCACAAAACACTGAACAACACTGGTGCAACACTTGAACAACACTAGTGCAACACAGATTCAACACTGGTGCAACGCTGGTGCAAGGAACATTGGTGTAACACTAATGCACAGAACACTGATATAACACTGGCGCATGGAACACTGGTGTAACACTGGCGCACAGAAGACTGGTGTAACATTGGTTCACGGAACACTGATGTAACACTGGCGCACGAAACACTGCTGTAACACTGGCGCACGGAACACTGATGTAACACTGGCGCACGAAACACTGGTGCACGTATACTGACGCAACACTGGTGCACGGAACACTGGTGTAACACTGGTGCACGGAACATTGACGCAACACTAGTGCAACACTGGTACACGGAACACTGGTGCAACACTGACGCACGGAACACTGGTGCAACACTGGCGCATGGAATACTGGTGTAACACTGGCGCACGGAACGCTGGTGTAACACTGGTGCACGGAACACTGGTGTAACACTGGCGCATGGAACGCTGGTGTAACACTGGTGCACGGAACACTGGTGTAACACTGGTGCACAGAACACTGATGTATCACTGGTGCACACGGAACACTGGTGTAACACTGGCGCACGGAACACTGGTGTAACACTGGTGCACGGAACACTGGTGTAACACTGGCGCACGGAACACTGGTGTAACACTGGTGCACGGAACACTGGTGTAACACTGGCGCACGGAACACTGGTGTAACACTGGTGCACGGAACACTGGTGTGTCACTGGTGCACACGGAACACTGGTGTAACACTGGTGCACGGAACACTGGTGTAACACTGGTGCACGGAACACTGGTGTAACACTGGTACATGGAACACTGGTGTAACACTGGCGCACGGAACACTGGTGTAACGCTGGTGCACGGAACACTGGTGTAACGCTGGTGCACGGAACACTGGTGTAACGCTGGTACACGGAACACTCGTGTAACACTGGTGCACGGAACACTGGTGTAACACTGGTGCACGGAACACTGGTGAAACACTGGTGCACGGAACACTGGTGAAACACTTGTGCACGAAACACTGGTGTAACGCTGGTACACGGAACACTGGTGTAACGCTGGTGCAAGGAACACTTGGACGGGACTGGTGCATAAAACACTGGTAAAGTACTCTTCTGCTTGGAACACTGATGAAACACTTGGATGGATGGGAGAACTAGTGCACGGAACACTGCAGTGCACAGAGCATTGGTATTGAGAAAACACTGGTGTATGGAACACTGGTGCGTACAACACTCGGGAGCAAGACACAGTAGTGCACAGGGCACTGCAGTACTTGGAAGACTGGTGCACAGTACACCATAAAGTTCATTGCGATGCACGTAACATGTAAGTGCAACACTATAGTGGACGGCAGGGAACCACGGAATGCACTGGTCCGATATAAAACACAGATGCACGGAACACTCGTACAAGTGTGAGGAAAAATGTTCAAAACAGGTACAAGGAACACTAGCTCATCACAGTTGCACGGAACACTGGTTCAATACTGGTGCACGGAACACTGGTTCAATAATGGTGCACGGAACACTAGTTCAATACTGGTGCACGGAACACTGGTTCAAAACTGGTGCACGGAACACTGGTTCAATACCGGTGCACGGAACACTGGTTCAATACTGGTACACGGAAAACTGGTTCAATAGTGGTGCACAGAACACTGGTTCAATACTGGTGCACGGAACACTGGTTCAATACTGGCGCACGGAACACTGGTTCAATACTGGTGCACGGAACACTGGTTCAATACTGGCGCACGGAACACTGGCTCAATACTGGTGCACGGAACACTGGTTCAATACTGGTGCACGGAACACTGGTTCAATACTGGCGCACGGAACACTGGTTCAATACTGGTGCACGGAACACTGATTCAGTACTGGTGCACGGGAAACTGGTTCAATACTGGTGCACGGAACACTGATTCAATACTGGTACACGGAACACTGGTTCAATACTGGTGCACGAGACACTGATTCAATACTGGTGCAAGGGACACTGGTTCAGTACTGGTGCACGGGACACTGATTCAGTACTGGTGCACGGGACACTGGTTCAATACTGGTGCACGGGACACTGGTTCAGTATTGGTGCACTGGACACTGGTTCAATACTGGTGCACGGGACACTGGTTCAGCATTGGTGCACGGGACACTGGTTCAATACTTGTGCATGAGACACTGGTTCAATACTGGTGCACGGGACACTGGTTCAATACTGGTGCACGTAAAACTGGTTCAATACTGGTGCACGTAAGACTGGTTCAAAACTTGTGCACGGGACACTGGTTCAGTATTGTTGCACGGGACACTGGTTCAGTACTTTTGCACGAGACTGGTTCAATACTGGTGCATGGGAAACTGGTTCAATACTGGTGCACGGGACACTGGTTCAATACTGGTGCACGGGACACTGGTTCAATACTGGTGCACGGGACACTGGTTCAATACTGGTGCACGGGACACTGGTTCAATACTGGTGCACGGGACACTGGTTCAATACTGGTGCACGGGACACTGGTTCAATACTGGTATACGAGAAACTGGTTCAGTATTGGCGCACGAGACACTGGTAAAACATTGGTACAACACTAACGTATGGAATACTGGTAGATCACTAGTGTATGAATCCTGGTGCAACACTGATAACAACACTGGTAGACGAAATATTGGTGAAACACTGCTGCTTGTAACACTGATACAACACCGGTGCACAGGACACTGCTACAACATGGGTTCAATACTCGTGCACGTAAGATTGGTTCAATATTGGTGCACGGAACATTAGCACGACACTGATGCAAGGATCACTGGTTCAACACAGGTGCAACACTGGTTCAACACTGGTACAACATTGGTGCACGGAACACTGGTTCAACACTGGTGCAACACTGGTTCAACACTGGTGCACGGAACACTGGTGCAGCACTAGTACAACATTGGTGCAACACTGGTACAACACTGGTGCACGGTACACTGCTACAAAACTGGTGTAACACTGGTTCAACACTGGTGCACGGAACATTGATAGAACAACGGTGCACAGAACACTGGTGCAACACTAGTACAACACTGGTACAACACTGGTGCACGGAACACTGGTTCAACACTGGTGCAACACTGGTGGAACACTGTAACAACACAGAACAAAGGTACAACACAAAACAGCGATGCAACACAACACAGGCACTACACAGAGCAAGGGACACATGCTGAAGGAGCACACCAACAGGATCACCGGGGTGCGGACAGGAGCAGAAGGGCAGGTGTGGCTTGAAAGACTGTACTACATAGCATGGGAAGTAGATTGCTAAGACGGGATTAGTGATAAATGTATATAATTATGTAGCAAAACAAAAGTAAATCTCTCTCTCTCTCTCTCTCTCTCTCTCTCTCTCTCTCTAATATACATAAGTAAACCGAATAAGAAAAAATAAAGATATATATGATAAAAACGGTAAAAACAAACAAGCAGCAGGTAAAGAGAACTACAATGCTAAAATAACCCCAAATATAGACTCGGCCTGTATCCCTCAACAACAAACACACTCTGTCCATTACTACATGTACATAAACTGTATTTGCTGAGGCGCCCGGCCGGCCTGACAGTACCAAGTGGAAGAGCGGGAGTCAAGGCGGCCCCAGGGCTTGGCTGCGTACAACCCAAGCTAGGGAACGCACCCGTGTGGTTCCCCCCGGACAGCAGTATACAGGAAGGTCACGCTGCGTTAACTCAAACAGTACTTGCATGATGTCAGCCTGAGAGGTGCGACGCGTGCGGTTCTCAGGGACGTTGCTGTATTCTGAAACATTTCGGAGCATCGTCTCCACTATATATTGAACACGCGATAGTGGAAGTTGTATGGGTTTTCAAGGGTGTTTTAATAATTCCAGGGATTAATAAACAAGGATTCTACATTATTGATTATAAAAGACATCCCTGAAAGTTTAACTAATGATATTTTTTTACTTTTGAAAATTATCGTGATGAGAGAATAAAGCGTTTAATACTACGAGCGGTAATATGTAGCAATGTTTTCCCAGGTAAATCTGTCATGAAAATTGAGTCACGAAATGTTCCTCAGAATAATTTCCTCCATGACAGATCAGTTATTGTATCGTATCGTAAACGGAGGTAGTTTTTTTTTTTTTTTTTGCGCTATAGTTTCATAGAAGAGTCTTAAGATGGAATTTACCTTATGATGTGACAAGAAACAGTTATACAGCAACATCGGTTATATCCTTCACTTGATGTCTTATTCTTGACCCTTATCCTTCCTTCTATCTCAAGACCC
>NC_059293.1:13133794-13161294 GCF_017591435.1 Portunus trituberculatus
CTTGGATCCGGCTACTGTTCTATGATCCCCCTAGTCATGCACACATAACCAATCGAAAGAGAGAACGCAAGAGATAAAATTCAACGTACACTTTTTTAATTCTCTCTCTCTCTCTCTCTCTCTCTCTCTCTCTCTCTCTCTCTCTTATTCTTGGCTTTCCTATCTTATTTATCTATCTATCTACCCATCCATATACAAGGCCTGTAATCACATAGGCCCAAGTAAAGCGTAAAACAGTCATACACACACCATGCACTTTCTTATCTCCTTCATACAAAGTGAAAAGGGACAGTCTCGTGAACTACCCTGCTACACCCGAGGCTTAGGCATACCAGAGCTAGCCACAAGATCCATATAGAAGGTCAAAACGTGGCTCCCGGCTCACAGGCAGAAGGGTGTGAGGGTCAGAGGTTAACGAAGGCGAGTTTAGAGTGAAGCGATACTGCGATTCGATCCTGTCAGCTTGAAACACGGCTGTCCATAACAACATTGAATCTATTATTATTATTTTTTTGCGGTTCATGGTGTTTGTTGTTAGTTTTAGGCTTGTGTTGTACGTGTGTGTGTGTGTGTGTGTGTGTGTGTGTGTGTGTGTGTGTGTGTGTGTGTGTGTGTGTGTGTATAGTTGGCACGCACGTTTTTTTTATTGTTATTGTTGTTTTGATGTACGTGTTATTGTTAAGTGTATTGTTATCATCACTACCATTATTATTACAAATACTATTACTGTCACTACTATCACTACGACTACTGCTACTACTACTACTACTACTACTACTACTACTACTACTACTACTACTACTGCTACCACCACCACCACTATGACCACAGCTGCATTACATATGAATATTTTCCTTAACATCCCGTATAAATGAGTTTCCCCTTTCCTTTCCACGTCCTCATAAGGTCAAGTTTCGTTGCCATTTAGATAAATCAACCAGTCTATTAATCCCTCGAAAAATAAACGCTATTAATTTCAAAACGAGTGATGCGCATGACTTTAAAACTCATTCACGAACCTACTAAGGACTCGGCCTTGCAATCGAAACCTAAACAGTGGAATTTGAACGTAAGGAAGTGACAGACTTAGATAGACAATACCAACAGAAGCCAAGCAGAGGGGTACTTACGGAATTGGGGAGGTCGAAGGTTGTCCATAAAGGGCCGAGGGAAGCATCTCTGTACACCTGCGGAGGAAGAAAACACCTGGTGAGTATAGAGGTTACATAAAGCCTGTGTAGTTTGATTTACGGTTCATAGATGGCGCTAGTGAAAAGAAGGGTTGTTGAAAAGGAGTTAGTTAGTAGACTATGTGATATTTGAAAATGGGAAGGGAATTAAGAGAGTTAGAAAATGAGGAGACAAGTAAAGGAGGACAGAAAGGGAAATAGAGACAAGAATGAGGACAATATTAGGAAAAAGATGGATTTTGAGAGATATAAAGAGAAATGTAGACAAAGAGAATAACAAAGATAGAAAAGGAGATAGAAAAATATGAGGGAAAACAAGAAGAAAAATACAAATGGAAAAGGGAAAAGGGGAAATTAGAACGAAATATGGAAAAAAAAATAAAAGTGGATTAACAGAAAGATATGTACAAACTAAAAGAAAGATACACAAACAAACAGATAAAAAAATAGAAAATAAGACGAAAAGAAAAAGAAAACAAAAACAGAAAAAGGATAAAAACAGCGAAACCACCTAAGAAGAAGAAGAAGAAGAAAAAGGAAGTAAGATGAAAAGAAAAAAAAAACAAAAGAGAGGAAAAAAAAGGATAAAACAGAAACCTTTCCTCTCCCCCCGCCCCCATCCATTCACTCGATAGCCACCCACACACGCTTCGTCACTTCCACGCAGCAGCAGACAGTACCAATGACACGCGAGTGACTCCAGGTTGTGGCGCAGAGTGTATCCGAATAAAGTGAAGACCTCTAGAACACCACAGCGCCACAATCTGTATACTGCTCATCTCTCTCTCTCTCTCTCTTAGTTGTCTTCTTAGCAAAAAGGCAAGAAAGTGTTATCAAAAGTGTTTTCGTATTCAACATTAAGTGAATTCTGAATAATGATTGTGTAATGAATGGAAGAGGAGGAGGAGGAGGAGGAGGAGGAGGAGGAGGAGGAGGAGGAGGAGGAGGAGGAGGAGGAGGAGGAGGAGGAGGACGAAGAGGAAGAGGAAGAGGAGGAAGAGGAAGATGAAGAGGAAGAGGAGGAGGAAGAGAAGGAGGAGGAAGAGGAAGAAAAAAAACAAGAGGAAGAAGAAGAGAGGAGGAAGAGGAGGAATAAGTAAGACAGAAGCTTCTCCATACTTTAGTGGCACCCTCTAGCGACAAAGTTTTCACACACACACACACACACACACACACACACACACACACACACACACACACACACAAAGAGACTCTTGCCGTGCCGTCGTGAGAGCCGCCGCCTCCTCCCAGTTACATTACTGCCTCCCATGCACTCGTAACTTAGGAGAAACTTTTAATGGAAGTCTCCACTCCCTGTAGACAGCGAGGAGGGGCGGAGGGGCGGGGGAGAGGCTGACAAGGAGAAGGCTCGTGTTCTGAAAAGCTTTGGTCTCTCATCACTATTTTCAGAAGTCACATAGATGATAAGCCATGTTCTCAAAAGTGTTTCTCTTACCAATAATGCAAAACTCTTGTTAGTCTTGCTAGTAACTTCAACCAGAGCCTTTTCAAAGTAGTTAGGTTCAGAGGAGTGTTTCAGCATATGATCGACAGTCGCTCCTCTACTCTATTTCCCTTCTTATTCAACTCCACTTGTTTTTGTACATCTACATTTCTTTCCTTTACCTTGTTTGCTTTCTTTATTTTGGCATTTATTGTTATCATCGTTGCTGTCAGTGTGTTGATTTGTGTTAAGTTTGTTTTGTTGTCATCATTACCATTATGACTGTTACTGTTGTTACTCTATGTTCATCTCGTGTTTCTTGTAAATTTTCGCTTTGTATTTGCTTTTTATACAATTCTTTAATAGTCTAATTCCTATCTTCTCTATTTTTTTTACTCTAATCCCTATCTTCTCTCCTTTAATTTTTTTATCTACTACTACTACTACTACTACTACTACTACTACTACTACTTCTACTCTCCCTACCAACAAACACTCTCACTTCTTTCATCATTTTATAATCGTCTCCTACCATTATCACCACCACCACCATCACTACCTAGAAACCTCAGATGATAACTTCTCTTGTCTGTTTATTTAGCATTTTTTAGTGACAGTTGCTCAATTACCAGAGAGAGAGAGAGAGAGAGAGAGAGAGAGAGAGAGAGAGAGAGAGAGAGATTAACCAAATACAGATGATTAGTCATATTTTATTTCTTTGAATCACTTTATATAAATTTTTTTTCTTTTTACGGAATTAGGATATAGAAAAAATGGTTTACGGGTATCTTTCATTACTATTATTATTATTATTGTTATTATTATTACCATTATTATTGTTATTATTATTATTATTATTATTACTCTAGTTGTTGTTTCCGTTGTTGTTATTATTATTATTATTATTATTATTATTATTATTATTATTATCATCATTGCTATTTTGCATTTCTGTTGAAGAGCACACACACACACACACACACACACACACACACACACACACACACACACACACACACACACACACACACACACACACACACACACGCACACAACGTTCACATACACGTGTTCTCTGTTGATGCGCTGTTGTCTAGTGCTGACATTCGATAGTGAAATGTTCTTAATACCACAAGGGAATCAAGGTCTCTCTCTCTCTCTCTCTCTCTCTCTCTCTCTCTCTCTCTCTCTCTCTCTCTCTCTCCACACCAGCAGCCAATGCATTAACAATAGATCGTGATATGTTAACTTTTATCTCACGCCACAAGTCACCGCAGATCCCACGTACATTATGCAATCCTGGCCATGCTCACCAATATGTAACAATGAACCGGTGAGCACAGGTGAACACAGGTGAACACAGGTGCCTTTTGAATATTTCAGGTAAATGCCAATATGAAACACTTGCCGTAATACCATAGAGTGAGTAACGTCCTGTGTTGCAAAATTTTGGACGAAAACTATTTGGGCATAACGAATAATTCTGTTCTGACGCGGTGATAAGAGGACGGACTTATTTAGCAGCGCAGTGAGAGCGCTAGCGAGAGAGAACGAGAGACAGAAAAGAATGAGAGAGAAAAAAAAAGGACAATATTTCAGTTTGCACACACAGACACAGATTTCCGCAGCCCATATGACAAGAGACTTACTGTAACAACGCACAGCCTACAATTCCGAGCCAAATACCGCACAAAGTAGCGCCGAGTAAAGCGATCAAAGCACATACACACATAGGTTTGTGAAGCAGAGCCTTTTACGACTTTCAATATTTAATGACCCATCGCGTATGCATATGAAACTGGGCAAATGTCTACCGTGCCTTGTGAAAACTATTGAAAATTGCACGTTTTAAGTAGGTAGTGCATGCATGCGGCCCCCAGTAGATCGCTGGAGTCGGGCTGCGGCGCCAATCCACTTTTTCTACATCAAGACACGCCTGTCACTGATTGTGGGTGGCGTGGGCAGCCAGGCGGGATACTCAGATATAATTTACACTTTCACGATCCTACACGAAATTCTAAACCAGCACACCTGCCTCTTCCTGCTCTCTGTGTAGGCTCCCGATTTTGTGTACAATATCAGGAGTCAGTATACGTGTGTTCTTATTCACTGACAGAATTAATTTTGTACATGGTATATCTATATTTTGCCTAAGGAGACTGTTCAGTAGAGGAAACGAGGGAAAAGCTAACTTGTCGCTCCTAAACTCATAGTGTTGTTTAGAGAACGAGTGCATTTGCTATCATGTCAATTAAGAATATTCACGTGTTTTGTTCCAAGACGAATAACTGTTTAATTTGATGGTTTTAGATTCAATAAACATTAATACATCACTCACTCACTCCCTCAGTCAATGTATATGACAAGAATTTCTGTTTATCTACTAAGAATCAAACGAGATAGATGCATTTGCTATGTATTTGTGTATAAGTCCTAGTCAGTTCGATATAGGACTCTACGTCTATAAAGAAAGCCAAAACTGCGCGTGTGTTTAAGTATTTCCCCCAGGTACTAACGACGCGACTCCAAACTCAGCACAAAGACGAATAATTTACACACGATCTCCGAGCCCCTTTGAACTCCGCGATGAAAAGACACACGGGCGATTCCTCAAAACAAGATCCAGCCCCTTAATCAAGATCCAACCCTCGAGTCTTGTTCACCTCTACTCTTCACTCCTTTGGTTATGAAGCGCCCGCCGCCACCGCTGTCTGCCTGCCATCATCTCTTGTTCACCTCCGTTTTCATCCACACTTCAAACCAACACTTGCCAGCCACACTCCGCGCTTCCTTCCTCCTTACCTCTTAATTTATGAACCACAAACTCTTCGGCCTTTTAAATTCCCACAGAGAGGAGAGAGGGAAAGAGAGAGAGAGGGATATAGGGATGGGTGTTGTTTCCTCAATTTCTTCCTTTCCAAGCTTCGCCCCTCACTTGCGCCTCTCACAGCCCCACCTTCCACCTTTCCCTACCAGCCACCAGTCATCCTTCGCTTCACGGCCTCAACAACGCCCAACTTTCGCTAATTTGGCGCTACTGTATAGATTCTGGGGCTAACGTCCTCCTCCTCCTCCTCCTACTTGCTTTCCTTTTTCCCGTGTTGAGGTTAGATGATCTATGATATTCTCGTTTTCTGTGGGATCATAAATGGGTATAAAATATGATAGTTGTGAAGTGCAGTTTCTTTTCCTTCTTTTGTATTTTGTAACGTTCTTCTTGTATAGTTCCTTGTCAGTAGATTTGTAGCTCAGTGAAGGGTACAAGTTGTGGGTTTGTCGTAGTAGAAGTAGGAGTAGTAGTAGTAGTAGTAGTAGTAGTAGTAGTAGTAGTAGTAGTAGTAGTAGTAGTAGTAGTAGTAGTAGTAGTAGTAGTAGTAGTAGTGGTGGTGGTGGTGGTGCCTGTTGTTGTTGTTGTTGTTGTTATGTATTTTACGCTACCTTTGTTCTTTTCCACTTTATTTTATTTATTTATTTTTCGAGTTCCCACGGTTCTTTTACATTTTAATTACCTGTGGAGATTTACAGTGCTGCAACAACGAACAAGAGGAGGAGGAGGAGGAGGAGGAGGAGCTAAAGAGAAGGAGAGAGGAGGTAAGGGAGGCCAAAAAGGGAGATACAGCGCAGAAAAAAAAGAGAAACACACTGAACACGACATGAAACTTTCTACGTGTGACGATATTTCACGTTACACTTACACGTATACCTTTCTCTCTCTCTCTCTCTCTCTCTCTCTCTCTCTCTCTCTCTCCAAGATGAAAAAATAGATTGCACAGTTTCTGGCAGGCAAAGTATATAAGAACAAAATAAAATAAAGACATTCTCTCTCTCTCTCTCTCTCTCTCTCTCTCTCTCTCTCTCTCTCTCTCTCTCTCTCTCTCTCCGACCGCCGTTCATCACCTCATCAAAATTAGGTTAGTATGAAACTGGGTAACGGAAGTGGAGCAGCAGTGCGTCTTGGTGGAGAGGAGGGGAGGATGGGTGGAGAGGTGGAGAGGCTGGCGAGGGTGGAGAGGAAGGGAAGGAGGCGGAACAGACCATGAGTGTAGGGAACCAGCACCACCACCAGCGGCAGCACGCGTCAAGCCACAAGACAACACGCGACTGACTGACTTTCTGACTCCTCGCTTCCTTCCTCTCCTCTTTCCTTCTCTCGCTTTTGTCTTTCCTTCACTGTCTCCTTCATCTCCTTTTCTCAGTTTTTATGTCTATCTTTTAAATTTTCTCTTCTTTCTTATGAGTTTGTCCGTCTCGTCTCTGTCTTTTCTTCTTCTTTCCTTTTCTTGGTTTTGTTAATTTTGGTTAGAATTTGCGTTTTCATTTAAGTTTGGGGACATTTTCTTTTCTGTCTCGTAGCCATCATCATCATCATCATCATCATCATCATCAAAATCTCTCTCTCTCTCTCTCTCTCTCTCTCTCTCTCTCTCTCTCTCTCTCTCTCTCTCTCTCTCCATTATACCACCAAAATACATTAAATTTCCATCGTTTTTCATTTCCTTTTCTATATATCTTCCCTTCTTATTGATGGTACAAGATTGATAAATCTCTCTCTCTCTCTCTCTCTCTCTCTCTCTCTCTCTCTCTCTCTCTCTCTCTCTCTCTCTTTCTCTAAGCAGGTGGTTAATCTCTTCATCGCAAAATCGGTCGCCTAATAATCTCGTAACTCGGTCAATGAGCGGGTCAATGCAGCCATTCAAGAGGCGCTGTTTCCTCCCTCCTCCCTCTTTTCTTCTATTTGACTCTCCTTCCCTCCCTTCCTCCCTCCTTGTTGCTCCTTCCTCCCTCCCGCTCCTCCTCCACCACCTCGACCCTTTCTCCCCTTCCTCCCTCTTATATTTTGGTTATTTTCTTGTGTTTGTTTGTGGTTGTAGAAATGTAGTTTGTTGTTAGGGTCTCTCTCTCTCTCTCTCTCTCTCTCTCTCTCTCTCTCTCTCTCTCTAATATGGATGTATGTGTCCAATTAAGTGCTCAATTTGTCCAAACGATGCCCCGATAATATCTCTCTTTCTCCTCCTATTCTTCTTGTTCTTCTCGTCTTCTAGCTCCTCTTGTTTATAATTTCTTCGCCTTCCTTTTATATTTCTCCTGTTCATCATTTTCCTGTCCTCCTATACTATTAATATTTCTCATCTTTACATCCTATTCCTTCTTTATTTTTTTCTTCCCCCTTCTTCCCCCTTCTTATTGACTAATTTTCAAGCGTCAGTGCATTATTAATCCATTGACTCTCTCCCGCACTCATTCATTTATCATTCCATGTACTCTGCTTGCACCATACAAGGCCACGAGTAAATATAAAGCACTGGGTCAACACTCTTCCCTTATACTCTCATCTATACCACATCACTGCCTCGAGGTTACCACCACCACCACCACCACCACCAGTATGAAAGCCCACCATCCCATCCTCACTACCTCCATATATCCTGTCTCGTTAAGAAAATATGTTTAAGCATTTGGAATATTCACTAAGACTGTTTTGAATTGTCATAGTTAGGTTTTCATGCGCGTTAATGGATGTTTTTCTTATATCTCGTTTTTTCTTTTCTTTTCGTTTTTTTTTTTTTTTTTTAGAATGCTGGACTGTTTCAAAAGGTCATAGGTTTTCATGGGTATTTTAAGTGTTATTCCCTATCTATGTCTAGTTATCTCTCCCTTTTAAAAATACATAAGTTCTCATATGCTTCAGATTTCCAGTAGTACTGTTTTAAAAAGGTATGATAAGTTAGATTTTCATTGGTGTTGTATGTGTTTCATCCTATATATATCTTTTTATCTCTCTCTACCTAAAATGTTTTGAAACGTTTGTAGACTTTCAATAGGATCGTTTTAAAGGGCCGCATATGGGTGTGTAGCCCTGTCTGTCTCTGGTTATCTATCTCTGTTTAAGAATATATGGTCTGGAAATGCTTTGGACCGCTTTTAAAGGCCACGAGGTTTGTTTTTAAAGGTCATAAAGAGGATAAGTCACATTCTCATGGATATTTTGGTTGTTTTCTACTGACGATGCAGAATTGCTGTTAACCCTTTTACTGCCACACGAAACAGTTACTAGCCCCAGAATCAATGCGTGAAGTCTTTATAAGCATCTACAAGAAAGTTAGCGATAAAACAGAATGCATTTTGATATTTCTTCTCAGTTCAAAGACTAAATGTGGCTGTAGAACAAGTAAAGAGGTCTCAGAGAGGTTGATAATTAAAGAAAAGTGTACCAAGTGGTTGTCAAAGGGTTAAACAATCACTGAAATGATAAAAAAAAACACATGAAAACAAATGCTAATATTTCTTTTTTTTTTTTTACATATTGCTACGTTAATGTGAGTTACTAATTCCTCATAATATCTCTCTCTCTCTCTCTCTCTCTCTCTCTCTCTCTCTCTCTCTCTCTCTCGGCGACATATGACCTCGTTCTCGCGGCGCCATTCATTCATTCAATCAGCCAATCATTATTCTCCCCTTTGTCCCAAGAATTGCTCTGATTTGTAAAGGTAAAGAATGGGAATCTTTTCTTTCTTTTTATTATCAGCGAATTTGGCCTTTATTTAGCATCACGTTAGGTTTGATTTTGAATGAGTGTCGAAAAGTACCCACACACACACACACACACACACACACACACACACACACACACACACACACACACACACACACACACTTAAGCTACGCAATAACCTACACAAATACATACATCTTAAAAACCAAAACATCATCTGTATTTACAAACCAGTATTTAATTTTCATATCCCTTTATTTTTTAACTCCTCACTTAGTCTCCCTCCACACCTCTTAAAAGACAAAGCAAATAGATAAACGAACAAACATCTATATCTACAAAACTACCATTAATTCCAAGCCTTTAACTTTCTAATCCACAGTTCGTCTTCCTGTCCACCTCACGAACTCACAGAATATTATAAAAGACTAATATGCAGCATCACTCCGTCGGTAAGATAAAGGGTCTAGCCGGGCACCTCCTGCAGGCAGATGTTCCAACACGTGTCTGTTAAGCGCGTGCTGCTTCGCCCTCCACCACCCACAACCAGCCTTAAACACCATAGCCTTTAGACTCAAAATCCTTTCACAAGACATCCCAAGTTACTCACAGGGATAATGTGCGTTACGGAGAAGCGTCTTACGGCTCAGATTTCGATGTTCCCCACGGCCCATCGGCTTGATTAATTGAAGACGATGAAGGATAACCTATCAATGTGCCCTGAACCGGCCATCAGCGGAGAAAAGGGAAGGGTGAAGGGAAGGATGAAGGGGCGGTGGAGAAAGGGGCGCGAGAGGAGGGAGAGAGGGGAGGGAGAGAGGGAGAGGTCTTTGTGATTGTGCCCAGCCATCGCCGCTGCCTCTCCACTGCACTCATTATGATGCCTAAGTCCCTCCCAGACTGAGAGAGAGAGAGAGAGAGAGAGAGAGAGAGATTCTAACGATGACAGTAGGAAGAGGAGGAGGAGGAGGAACACAATAGAAAAGAAGGAGGACGAAAAACAGAGGATAAGAGGTGGAAAAAGAGAACGAAAAGGAAAGATGAGAAAGGAAGAGAAGGATGACGATGAGTAGAAGGGACCAGGAGAGAGGAAGAGGAGGAGGAGGAGGAGCAGAAAGGAAAAGGAAGAGGGGAGGTGTTAATGTGCAGGTTAGAGACGAAGAGAGAGGGAGAGTGATCATATAAGGGAGAGGGAGAGAGTGTGTGTGTGGGCGGAGGATGGAGAGAGAGAGAGAGAGAGAGAGAGAGAGAGAGAGAGAGAGAGAGAGAGAGAGAGAGAGAGAGAGAGAGAGAGAGAGAGAGAGAGAGAGAGAGAGAGAGAGAGAGAGAGAGAGAGAGAGAGAGAGAGAGAGGGGGGACGGGATACTGGAGACCAAAGGGAGGGTGAGTGGATGTAAGGGATGACAGGGAAGATGGAAGAGGGAGGAGGAGGGAGAGGAAGAGGTGGGAGAGGGTGGCGGGAGTGAGAGTGGAGGAGGCTGGGAAGGACTAACTCATTTGGAAGGACAAAGAAGTGGCCAATCAGCTGATGAGAAACCTTATACCTGGTACCCGCTCCCGTCTTACGAGAAAAACGTGATAGCTTATATTTTGAAACGCCAGGCTCTCTTGAGGGTGAATTTCAAAGATCGTATGGAAAGTTTTAGGTTCTCATAGGTGTTTTTTGACTGATGGTGTAAAGTCCTTATTAAAAATTGCACTAGGATTACGAAAGGACGATTGGAATACATAATTTCATCTGGAGACTTTAATTAGTCGATAAATGGTGTGTGAATGTTTAAAATAGATGGATAAATAGATAGATAGGTAAATATATAGATAGTAAGAAAGATGCAAAGAAACTTCACTAACCACAATCACGCATGCGTATCAGACTTAATGAGAAAAAAGTTATTATGAATTCCAATATATGCAGCTTCACAATACTACTAAAAAAAAAAAAAAGTTACCATAAGCATGTATACTCCTACACTGGCCATACAATCCTTCCACTTCCTACACATACTTACTCCTTTAATCATCTCATAAACTTCCACACTCCATACACACACGAAGCTCAAAACATTTATACTATGCACACTTCACATGTAATTCTGCCGTTCTCCATACAATAAAATATACACTCCTTTTCCCATCACATATACAGTTCATTCTCTCGTCCTCCACCCACTACACCCTCAGTCCGCCTCACCTACCCTAGTCACCCATACATTCTCTTACCTAACAAACAATGAGTCATCTATCTGCACACGTGCACTACTGATAACTGAGCGTTCTAATATGAGAGTCTTGTCACCAGCTACCTTCACACCCCTCGTCCACTCTCTCTCTCTCTCTCTCTCTCTCTCTTTACGGTAAATAAATGCTATTTTCTCCTAGTCGCTCACTCTGGACGGTTACTTAATGTTAGGATCTCTCAGTGTTGTGGAACGGTGTCTGTTTTTACTCCTCAGTCTCCCTGTTCTCTCCCCCCCCTCCTCTACAGCTGCTCGTCGCCGTAACTCCTACGCCTTGTTGACACTGATACCGATGAGATGAACAAGTTGGGCAATTTATGTAGAGGGAAAGATGCAAGTAAGTAGCAGCTATTCGGAGTGTTTGGTGTAAGTGTAGTGTGCGTGGAGCAAACTACATTCCTGCTACACCCGCCAGAACACATTAGCTCATGGCTGACCGGCTTCCCTCTGCCTCCCTCGCCACAAGATCATCTAAGGTAACGAAACTTTCCGCCACGGTGCAAGCGAGGGTGACGGCAATTCAGCACAGTAGCTAAAGTTTAAATTTACACGCCAAACCTTTGTTGAGGAGAGCCATTGTGGTTGCCGCTGTCCATTACGCCGCTGAGTGACCGTCGCCGCGGCAGACCAGCGGCTCATCTTGCTCCGGTGCGCGCTGGCAGGTGACGCCGCCGGCCCGAGGAGCAGCGGAACAAGTGGGCGTTCAGCTCCTGCGATTGTTGTCACGCTGTGTGTTTATAGATCTACAACCCAAGGAGATAGGGGTTTGCCGATGAATGAAAAACATTCTTTATCTTATTTAGTTTTAAGGTTGTTTGCTGTTTACTCAATCCTTTTTGATATGAAAGAGTTCTTGAATTCATTTCCCTGTTTATCTTCCAGCTTCAGTGTCTCGCTTGACACCTCCTGGCGGCGGTTGTCTTCAGGAGGCCTGCAGTCGTCCATCCGAAGACAAGCACCTGGCGGGTCTTCAGCTTCAAAGAACGATTTCAAAAATTCAAACCCAGCACCGCCGTCGGTTAGGTGATGCGCATGGCGGCCGTCAGGTGTCACGAAACCAGCGATCGATGACGGTATCGCGGGTCTATAACGCACCCACCGCAAGGATAATTAAAGAGCTGCAAGAACACGTGGCGCTGGCGGGGGGCGGGACGGCAGGCGGCGGGCGGCGGCCGAAGTCGTTACAAGCGTTGTCTGTTCCCGTCTGGGGCGGCAGCGGCAGCGGGGGAGGAGGCACTCAAAGGAACGAGAGAAGTTACGGACAGGAAAGCAAATTAAATATGCGGCGCGTTCTTTGTAAAGATTTCTCTCCACGACCAGGACTATGAAAGCTTCAGAAAAAACATCTTGAGGCCGTGCAGAAACTTTAGCACAACAGATGGACAGAGTCAATAAAAAAAGTGAAGAGATGCACCAACAGGTCAGTTAAAAAAAAAGCCGAAGGAGTCGCTTGCCGGGCCACCCCTCCGTGAAGGGCGGGGAGGCGTGGCGGTGCGGCGAGGAGGCGGTGCTGTTGTCGGGCGGAGGTCGTGGAGGGTGGGTGATCGTCACTTGGCGCCACTCAGGGGTCAGCTGATCTATGCGGAAGGGAAGTCTTACCTTAATGAGATGAGGGATGCCAGGTGGCGGCGTGGCGCTGGCCCGTAGCGAGACGCTTCCTCCTCCTGGTTGTTTCTATAGTCATGGACGCTCTGATCTCTGAATTGACGCTGCTTGACTGTGTTCCCGAGTACCGACTACAAATTCTCATTCCCTTCTTTGGTGCTTTGTCTTTTCCTCACCAGACTTACCGGAGTCGTTACTCGTTGTCTAGTGACGCTTTTACTCTTGACACCTGATTACGAACATTATCGCCGCACATCCATTCAAGGCAATTCAACGCTTCACGGTCTCAGTGCATTCACGCATTACTTTTTCATCAGTGGTGTAAAATATTTGTCACTCATTGGAACTTAAAAAAAAAAAATAAATAAAAATAACTTTTACTTAGGCATGTAGAATGTAGAAGAAATAAGGCGCTGCAACTGAAATAAGGAAAAAGAAGCAGCACTAGGAACTTCAAACATGAAGAAGCAACATTCCCTCGCTGAAAATGGTTGTATGTGTGTGTGTGTGTGTGTGTGTGTGTGTGTGTGTGTGTGTGTGTGTGTGTGTGTGTGTGTGTGTGTGTGTGTGTGTGTGTGTGTAGGGGGACGAAACCACAGAATGCTCACTTCTTTGCATCGATCATTTCCTGGTCTTCCTTCCCTCGTGAGCTCCCCCAAAGCTCGTGGATTACAGTAAAAGGTCATTAACACGAAAAGAACACTTAGCGAGGATTAGCGAGTCTTTTGTTTAGCTTTCGGATTAAACAATAAGGTAATTCTTTCACGCTTCATATTTGCCACTGATCTTTACATTTAACAGTGACAGTCCTGAGCAGAGCGACACTAAAGAACACTAAGGAAGAACAAAACAGAAGAGCAAAAGGTGATAACGAGACTGTGATAATAAGAGCACAAGATTGAAAGAAGATAACCGTGACGATCTTGAATACAGTGATACGCTTGTAAGAAAAGAACACGAAAGAACAAGAAAACAGAAGATTCTTAGGCAATAACGAAACTTTCTATGACAAAAAAGAGAAGATGAAAATAACAAAAAAAACAAACAAAAAACGAAGCAGTAAATCTTTAGATCATAAGACTATGAGAGAAAATGAAAGAAATTAAATAAGAAAAGATGGAAAGAATAAAAACGAATAAATTGATAACGTAGAACAAAAACAAATACAAGAGAGAGAGAGAGAGAGAGAGAGAGAGAGAGAGAGAGAGAGAGAGAGAGAGAGAGAGAGAGAGAGAGAGAGAAGAGATGAGGGAGGCAGACATGACACGTGGCTGACAGGTGAGGCCAGGCAGTTATGGTCGTAATTCACAAGTAGGGGGAGGCACCAGGTGGAGGGGGGGAGGGGAAGGAAGGGGAGACAGAGGGAAGGAGAGGGGAAGAAGAGGGAGTAAACTGGAGGAGAAGGAAACACAGGAGAACGAGAACGAGAGCGAGAGAGAGAGAGAGAGAGAGAGAGAGAGAGAGAGAGAGAGAGAGAGAGAGAGAGAAAGTAGAGAGGAAAATTATGGTACTAGTAGATTTGGGTGTACAGGAACACAGAAGAGTAGCGAGGGGAAATGACAGGAGAGAGGAGACACTATTACTGCCCTTTGTCTATTGATTCTGTATAGTGAGAGGACGACAGGCAGGCGACGAGAGGGGAAAATAGCAGACAAGGAGACGAAGGACAAGAAGAGGCGACTGCTGCTGCTTCTGATGACAAGTGTGTGTGTAAGTGGAAAATTGATAGCAAGAACACCGAGGGAGGAAAAATAGGGGAATAAACGTATTTTTTCTCCTCACTGCACGAAGGTAATGTGTGAAGTTATACAGTAAAGGAAGTGGGAATGAGTAGAGGAGGAATGTGTGTAGTTCTCCTTACTGTATAGAAAACAATAATGTGTAAGTTGATATGATTTGAAATTTACGGCAAAGAGGATCGACTAAATTTGTTTCTCACTCTAAAAAGGTAATGTGTTAGACTATACAATAAAAGGAGTGGGAATAAGTAGAAAAGGAAGGGGTGTAGAAGACAATGTGTAAGTTTATATAGTTAGAAAATTAAAAGAAAAACAGAACAAAATTTTTCATACAGTGGGAACATAGTGTTATAATTTATTCGGTATAAAAAATAAAAGAAACAAATATTAAGAAAAATACTGTAAAAATAAGAGAATCAGCCTGCAAAATCTATACAACATAAGAATCAAGGCAAAAAGAGAAAAGACTCAAATTTCCCTCATTGTCGAAAGTTAATGTGATGATTTACAACATAATGAATGCATGGTGTAAAAGAAACCAATAGAGGAAGTAATAGACACTCACCCAACTTTCTTTTCTTTCCTGCACTTGTAATATGAAGAATGTAAAAGGAATCGGACTGTATTCATACGTCTATAGAAATACAAGATAACGTTGAATAAGGGAATTGTTTTGTCATTTTCCAGTCCTCTTGTTCTTTCTCTTACTCTTTTAAAAGTACTACTCTTTCTCATCCTCCTTCTCTTCCTTATTTAACCCTACTCTTCCTCCTCCACCTCTAGTCCTCAACCTATTTCTATAATATGCCAACATTCTTGGAGTTTAAGTATATTTCTTTTCACTTAGCCGTAATGTTGTTCTTAGTTTCAATATCTTAACTTGCTATTATTGTGGCTTTGGACATTTTGAAGCAGCACCTTGTGATTCCAATGTGACAGTGCCATAAACCAAACCAACGAAACGAAGCAATCATCCTCTGGTTATCCCCTTTCTTCTCCTCCTCCATCTTTGCGGCTTTTTTAACATTTACCAACAGCGCTATATGATTCCGATGTTGCAGATTCATAAATCAAACGACCCAATCATCCAATGGTGATCCTCTTCCCTCTCCTCTTCCACCTGTCACTCCTCTCAAACAACACCAGAAGACTTCAGAGATTTACATAAAGTTTGTCACTCAGTCTATTTGTCTCTTCTGCGGCACCAGCACATCTGTCTGTCACAGTAACCCGCAGGTCGTCTCGAAGAGTTCAAAGGTCGCAGGTCAAACGTCACTCTCCCCTCTGTGTGACGTCACCGCTTGTGCATCACGTGACGGCCTCCAGCTTCGTCCCAGATCAGCGGATCATCTTGTGTTTAATATTGATTCTATGTAAGGTGAGGAAGGAAGTTAATAAGTAAATATGGAAAGCACGTGGTTTTCTTGTTTCTTGTCTTTTGGCGTTTGTTTTGTTTGAGGTTGCTTAGTGTGTGGTATAAATGCCTTTGATAATAGTAGTCTTTCGTAGTAGTAGCAGCAGTAATAGAGGGAGAGAGAGAGAGAGAGAGAGAGAGAGAGAGAGAGAGAGAGAGAGAGAGAGAGAGAGAGAGAGAGAGAGAGAGGTATCCACTCATCCATTTAATTATCCATCCAGCCAGCCAACCAACTAACCAGATAAACAAAACAAACAGATAGTGACAAAGAACCAACAGAATAACAGGAAATAAAGGAAACTCGACACCACACCAAACATTGCATTCCTTTCCTCCCTCTCCCTTACGAGCAGCCAGTTCTTCACCATCAGAAAGGAAGGAAGGGAAGAGAGATGAAGAGAAAAAGAGAAAGGCTTCAAAACCAACACAAGCACACACAAGAACACACAAGAACAACACAAGGGTACACGAGAACACTTGAGGGACGTAGGAACACACAAACACACACACATATACGTGCACATACAAACAGGGCCGCCAGAAGTGCTCCCTCAAGGCTGCATCCTCCTCTCTTTCCTAATCTCAAGGCCTCACGACCTCGCCTCTTCTTCGGGTAGCGAGCACGAGAGAGGAGGAAGCAGGGAAGCAAAACGGTCGTGGTTGTACAATTGCCTTTACGGTGATAACTAGTGTGAGATTTGTTGGGAAGCTGGAGAGGTAATTGGGAGGTGAAAGTGTGACGGGATGGGAGGTGGGTGGTTAGAATAAGGAAGGTGGAGAAAGACTGGGTGGATATAGCGTGTTGTTCTTTTAATGGAGGCTGTACTGTGCTGTAGAGGTACATTAAGTATATGGGGGATGGGTGATGCTTGTGGTGAAAGCGATGCACACTGATTAATGTGTGTTGTTAATCACGTGATCGTGGTCCCGTGTTCGTAAACGATTCGTATCAATATCATACAACCATAAGAACATAATGGAAGCTGAAAGAGGTCGTACGCAGCAGTTTCTATATAAAGGATGAACATTCATAAACATATCGCCCTATCTCGAATACTTTTAAATGCGCTAGTGAATATATTTAATACTTTAGAAACAAAAAGAGAGCAAAAAGCCACCAGGTCTCCAAGTGGTAGTCTCCGTACAAAGGATGCCAAAGTATTATCACTTAAGCTATCACCCCGAGCCATAAATTTCCCTGTTCCTTTAAAATTCCCTACTGACTCAGCACTAAGTTATAAGGAATTTCAAGGATATTTTCATGATCCTACCGGTAATGCAACAAGGATTCTGCAACATCAGCGGAGGATACACACCCATGAGAATCTGACTAATCATTTCTGCGGTCTTATAAAAAAAGTTAGGAGAGCAAATGTATATATTCTAAGAGATCCGATGCCATTTTGTTTATTTTGTTACGCTGGAGAAGGTGTAAATACGAGGTGTACAAGTTACGTATACAAGGAAATCCCAAGACAAAGAACTGAAAGAACTGAAAGACGAAGCGAAAAAGATCTGAGTGACAAGGGAAAAACAAAATGTACAAAGAAAAATATCCAAAGAATGAAACGAGAGAAGAAGAGAGAGAGAGAGAGAGAGAGAGAGAGAGAGAGAGAGAGAGAGAGAGAGAGAGAGAGAGAGAGAGAGAGAGAGAGAGAGAGAGAGAGAGAGAAACTATATGAAAAAAAAGTTCTATTAACACAGTGTGCTTGTTTTACCTCCTCTCTTATGCACTCCATCAATTACAAGGTCTTTTCTGAGTCGAGCCACAGACAAACTCATCCTTCCATACACTAACACAAACCTCAGATAATTTCTAAGCACAGCCAAACGGAAACTCGTCCTCTCATCTACAAATGTATATAAGAAACCTAACGTAAGCTAACCAAACCAGTAAAATCTCTGCACATACATTATCAATAACAAAGACCTTTCCTAAGCAGAGACACACACAAACTAGTCCTTCCATTAACTAGCACAAGTCTCAGAATCAGTTACGCCTCGAAAACTTCATATACGCATTCACTGCCTCTGTTGCCTCCGCTGCCTCCTGCCTTTCCCTCCCCTCGCTAGCTCCAGGAAGGCACATCCAGGGGACCCATCCAAGCAAACAAATTCGAGCGCAAATGTTTACTTACGGCTGCTTGTTTTCCTTTACGTACTCGTCTTTATCTCAGAGCATTTGGGTTACGTAATCTCTCCGCTTGTACGATGATTTTTGATGGTTAATCTCCGGCCCTTTGACTTGCGCGACTTTGATTGGTTATTTATCGTTTCCCGAGGGTTTGAGAGAGAGAGAGAGAGAGAGAGAGAGAGAGAGAGAGAGAGAGAGAATATTACCAACCTCATACCGTCAATAAGAAAGTAATAGAGGTAGTAAAAGGAAAAAAAAAAACATCAGAAAATGAGACGTATTTCAGTGATGGAAGGAAGAAAATAGAGGAATGAGAGAGAGAGAGAGAGAGAGAGAGAGAGAGAGAGAGAGAGAGAGAGAGAGAGAGAGAGAGAGAGATTCGTGGTAACAATCCGGGTCGCGTGGCTGAACTAAGTGCTAATCTTGAGTGTTCCCCGTCAGGAGCCTCGGGTCGCACGCCGCAGATCAGAAGGTCATCTTTGGTTTTTCCCTCCATTCCCTTCGTTCCCTCAGTCCCTCCCTCCTTTGCTTCTCCTTGTCTCTCCCTCTTTTCTTCTGTCTCTCCTTTCTTTTACCTACCTTTGCTTCTATCTCCTCGTTGTTTAGCCCTTCCCTTCCCTCCCTTGTGTCTCCTTGTCCCCTCTTCTTTTTCTTTACCTTACTTTTCTTCTCTTTTTATTTCTTCACTCCTTAGTCCTTTCTTTCCTTCCCTTCGTTACAGAGTCCTTCCTTTTCTTGTGTCTCCTTCTCTTCTCTTCATTTCTTTACCTCCCTTTTCGTCTCTCTATTCCTTCACTTCTTAGTCCTTCCTTCCTTCCCTTCGTTATTGAGTCCCTCCTTCCTTTTTGTCTCCTTGCCTCTCCCTCCTTTATTTTAGCTGCCTTTCCTTTTCTATTCCTTCACTCCTTAGTCCTTCCCTTCCTTCCCTTGGTTAGAAAGTCCCTCCGTTTCTTGTCTTGTGTCTCCTTGCCTCTTCCTCCTTTATTTTATCTGCCTTTCCACCTCTATCCCTTCGTTTCCTACGCCTTTTCCTTCCCTTGCTTTAGTGTTCGAGTCCCTCCCTTCTGTCCCTCCTACCTTTCCTTTCTCTCCTTGTCTCTTCTTCCTTTCCATTCCCTTCCTTTGTTTCTCTCTATCTTTCTCCTTTTCTTTTATGTTTCTACGTTTTCCTTTTCTTTGTTTCTTCCCGCTTTTTTTCTTTATCTTTCACTCTTTTTAATATTTCCACTTTCCTTCTCTAATTTTTTTTTTTTTTGCTCTCCTGCTCTGCAAATGATATTCCCTCAAGAACACGTAAGTAAGGGAGTCGAATAATTTTTTTTTTAATTCAATTCTGAAAGGAAAATTAGGGAAGAGCAAATTAAGAGGAGCATCATTTTCGTCTTTATTTTCTCATCTTTTATTCTTCTTTTGTTAGTTTGTTGGTTTTGTCACTCATGTTGTTTCTTGGTTTTGTCACTCATGTTGTTGTTATTCCTCTGTTACTTCGAGTCAAGTTGCGTGGGAGACTTTTACTTCTGACCCACTTCGCACCCCACGGCGGGAGACGGCTGATGGAAGAGAAGGAAGAGAGAGAGAGAGAGAGAGAGAGAGAGAGAGAGAGAGAGAGAGAGAGAGAGAGAGAGAGAGAGAGAGAGAGAGAGAGAGAGAGAGAGAGAGAGAGAGAGAGAGAGAGAGAGAGAGAGAGAGAGAGAGAGAGAGAGAGAGAGAGAGAGAGAGAGAGAGAGAGAGAGAGAGAGAGAGAGAGAGAGAGAGAGAGAGAGGAGGCGCTGATTCACGGAGGAGGAGGAAGAGGAAGGAAGGAAAGACGGGCGCTGATTCACGGAGGAGGAGGAAGAGGAAGGAAGGAAAGACACAGGATATGGCGAAACGGAGACAGGTAAGGTAAGAATAAAAATGTGTGTGTGTGTGTGTGTGTGTGTGTGTGTGTGTGTGTGTGTGTGTGTGTGTCTTCATTGGGACATGAAGGACGACGCAAGAATAAAATATGGCGTCTCTGCTCCACACTCCCTTCACACCGTATCTCTCTCTCTCTCTCTCTCTCTCTCTCTCTCTCTCTCTCTCTCTCTCTCTCTCTCTCTCTCTCTATTTTTTCTCTCTTTTTCTCTTATAAAAACGTTTTAAAGCAAGAATTTAATACCAATCAAAATAAAAGAAAGAAAGAAAAGAAAGAAAGTTTGGATAAAGTAGTAAGAATATAGACTCTCTCTCTCTCTCTCTCTCTCTCTCTCTCTCTCTCTCTCTCTCTCTCTCTCGCGGGTTGTATCAAGCAGCGTTAGCGGTGAAGAGAAGAGCGAGAGACTGGTAGGGTGGCGAGGAGTGGCGGCCATGAATTAGGGTGAAAGAAGGGTAGATCGGGAGAGAAATGAGAGAGGAGCGTGTGAGTGAAGGGCGGCTGACGGTGAGGAACGAGTGGGTCACGAGTGAGTAATGAGGAAGGGTGAGGCAGCGCAGTGAGAGAACAAACAATGCTAAGTTGGATTTTCTTAAGCGTCAACCAAAAGGGACAACAGGATGGCGAGGAGGTGAGATAGCCTATTCGTTTTTTTTTGCTTTTTTTTCTTTTGATGGGGTGAAGTTAGGTTAGGTTAGTTAGGTTGTCAGGTAACGTATGGTAGTTAGACAAGAATTAGTGAAGATTGAACATTCCAGCTGCCTCTTTCGCTGCTTGAGGCTCAGTTATACAGTGCTTTGGATAAGGAGAGGTTAAATTAGCTTAGGTTAGGTAAGATCAAGTAAAAGTCAGGTTATGCAAATTAGAAAAAAATGCAGCAAGGTCCAATATTCCACTTGTCTCTTTAGGTGCGTGAAGTTAAAGGTTACTATAGGTCTGGTTAGGTTAGGTAAGGTTAGGTAAGGTATGATAAAGCCACGTTTGTTTAGTTTAGGTTTGATGAGGCAACTTATTCAAAGATAGGAATATATGAAACTCAGACATTCCAGTTGCCTTTGAAATGTGCTAAGTTAGGTTACATTGTTGGGATATGTCAAACTTAGCATAATTGAAGATAACATTACCTAGTACATCTAAAAAAATTGACTGAGTGACTAATCTTGCTAATTTCAACGTGAAAATCGGAAGTGAAAGATACTACATGTCACCAAACCCAGAAATGAACACTTGTGGCGTGCGGCGCGTGCGGGAGGAAGTGCACGAGGAAGTAGGTGACACGAAGGGCGGGGAAGGAGTGGCGCCGGAAGTGTGTCGGCGCTCAAGGGTGGCGGAGGACGGGCGGGGGCGTCTTAAGCCATCATGTGGGGCAGCCGAGTGCGTCCTGATCGCCCTCCTCGGCTCCTGCGCCCTCAAGAGACGCCGCCCTTATTACCTCGTCTCAGAAAAGCTCCTCCAGAACAAGAACCACCAAGGCGTCCACGGTTCGGAACACTCCAGACTCGGCACGCGTTACATTGCCTTTCTAGTTTAATATTACGTGGAATTGGAGACACAAAGAGGCAGAGAAAAGACGCTGAGTGCTGAGACAAAGATATGATGCTTGGGTGACGGCTTGCTGTACTACGCGCGGAAGGGATTGACTGGAGTACTGAGTAGAATAATGAGGAATATAGGACATACTCGGACTGGTAAACTGGGCTGCATGAAGAGAGAAATTGCCTGGTTTTTTTTTCATAGGTTGAATGATACATAGAAGGTACGAAGATAAAAGGGTATGTCCTATTCATACAAATAAAAAACAAGAGAAAACTGAATATGATGAAGAATAATGATTAATCAGTTGAACTAACAATATTCATAAGAAAAGAAAAAAAAATTAAAACAAGGTAGAAAAAAAAAATTACATGTCATCATACTCTCTTAATGAAGGAAGCTATTTTTCTAATAATACAGGAAGTGTAGGAAATGCAGCCGCCAGAGTGTTTGTTGGCATCACATGTGGTCTGAGGAGTGTACTGGTTGTGTGTGTGTGTGTGTGTGTGTGTGACTCGAGGTAATCATGTCACACACTGATCCATACTTCCACTTTGCTTAATTCCAAGTAATTACGCACCCAAGGATCACGTTGAAGCACAAAGAAAAAGTTAACTCGCATGTTTTCTTCTCCTTCCAGTTTTATCAAGAATACATAATTCTTTTTCTCGTGCGTCACTTCTGGTAATCCATTAACTTTTTACTTCCATTTTCTCCTTCTTCTCCTTTCTTTGTGCCGTGTATTAGTCACGTGACGGTCTTTTCTGAGATGAGAGCGACAGACAGTCATGACGTCGTTCTATACTTAATGAAAATCACCGCTATCTTGCAACTATGACTCACGACCATAGTATTCTGATCCACCAACTTTCCCTGCCTCCTTCCCTCGCCACTCACTAATCGCCAAGCTAATTTCTGGTGTCCTCTCTCAGTGACCCCTCCATGAGACGACACTCTAGGCAGATATTACCTTTGCTTCGCCATGAATGGAGGACAGAGGGCGCTGGTGTGTCCTGCTGTGTTATCCTTCCCCTCTCGTTCATATATGCCACCCTAAGTGCAACTCTGCTCTTTGTTGCAATTTCCTGATGTGATTTAGTACATGTCCCCGTGTCATGGCGGCCCTGACAGCACACCGGCATCTCCCGCTCATCCATCACCTGCTTCTCTATAAATGGTTCTCTTTATGACAGCGTCGCGTCGCAGCTTTGCCAATACCTGGTCAGGGACAGCCACCACCATGACGCCCCTGCCATTACCTCAGTCAAGATCCCTCTGCCCCACCAGACCTCCCCGCCTCAACAAATTGTCATTGCCATAACACTGCCGCTGCTACCAGTGTCACTATCATTGGCCACCCCCACTCCACTCCCTCCGCCACACTGTCACCACCACACATCCATCATTGATCTGTCACTACCACTACACACACAAAAGGCATCACCCACCACAGGCAGCCCAACTGTTACTACACCACCACCACCACCACCACCACCACCACCACCATGCCGCCCTCAAGGTCACCAGAGTCCTGCCGTCGCGTCCACACCTGCGGCCACAACACGCGACGTCCCGACCCCGGTGCGCTGCGGGGCTCGCCTGGAGCGCCGCGTTCACCAAGTGTGACATCATGATAATGGCTTGAGTGTACTGATGACATAAATCACCACAACAAATAATCCTCTTCTGTGGGAATACTGTGATGTTAATTCCATTACTTGGCAGTGAAGCTATGTTCGTGACTAACCAATTCACCGTCACAACGACTGGCAATTTAAGTATTTCTATAATCGATACTTGGTAAAAAAGGACAAGTCATAGGGGCAGTCACACATCAGACACACACACACACACACACACACACACACACACACACACACACACACACACACACACATCGCCGCTCTCTACTAAGTAACACGTGCATCGTCGCTCGTCATACTACCTAGCCGGGCACACGTAATACATTATCACCTGAAATAAACGTCCCTTAAGAAAAAAAAAGCCTACCATCACAAACCCTGAGGTGTGTGTGTGTGTGTGTGTGTGTGTGTGTGTGTGTGTGTGTGTGTGTGTGTGTGTGTGTGTGTGTGTGTGTGTGTGTGTTCCCGCAGCCCGTCACGCGCCACGAGCCGCCTTGCATGTGGAGTTACCTAACCACAAAGTGTCCAAGGCTTCCAGGTCACCTGTCGGCGGCATCTCACCTGGAGCACACCTGGCGGGCGGCGTGCGGGAACAGCCATACGCTCCTCATACCCGAGCATTTTCCCGTATTTCTATCTTCTTTCTTTCCTCCTTTACCGCTTTATTTCCTCGGAACTTCCTGCGCAACACTGAACGCATTGACAGTCCGTGCCGCCTCTTGCCTCACGTGCGTCCCTGATTTGCTGCTTTCTCACAACTTGGTCCCTTTACAAAAAAAGCTAAGATAAAATAGACGAACGGAAACTGAAATCATTACATCAGCAGCGCACCGATAGACACAAGGGCAACTTCTTACCGCGCCCATCAACCAAAGCGAGAATGACAAACTGAATCTATTCTAAGACAATATTCTGAAACATTTCTGCGCTACACTTTACAATTCATGTGATACGAGTTTTTTTAGGGACGTTTTTACAGTTCTAGCGACAGATTAACAAAATCTTTACATTATTAGCAGGAGAAACAGTCTTAAGAATCTGGCTAATGATCTCTGTAGCCTGTAGCAAAGCGTTTCTGAATACGTGTCTTCAGCTTGCGTGTCTTGGAGCTCTGCAATGCACAGCTGTAGGGGAAAGAAGCACATGGGGAGGGGGTGGTGAGGGTGAGCGGCTGCGTGACTCAGCACCACTTAACGTAACATTTCGTGTCTTTAGCTTCACAACATTAAGCGTCAGTGTGGCATTAGAAGGCAATTAAGAGTGCGTAAATGATCCCTTGATGAGCCATAAATCACTTCCATTTGGGCTTCGCAGGTCTAGCAGAAAATCTCTCTCTCTCTCTCTCTCTCTCTCTCTCTCTCTTTCTCCTTCCCCAGCAGCTCGTGTTCTGCGGCAGCATTCGTGACCTACTGACAAACAATCTCTTTTTTGGGCGTCGCTGTGACTTCGACGACAATCTTTCCCGCCAGGAGTCAGCGGGGCGTGGGTGGCTGCGTCTCGGGTTCCGCTTAATGTTCCGTGAAGACGCGCGCCGCCACGTGCCGCTTCGAGGAGGGAGAAAAGCAGGGAGAGGGAAAGGGAGGAACATAGCAACTGGAACAGGGAAAGGTGAAGGAAAAGGGCACCTGAGGGGGACGAGGAGTAGTGAAAGAATTCGTCGTTGAGTGAAAAGAATTATTTAGTGTCTAGGAATTGCTGAGATGAAAACGTGCCTGAGGTAGAAAGAGGTAGAGAGAAGGAGAGGAGGGAGGAGAAAAAGGGGACAATTACTCAAGGGAACTTGCGGTAAAAAAAGCTGTATAGAAAAAAGGTCAGAGAGAACTATATGTCTGTAGAAGAAATACTGGTGCTACGAGGAGGAAGAGGAGGAGGAGGAGGAGGAAGAGGACGAAGGGGAAGAAAAGGAAGATGAGAATAGCATTTTAAGTGAAGTTGCAGCAAAGGACTTTGTATAGGAAGTTAGAAGAGAAAATTAGAAGTTTCAGTATATAAGAGATACTCTGCCCAAGGATTACAGACAAATGCTAAAGGATGACCAAAAACATTATTTAATACTGTATATGTGTCTGATAGCCGAGTGTACTTTTAACGTGACGGAGAGAAGGCAGAGGGGATACAGCGCCAACACTCAGTCACCCACACTCATGTACAAAAGAGTTTACGGTCCGTCGGTATCACGCTCACGCAGGCCGCCCGCCACTCACTCACCTGGGAAAACAAATAATCAACCCAATGACCGATGCAGCGCTACCGACCAACATCGAATACAACTAATCACTTATACACTTTTTCAACAACGAACGCAGGGAATGTATGATGAAAATACTGTTACTAGTCCATCGCTGCTCATCCATCTCAGAGTGTCAATACTTTACACACACACACACACACACACACACACACACAAAAAAAAAAAAAAAAAAAAAAAGATAGGTATTTTAGTAACCACAGCTAGAAGTCACCATGCAAACATAACTTTACAGAGAAAACACACATACGCACACACACACACACACACACACACACACACATACACATACACACACACACACACACACACACACACACACACACACACACACACACACACACACACACACACAGTCTTGATATACTAAAGTACACAATTTTTAACAAAACATCTCAGACGCGAAAAATTAAGGAATTAACCAGTTATTAGTTAGCATAAAGCATAAATCAAACTCTCTCTCTCTCTCTCTCTCTCTCTCTCTCTCTCTCTCTCTCTCTCTCTCTCTCTCTCTCTCTCTCTCTCTCTCTCTCCCTTCTTTCCTAAAATTGACCGGAACTTTGTCTCACCGAAGTTTATTCCGTGTTCATATTACATTGTGTAACACAATAATCTATCAAGGTAGGAATGCAAATTTTATTGACATTAATTATCACACTTCCCTTTTTTCATGACAACATTGAATTTTTTCACGCGGAATTGCCATCAAAGCAATAGGAATTAATTTGCGGGGAAATATTTCATTAAGTGTCACAACCGACGAACGAGTGCTCAACACCTCTGGCCTTCAGCTGTAATTATTTTAAGAGCTGCTTACATTTACGGTCTATACTCAACTAAGCGAAAAAAAAAAAAAAAAACTACACCACAAAACAATTCACAAAGTGGGGTACTTCCTGAAGCTTCTTAGTGGTTATATTACATTTCCTTGTGCTTCTATACTTCAGTTTTAAATATTTCACTCTCTTATTCATTTTGTTCTGCCGGTCAAGAAAGTTGAAAGTCAGATGGAATGATGAAGCCTCTTAGTGGTTATATTACCTTGTGTTACTTTAACGTGAACTTACTTATTACACTCTCTTATATCCTTTGTTCTGCATGAAAGAAAGTTGAAGGTGACTATAGTGAAGCTGTGGCGGTTTAATTACGTACTTGACATGTATATGCTGTTAAAGAAAGCAGTAACTTGAGAGAAAGAATGACGTATGAAGAATGACATTCCGAGGAATAAGTGAATGAGTGTGTGTTGATATGAAGTAAAGAATAAGTCATGAAGAATTAATGGAGTATTTCAGATGAGAAACCTAAAGACTTATGAAGACGCCCTAGAGAGTGTAAAAAGTGGTTTCTCGCTCTCACCTTCCCTATTCCAAGTTTTCTTTCACGGAGTAACATTTGAGCAAACTTTTCTATCCCAGTTTTACCCTTAGACTCCTTGATACATAAAAAAGAACACACATAAAAGGGTAACATATGTATGAAAGCACACGTGAGAAGAGAAAAGGAGAGAAACTGAACACGTGAACAAAACTGAAGAAGGAACACGACACGAAAATTCTCTTATCAGTGTGAGAACCGAAGCATTCTAGTGTGCCTCAACTCTCTCTCACCAGCAGCATCCCCGACTACCACCACCACCACCACCACTATACCGTCACCACCACTGCTCCCATCCCCACCATCCCTACCATCACCAGCCGCCACCCGTCGCCTTCTCGCGGGGGGATGTGGTCTGGGCTGCGGTTTCATCCCAAAGTTTTCACACAGATCTGCGCGAGGCCCAAAAGTTGGTAAAGAATAGCGAGGACTCCCGCCCGACCACACGTATCCTGGCCGCGTTTTGTGTCTTGAGAACGGCTCGCACCCCCACCAGGAGCGGAAATTAATGTTGGATGTTGGCGATTATCTAAGGGTAGAAAGGATAAA
>NC_059293.1:13166294-13213794 GCF_017591435.1 Portunus trituberculatus
GGCCGGGTAAACAGACACGGGCGGGAAGGAGGTGTTGCAACTCACGCAAACCAAGCATTACTCACGTCCCCTCCGCCTCGCCTCCGGTAACGCCTCCAGTACAGATTCTGACGCCTTGTAATATTTGAGGATAGAAATGAAATGTCTTTATTATCGAAAAACACGGGTTTCTGTCCTTTACTGTTTCGTTCCTCTCTCTCTCTCTCTCTCTCTCTCTCTCTCTCTCTCTCTCTCTCTCTGTGTGTGTGTGTGTGTGTGTGTGTGTGTGTGTGTGTGTAGATATCTAGAAAGAGGAACAAGAATCTTGATAAACGTCTATCCAAACATTATCCACAAAAAAAAGAAAAAAGAAAGAAACACCACCACGGGACGCGACAGTGACACGCCTCATCACGATAAACGACACACTAAAGGAATCACAAACGAGACGGTACATCATGAGCGCGCGGCCATCAAGTGTGCGAAAGTATGAAGGCTGCTTTTCTCGTATTGCAATTAAGACAGAGAGGCAGGAGTGACTGGGACGCTGGCGGGACGAGACGGGGAATAGGTTCGTCCAGCCAGCACTTATTATACTCTCCACCGCTTCTAAGAACACAAGCGCGCGATGTAAATCAACACGCTATGCAAAATATATTTACGGAGGACTATTACCAGTGCGCTTTGTCGGAGGAGTGAAGACTTACGCAACGAAGAATTCCCAGTTTTCTTATTCATAAAGTTTCCAAGAAATTTCCGGCCGGCGGAGGGAGAAAAAGTGGTTATTTACGTTCAGTCTTCGACAAGTCATAAGTTGGTGATGCAATATGCGCATGTTGGTAATGGTGAGTGTTTACTGTCTTAACTGCCGCGCGAAACGGTCTGATTTCACGCTCCTCACTTGTAATTCTACCTCGGCACACTTCTACTCTCTCTCTCTCTCTCTCTCTCTCTCTCTCTCTCTCTCTCTCTCTCTCTCTCTCACACACACACACACACACACACACACACACACACACACACACACACACACACACACACACACACACACACACACACACAGGTAAGGTGAGATGATAGTTAATTATTTATGTGAGACTCTTCAGGTAAATTCTGTGATAGGAACACTTGACACACACACACACACACACACACACACACACACACACACACACACACACACACACACACACACACACACACACACATAAACTTCTCACCTGTCATAACCTTCTTCCCACGCTTGTACACCACCTTACCTAACCCAGAAAACATCGCATCAACACACCCATTCCGTCACACACCCACTTATGCACACAAACACTTCACCACTTGCCGCTTTTTCCTTTTCCCTCTAGCACTGAACACGGAAACGCTCAAGCCACAGAGGACATGAAGTGACGGAAGTTTCACAGCGGTTATTGAGTTCCACGCGAGCCGCCCAAGGTATGTTGTAATTAATCACGCTCACGCAGGCAGGCAGCCACCGCCACCTGAGAGATACTTCTTGCCAAGCAATTATATGGAGCAGCGGGTGACTCTGTGCTCCGTCGGGGTTATATTGCGACCACTCTCCTCCCTGCTATGTTGCTTATGACGAGCTGTAGTGCTGCTGCTTGCTGCTGCTCTTATTGCTGTCTCCAAGCCGGCAGATCCGAAAGAGAGAGAGCAGAAAAGGACAGTACGTGTTTCTTAAGACGGAATGTGACATGGGTACAGTTGAGGTGCTCTTATTGCCTCGATTCAATAGATACAAGTCAAAGGAAGGACTTGTATTTCTTAACTTTTTCACTGTGATATGGCGCAATTCACAAGACTAAAGTCAATGTATAAAATGTTTTAGAGCATCTACAAGAAAGAAAAGTGAACGAAAAGCGTAAAACAAGTAGAAAAGTCTCCAGTTTGGTTTGCGATGAAGAAAACATGTCAAATAATACTAGAAGAGTAAATTAATGGTTTCATATTCCTCTCTTTATCTGGCAAAAGTTTCGAAAAGATTTCAAACACTCTTGAAGTGTCTTGACTAAACAAACAGAAAGGAAGGGAAGAGGTGCCATCACGTTTCTTAAGGAGTGAATACTATTTTCCTCAAGGGGCAAAGAGTTAAAAGGGATTTCAAGCAGATACCTTCAGATTCTTCATGTTTCCTTTGATTTTGCCGTACTACTCTGCATTAACTATATGATAAGAGACTCTGGATGCAGTAAAGAAATTCAAAAGGTGAGGAAAAGATAAGAAAGTATGAAAAGATACTGTACAATCTCTCTCTCTCTCTCTCTCTCTCTCTCTCTCTCTCTCTCTCTCTCTCTCTCTCTCTCTCTCTCTCTCTCTCTCTCTCCCCTCTTTCCAGTATCCAGGCCTTACATACTACTACCACCACCACCACCACAATACATCCTCCTTCCTATCTGATTCTTCACTCTTCCCTTTCTTCAACTTCCTTCCGGCATTTCCTCCCCTCCCTTCCTTTCCTCCTTCCACTCCTCCCTTCCTTCTCTCCCTCCCGCTGGCGATCGGAGGTGGAGGGGCGGAGGTGACACTGGTTCTTCCGGCTTGAGTCTTTTGTTGCGACTCGGAAATTAGAGTTTAAAGGGCGGAAGACACACCCAGGAACACAGACGGATAAGAGGGAGCGAGGGAGTAAACGAGAGGCAAACATACTAGCGACACGGAAGCAAGACTTAGAGGAGCATGCCACGTAATGCAAGAGGAAACGAAAGAACGCAACAAATACGGAGAGGAGGGAAAGAGAACACAGGAAGAGAGAAGGAAGGAATATAATGCAGGTATATTAGAAAAGGGAACAAGTAGGCAAAAGGAAAATTGGAACAAGGAAGACTACGGAAAGAGGAAATAAAAAGAAAAATATAGCAAGGAAAAATCAGAAAAATGACTCAGAAAAAAAGTAACGTACAGAAAAAAGATGGAAAACTATATCTTTCAATACTAAAATATTAGGAAAACAAAATAAAAGAAACCTAGAACAAGTAAAGTAATCACCGACAAAAAAGCAATGTAGAAAAATCAGTTAGAAAAAAAAAATAGAAGGGGAAGGAAACTGAACATAAAATAATTGCGTATGAGACAGAAAATAAATCACGTGATAGGACGGAAAAGTAAAACAAAGAAAACTGTGCACGATACAACAAGGAAAGGAATGTAGGAAAACTGTTTTTGAAAAATGAACACAGCAGAAGAAAAACAAAGGCGAGATATTAACAGCAAAGCACGATAAGTAATAGGTTAGGTTTATTTACGAGTTTTTAATCTAGTGCGCACTCACTCGTCCATCGTTATTCACGGCTTGGAATGTCACGTACCTGGAAAGAGAAAGAGAAAAGATATCTTACTTTGAAGCCAGTTAGAGTGAAACGATTTGCTATGAATGACTTATGCAGCTTGTTGTTGTTGTTGTTGTTGTTGTTGTTGTTGCTGCTGCTGTTGTTGCTGTTGTGGTGGTGGTGGTGGTGGTGGTGGTGGTGGTGCGAAGGGTAAAAGTGGTAATGAAATAATTTTGATGGTGTAGTAGGTGAGTGTTACTGTTGTTGTTATTGTTGTTGTTGTTGTTACTGTGGTGGTGGTGGTGGTGTTTTCATTATGATTTGTGTTTAAAGTGATCTGTTATTCGGTTTTGTGTTAAGGTGCATATTCTGTTTAATAATGAAATCCTACTTATTATTACTATCATCATTACTATTGCTATCATTATTATTGTTACTTCTGTTATTAGTGTTTGTTCAACGTTGCTTTATCAATGTCTAACGAGAACACAAGAAAAATAGGAAACTGCACGAATTCATCAAACGTAAATGTGGCAGCCCCTATATAAAACATGTCTACCTTTACAGAAATAATGAGTTTAAACTTGAAAAATTCAAGTTTAGGAAAGAAATGGGAAGAAACTGGTTTTCAAACAGAGTGGTTGATGAGTGGAACGGTCTCAGTGGTCATGTAGTCAGAGCTGAGTTAATAGGGAGCTTTAAAAGAAGGTTAGATAAGTTCATGGATGGGGAAGATAGATGGAATTAGGTAACTTTAGGCACACAGGGACTGCCTCGTGTAGGCCTGGCGGCCTCTTGCAGCTTCCTTCTTTTCTTATGTTCTTATGCTCTTATTTACATCTATCCTTCCATGCATGCAATAACATTAAGCAATTACCTTCAAGTTTTATTACGAAGATTAATAGTAACTACGTTTTTCCTTCAGCAATACTTGTAAACATTTAGAATGCCTTGTACATTCTTTAAGCTAATGCCATACGTGAGGAAAAATTAACCAGAATGCAATTTTCATCCGCAATTCCAGTGTCCGGCGGAGCTAAAAGCATTTTCTCCGCAGACAAACCTTCTATCATATCCCTTTCAATCAGTCTCTTTTGGTCAACTTCCCCCTTCTTTTCTCTCCCATTTCTTCCCATGTGACGCAACCAGGCAGCAAATTACACTTGAGAAGACTTTACAGTACAGCAAACACTTCATTTCATGGCTTGAGACACACCCAAAGATGACCTTTCTCCCGTGCGGTTTGGACTTGACTATACTGTGGCCACTTCGTCTCTTTTCTCAACGTGTTCATGTGATTCTCTTTCCTTTCGCGACCTGGCAAAATCATACAAGAGGTTTTAGTTGGAAAGAATATACGATTACATGGTCTTCTGGGTCTCTGGAAGGATATACGTCTTTCAGGGGAATACACATTATTTTGGATTTAGAGAACGATGTAATAAGTTTAAGTGTTTATAAGTATGAGGAGCAAACGAATTTATGGATCATCAAGTTTCAGAAAGGATACAGTCACAGGAGATAGAGTTAGTAAAGTTGAAATACTAATGGGTTGATACAGCTGAAACATGTCCATATAATGTTAATCTCTGAGACTCGCTAGAAAACTTTGAGACTTTTTGAGGCTTAAAATGATTAATACACTTTGAATATTTAATTTTAAAGTAGATATTACGTTTCAGTTAACATTCAGCATTAAGTTATTGAATTTTAAATAAATCTTTCTCCATGAATGTAACGCGTATCGTTTCCATTTCGATGCACATTCATCATCATTTAATATCCTTCATCAAAAACAAACCTTTCTGTGTCCTAAATTTTCGGATTTTTCTCCCCGCCAGTCTTTGAGGAATAGAGACACAAGCGTCTCACCACAAGCCACTCCTGTGGACTCTCTAACCCGACAAACTTTACTCCTCTTCTAAGCCCCTGAATCGGCTGGTTCCCACGGGCTCCGCCACCGTGGTCTCCTTGTTGAAAGGTCAGTCAGCTCACACGAGACACTTGCCGTGCTGCCTTGCTGCATTCCACACTTCTTCCGCTTTCATCTCCACGGCAAATGATCATTTCCCACTGAGAAGTCAAATTTCCTATATTTTTACGGCTTGCGAATTGCGCACACACAATAAATAAATGATTGTATCTCTTTCGTAATGCTGAGGAGAGTCAACATATTCAATTTTCTTATTTCGCATTCTTGTGGCTGCGGAAACTTTGCATTTCCATCATGCAAACATTTCCATTTCACTAAACTAAATGTTTCTCTTCTCACGCTCAGTGTGTTCCTGGACTTCCTTTTTTTACTTCCTCCCTCTCCCTCTCCTGCACTCTTCCGTTCATCTTTCTCTCCTTCCCTTTCTTCCTGTCTTTCTCCCTTGCAGTACAAAGGTACAGAGATGAGGCCAAGTCCAGCAATGGGTGATGGAATAAATTTTTCAGGTAACTCGCTTTCTCGTTCCCCCCCAAAATATCCATCGTTCCTCTAAACTTTCTTGTGGAAGAAAAACTAACGCATCAACTTGATAAATTCTATAAGTTAGCAAGTGGACGCACTGCCCCTGGACGGCCCTTGCCTCCACCTCTGTTATCTACCTCGCGCCATCTCTTGCCGCCCTTCCTGCTTCCCCTTTGTGTTATCGCTTCACTCTTCTTCTTGCCGCTTCCTGCTCTACGTCCGGTCGACGCCTTCTCCTCACGTGCGTCAAGAGGAAGGAAGTGAAGGCGGGGGCGCGGGAGGATGCCACGCGGGGCTCGCTGACGTGTTCTGCTTTTTGTTTAAAGGATCGTGAGGAAGTCATTGTGTCGCTGCTGCTGCCGCCTCATTGTGTTACGGGGGAAATTAATTTTCTGGTGATGAATTAAGATCTTACCCAGAACTCATGCACAGGGGTGAAAATGAAGTCATAAGAAATTATGCTTGGTGTTGAAAAATGAAGTCGCCAGAGGACAAAAAAAGAAGAAGAAAAAAAAAAAGAAAATAAAAGTTTATTCGAACAGAATTATAAAATACATTCACATTATTGTATGATTTCTAAGGAGTGATTCTTCCTTGGATAAGAGGATCACTCCTTGCTAGGGACCCCGGGCAGCGCAAGCCAGAAACCATCTTCAGCACACCGGAACGACGCCCTCGCTGCCAAACTTTCTGAGGAAGTTTTACAGCCAGTGATGTCTGCTTCCTCGAGCGTGAGTCTTCATGACACTGTGGGAGAGGAAGAGCCCGATGGTACCTACGGAGGGCGGGGGCCAGGACAGCACCAGGAGAAAGGGAGGGCGGGCTAGGCGGGGCCGGGTTGGCACCGTTCCGCGCCGCGCGCCAACTTCCGCGGCCCAGCATCCAGCCTTACATTGTTCCGTAATCTGGACCGACGCAGCTTCCGGCGAGCGTCGGAAGTACGGGAAGGGAGAATTTTCCAACTCGTAGGTAACCAGGTGACGGGAGTTCCTTCCTCTCTTCCCTCCCAGGGCGTGCCACTGCTTCCTATCATCCCTGCAGTGCCTACAGGCAGGTGTCAGTCAATGACGCTGAGGGCGCCTCCTGTCTATTAAGTATGGTGACAATCCTGGACTCTGCAAACACCAGCGTCAACTCGCTTCATGCTCAAGTTGAAGTTAGTAATTAACATCCACTAATAGTCAGCAATTCCTTTCATCACACGCACAGGAAGACAGAGAAACTTGTAGGCGGGAGGAGCGTTCCCATTTCCTGTGGGTGGGCGTGTTGAAGCTTGGCGGGGACGGCCAGGGCCTCGCAACCTGTGACCCCGGCAGCAGCAGCATCCCAACCAGCATCTAAACACTCCCGCTAGGAGCAGCCGCCATAGTTCCGGTCTCTCCCGCAGCCACCAAGCTCGGAACTAGGCTACAGCGCTCCTGGTGAGGGGAAGGGGAGGGGCGGAGCCGCGCACCACTACTGGGGTCACGCAGGGGTCGAGGACTGCGAGGGAAGGGGCGCTGGAGAATGACTGGAATAGGATGATGGCATAGGAAAGAACTTGGCGAGAACATGGCGAAAAAAAAATGAAGACCAGGGAGGAAAGTGTGAGGGTGAAGAAAGATTACTGTTTTTGTGGTGGTAAGAAAATCTGAGAGCCACACCAGCACAGGTGATTCAGAGCCGCAGCAGCAGAGTCAACAGGAGGGCGGGGGAGCAGCGGGCCGGGCAAGGGCGTGAGGGAAAAATTGGAAGTCAATAAATAGTAGAACCTGTTGTTGGTTTTGTGGTGGTGTTGGTGTTGGTGTTGGTTGGGTTGGAGTGAGCACTGGGGGACGCCAAGCCCTCCTGACGAGTGTGTGTGTGTGTGTGTGTGTGTGTGTGTGAGAGAGAGAGAGAGAGAGAGAGAGAGAGAGAGAGAGAGAGAGAGAGAGAGAGAGAGAGAGAGAGAGAGAGAGAGAGAGAGAGAGAGAGAGAGAGAGAGAGAGAGAGAGAGAGAGAGAGAGAGAGAGAGAGAGAGAGAGAGAGAGAGAGAGAGAGAGAGAGAGAGAGAGAGAGAGAGAGAGAGAGAGAGAGAGAGAGAGAGAGAGAGAAGGGGAACATAGTCATGGTGGGGAACTGAAAATCTGCTGGTGTAGGGAAAAGGTTATTGAGATCATAAAAACGAGGGCGGCGGGGAGGGCGAGAGCTGGAGCGAGGACCTGCCCGCTACCCAGCACAGGCAGGCAGGCAGTGCATCCCGCAGCCTGGACTGGACTACAGCCAGATATTTGTTGGCAGCTTCGAATCAGAGCGTGGTTGGCACTTACACGTTCACTATTTTTTCCTTTCTCATTCTGAATCGTTTTTTTCCTGTTGAAGAAAGTTATCCTTGGCAGCTTCATCCGGCAGGGCGTGGGCTGTTTGCCTGTGGAAGGTGACCACGTGACTTTGCGTGACTCCAGAGACACCCCTACGCGGCCCCAGTGCCACCACCTGCGCCACCTGCCTCAGACCATCAGGTTCACGCCACTTACTCTACATAATCAGCGCCTCACACAAAGGCTGGCGGGGTGACGGTACAAGGCTTGGGACCTGGACAGGGTTCCCATGACCCGAGGCCCTGAGGCTCCCACGGGGCGTGACGTGCAAGGCTCAGGAGGGCGGAGGAACCCTGCAGGAAGTGGACGCAGCCGCTCTTGGCCAACACCTATCCTTTGTCATGACCTCTCCTTTTTTTTTCGTGGCGGGGAGGAGCCGCACTGTGTCCACCAATGGGCGAGCAGCTGCGGTCAGGCACAGGCTGCGGGAAGACTAATCACTTTGCGCTCTTCAATTCTTTTCCAGGAAATCATAACTCGGAACTGTTATATTGATGATACTGAGCATGAGCGCACGCCTCCACGTGGCTCCTCCTTACCCTGCATGACCCGAACCCTGGTCACACGCCCGCCGTGCGTCTCACCTGGCACCTCACGCCCACCACTCTCACCCACGACAGTCATTGGTCATCAGGAGGAAGCACGAGAGCCAATCACCGATAGGTAGTTGACTTGTTGCACATATTTATTTATTCAGCGACCATTTTCCATTACAACCTTTACACGGAAAAGAATTTGGTGAAGTTCCAATACGTATATATTCCATTTTGAAATGTTAACAGAATGCGAGCCGTGATAATATCAGAGGTAGTGTGCAAAGGTGGCGTGCCTTACTAAGCCAAGTTAAGCTAAATGGTGTTGCTAAACTAACACGTGTGGGGCTTTCCTACAATGCAACGCTATTCATTCGAAATATTCCTATTGTTTCACTAGTACACATGTCCTATCCGCGATGAGGGAGGCAGTCACGCCCGCACCTGGCTGTCTGCTGGCGGGGTGTGGCCTCAGGTGCACGGGGCAGTCTTGGCCACACCTGCACAAATCTTAGCATTAGATGGATTCGTTGTTACATAACCAAAAATACTGACCAATCAACTTCTCGTCCACACTCGTGACCGAAAAAAGCATAACATCTTTCCCAATATTTCAAGAATGACCATCAAAAATCATACGAAGTCAGCAAGAGAAAGTGGAGAAAGGTAAAAATTTAGCGATAACAAGTGAAAAACTAATGAAATTACTCACAAAGTACATAAGAATAGTAGAAAACCAGAATAGATATGTAAAGAGAGCCAATAAAGATGCTAATCATAGAAAACAAATAATGGGAAAAAGAGCAACAGGAGGAAGCTAAAACTAGGGGAAAAGGGATACACGAATAACCACAAGAGCGAGGGAGGGAGGGAGCAGGATGAGGGGAAGAAAGGGAGAGGGGAAGAAAGGTGGGGGAAAGAAGGGTGGAGAGCCATACGAGAGGAGGGTGTCCAGCCCAACACTGAGGGCCGCCTAACCTTTGTCCCAGGGTGTTGTGGAGCGTGTCGCTATCTGCAGCTGTTCATAATTACCTGGCTCGGCAAGTTATTGGCGAGGGAGATGGACAGGTGAGACAAGAAATGAGGCAGAGAATAGGTGCGAAGTTTGAGATGAGGAAGCAAGGGATGAGTTTTGTTGAACGATAAGGTTTCAGAGGATAAGGAATGTTATTTAGGATTCAGCTCAGGCCAAAGAATGAAGGTGGATATAGATATGTGTAGTGAGGTTCAAGTTATGACTAAGACACTGGAAATCCTTAGACCACAGAGCAAACGAATGACAAACAAGGAAACAGACAAGATCGTAATGTGTTTGTGTTGGAAAAAATCACCCCAAATACCCAAAGAAATATACTATATGAGTATGAATTTCCTACATAAACAAATAACAAATATATAAAAAAAAAGGGAAAAGGAAATAACGAAGTGTACAATATTCGCCTGGCGCGAATTACGAAGCAATCAGGAATGTCACCCTTTCATCCCTGCCCTGTATGGCGAAGGGAAATGATTTGTGGGGGACATGACGTGAGGAGAGAGACGGCTGGCGGTGCCCTTGGTTGGACGGGGGCGGAACGGGGAGCAAGATTGGGAAGGGAGGGAAGGTACGCAACAAGGAGAGAGAGGGAGAGAGATGGAGCAGGTGAGGCCGCAGGGTGGAGGTGGGCAGCAGCTGGGTGTGGGTGGGTGGGCAGGTGTGCGGGTGGGCGGCGCCCGAGGAGGGGAGCACCTGTAGGCGCGTCGGGAAAATAGCCAGGTAAATATAATAATTACTGCCACGATACTAGCAGCAGGAGACAAAGGCCCTGGTCGCTGTCTTCTGTTGACGCGAGCTTGTTTAATGTTGACGCGTGGAAATGTTCTCGTAAGAGTGGGGAAAGATTAAGAATATTTTTAACTAGTGTGTGTGTGTGTGTGTGTGTGTGTGTGTGTGTGTGTGTGTGTGTGTGTGTGTGTGTGTGTGTGATTCCTAACAACTTCCACCCGCGCTACGCCCCTCCATCCCCTACCTATATATAACCAACCTATTAGGAAGTCGCGGTCCAGTCTGCTCAGGGAAAAGTAATGGAAACAAAACCTTTTCAAACGTAACTCGTCCATCTTTGTCTGCAGTAACGTACCTATCAGACGTGCAGTAAGCTCATTTCTTAGGCTAATATACAGAAATGCTCTGCTCTCACTCCGCGACTTTTTTTTTTAAAGACCACAGAAATCAGCCGAGTTTTCAAGAGTGTTTCTCTTGTTATCTGTCACAAGACTCGCCCCCCAAAAAAACTCTTAAACACCCGCATCACTTCAACTAGAGCCTTTTGAAAATAGTGGAGGTGCAAGACAGAAGTATTTCAGAATATAGTCTTACAGAATGCTTTCCCATCAGACACAGGAAGAAGAATACGAGCATAAACAGTCACTCCCTCACCCTTTTCCCCTTTTCCCAGCAGCCCCGCGTGACAATGTAATGCGTTTGGCGGTCCCAGCACCCTGTCCCGCCTTCCCGCCTCACGCCACGGAACAAACACCCGCGCAGCTGCCTTGAGGTGCACCAGGAGTCGCCGTGGATGACTATTCTCGTCAGGTCATTACCGCCCGGGGATCAATACAGAACTTCCGCTAACTTGGCCCACCTCAGATCCGGCGCTTGTTACCGGATGCTGAACGCTGAGCACCTCCCCCTCTCCTCTTCCCCCTTCACCCGAACCACGTCGCGCCCCTTACGCCCGTATTTAGAAACAACTTGCCCTCTCACTGCGACAAATTTCCAAGGCCAAAAAGACGACTAGCCGGGTTTTCAAGACAGTTTCTCCTTAAAATAAACAAAAAATCTTGCTAATCCATCACCAAATTCATAAAGATACCCTTAGAAACACGAGTATCTTCAACTAGAGGCTTTGGAGAATAGTGATGGTGAGAGGGCAAAGCGTTTAAAAATACTGGCCTTACTGGGATATTTGCACCCACGCCCTGCTTCTGTTTGGGTCTGGTGCTTATGGTTGTCTCAAGATGTAGTGTTAGGAGTCCAAGTGTGTTTTATGGGTGTAGGTCGAGTGGTGTTAAATTCATGATTCTCTCGAGTGATGTAGCTAAGTCTAGTGTATTTCATATGTAAAGAGTGAATGGGTTTTCCTTCATGGTTGTCTCAAGAAGTGATGTCGCGAAGTTCATTACTGCATTTTGTGGTTATAAATTCAATGCGAGTCTTATGCAGCGACTGATGCAGGTCTGTTGGTTTCTTGCAGCTTCCCGCCATGGATTTGTCTCATCTTCTTTTAAAGTTGTTCTAATGACTCGATTAAAAAAAAAAAAACTGATCCATTTATGTGTTATCTTATTTGAGAACCAGTTTTCTTCCTATCTTTCCCTCTTTTCTTTCTAAATCCACCTTTATAAAGTTTGAACACACTATTCAATTTTCCATACTGAATACTGACTCGGAAAATCTTGTTCATATGACCACTGTTATATTCCTTATACTGTACCACTTAAAGACCTCTATCAGATCCCCTCTAAATCTACACCTCTTTAAGAAATGCAAATTCAAAACTTTCAATCATAAGGAACTTCTGAAAATAAAAAGTAAAGGTGTGTGCAAGTCCCTTTCTCCCTCCCTCTCTCTCTCTCTCTCTCTCTCTTTCTCTCTGCTAGTATGATAATTTTCCTACACAGTTACACTCACCACCTCCATCCCCCCCCCCCTTTCCCCAACACATGCTGAGTCTATGGCGTGACTCAGACTCCATCTCCTGACCCCGACGCCACTTTTCAGGTCACGGCCCCCCCTCCAACATCCCCCCACCAGTCCCTCATAACCCTCCCCATCACTTCATCCCCCTAAGCTTTGTTCTGAGTCCATCTAAATCTTTTTGTTTGCTTTCATATATTCGTCAGATTCCAAAGTCATCTATCGCTCAACGGGATTCTGTTTATGTTTCGTGTGTCTGTTTATGTGACCAACACACGCATACACACACACACACACACACACACTCTCTCTCTCTCTCTCTCTCTCTCTCTCTCTCTCATAAAACCGTATGAACTTAGAGAGAGAGAGAGAGAGAGAGAGAGAGAGAGAGAGAGAGAGAGAGAGAGAGAGAGAGAGAGAGAGAGAGAGAGAGAGAGAGAGAGAGAGAGAGAGAGAGAGAGAGAGAGAGAGAGAGAGAGAGACTGAAAATATCACGTTTGAAGAAGAACGACAACAACAACAACAACAACAAAAAGAAAAGAAAGGAAATAAGAATAAGAATGATAAGAAAAAGAAGAAACCCACACAAAACGCACACACACACACACACACACACACACACACACACACACACTAGAAAGCGCAGCAGCAGCCAACAAGACAAAGCATCAATGAAAGTGTGCTGCGCCAGTGTTGCGATGACCCAGCACCGCATTCCCCTCCATCACCCATCATTCCCTTGCCTCCCCTTCCCCTCCCCTTCTCCACCCCTTCCTCTCCCCTATCCCAGCACCCACTCCTCCACTGATATCTCCTCCTCCCCTTTCCTTTTTTTACTCCCTCTTCCCTTCGCCTCCCCCATCCTCTTCCTCTCCCTGGCATCCACTCCACCACCTATACCTCCTCCTCTCCTCTTCCCCTTCTCCTTCCCACTCTTACTCCACCTCCACCTTCCCTCCACACCCTTCCCCCCCACAACACACCTGGCGCGGGTGGAGTGCTGCCTACATCCTCTATCTCAACTCCCCTCCACCTCCCCCTCCACCTCCACTAAGAGCCACCTCCACCACTTGTCCTCCTCCACATCTCCCCTCGTTTTTGGCGACGCCCTCTGTGGCCATTGTTCAAACCGGACGTCGCGCTGGTTCGTGTTCCTCCTGCTGGCGGTGATGATGATGATGATGATGATGATGATGGTGGTGATGGTGATGATGGTTGTGGTGATGGGGTAGTGATGGTATATTGTACTGGTTGGTGTTCCTCCTGCTGGTGGTGCATGGTGGTGGTGGTGGTGGTTATGGTAGTGATGGTTGATGTTTCTCCTGTTGGTTGGGATAGTGGTGGTAGTGGTGGTGGTGGTGGTGGTGGTGGTGGTGGTGGTTAGTGCGACTCAAATGTTCTAATAATTGTGAAACTTCTCCCAAAAACCTAGAGGCAGAAGACGATTATTCGATTTCACTTCACTTTTCAAACACTTTTCATCTCTACGCAATCTGTCCTTTACTTTTTCTTTTTGACTTATTAATTACCTTTCGTTTCCTGCAGCGTGTCTTTTCCTTTCAATGCGAGCCACGTCTGGAAGGCACCGCACACTTCAAAACCGATAGGACTTCTTTCAACTTCAATATAAAACACATCCCTTTGTCACTGTAACCCTCCCTTACTCTGCAACATCCAGCCAAAGAAAAAAAAAAAACAATTAACATGTACACTTTCGTCTTCATGGCTGCTATCCCCAAAAATGATAATAAGTTCTTATTATTATCACTACTAAGAATCACAACTGACTGGTCTTGGATGGAGTAGTGAGTGAGGAGCAGCAGTCAATAGAGGCTTAAACATTAGAAAAAAACTCGAGTCACTGCAGGGTTAGTTCAAGGACAACCAGGACACCACGACAGCTATTACCTGCTGGACAATGCACAGTACTGCCACACCACGGACAATACTTGCGCGCTAATCCTTCCTCTCTCTTTCTCTCTCCACTGATTCGTTTTTCCCTCAGGTTCGAAACTTTAGTAGGTGATGCTGGCCAAGTGTGCATGGAGGGTGTGAGACGGAAAGACACAAGGAGGTTAAAAGGACTGAAAGAAAGGAGTCATCCACCGTTAGTTTGTATTAGACGGTGATACTTCTAGAGAAACAGAACATATGTAGCACCCTAGTCAAGGAAGAAAGGACGGAAGGAAGGAAGACAAAAAAGGTTAAAAGAGAAGAGAGAAAAATCATCCACAAGCAATTCTCATAAGATTGAAAATAATTCAGGAGAGAAAATGGTTTAAAGTATGTATGGAGAGAGTAGTGATGAAGGAAGGAATGAAGGAACAAAACTACAAGGAAGACAGTAAGAGGAAAGACACTCAAAGCCACCCAAAGCTACCCACAGCTATCCAACTCCGGCTCCACATGATACATCTCGATACGTGGCGCAGATTCTGTAAGACCCTGAAGGCGGGAAGAGAGCAAGAGAGAGAGAGAGAGAGAGAGGAGGGCATCCCATCAAAAACTAGCTCCCTCACGCACAGATCCCGCCACATCTGCTCGCGCGGCCTCACCTGTGGCGAGCCAGCAGGTGGCCTCAACACAAGACTTGGTAGGAAATGTATTCGTGAAGAGGAGAATAGAAATGACGAGAAAAGTATAACGAGAGAAGGTAGTAAAATATGACTTTGTAGAATATGACTTGATTTGATGATAAAGACTAGAAAGTAGGTTTGTCGATTTGCAACTGTCACGTAAACTTAGCAAAGAAAATGATGATATAAAAGGATAAAATGCGACTTTCTAGGACACAAATTCAAGTCGTCAGCTTAAGTAATGTTTTCGTTATGGTTATTTATTCTATTTCGTTGAAAATATACAGCAATTGAGTGGAAAAGTATGTTAGTAAGGAAGCAAATAAGTAATGCAGAAAATTAAATAAAGAAAAGAAGAAAAAGACATAAAAGAAAAGTAAGTATGTAAGGAAGTATATAAGAAGGTAAACAGGGGAATGAACAATAAAAATTAGTACATAAGCAAGATTGAAATAAATAAAAAAAGATAGAGAGAGAGAGAGAGAGAGAGAGAGAGAGAGAGAGAGAGAGAGAGAGAGAGAGAGAGAGAGAGAGAGAGAGAGAGAGAGAGAGAGAGAGAGAGAGAGAGAGAGAGAGAGAAAATAAAAATAAAAGAGGCAAGGATTTTAATGATAAAACGAAAAGAGAGGAGGAGAACTGTGTATGAAAGAGAGAGAGAGAGAGAGAGAGAGAGAGAGAGAGAGAGAGAGAGAGAGAGAGAGAGAGAGAGAGAGAGAGAGAGAGAGAGAGAGAGAGAGAGAGAGAGAGAGAGAGAGAGAGAGAGAGAGAGAGAGAGAGAGAACACAGGGAGGCAGCCAGGACGAGACTAAACAAGGAAAGAGACGAGAAAAGATGGAAAGAGTGAAGCAGGAGATGTGAAGGGGACAGCAGTGGCGAGAGGGGAAGGGGAGTGGAGAAGGCGAAAGGGGGAAGGGGGAAGGGGGGAGGCACGCAGCAGGTGGGGCAGCCTCAGCACGTGTCTCTGGCGCCAGGTAAAGCTTCCGGTGGACACATCTGCTCCCCACTAGTATATATTGGTAGAACACCTGTGTTAGATGCTCCTCCTCTTCCATCTACTTCTCCCACTCCTATTCCTCCTTCCTACTTTTCTTTCTCAAGTTACCGATTCCTCAAAGTTCCCATAGCGCCTACTTTCACGTCAGTACATTGTTTTAGTGTTCAGTTCACCTCAGTCAAGTCCCTCCAAGCAGACCTTTAAATCTTGCCTCTCGCCAGCCTCCGCCAAGTCTCCTGAGCCGTTAAGACAGTTAAAGACACCAGCCAAGGGAGTACAAACCTCGACCTTCACGTTCTTATGGGCATTTAAACTTCCGTCTTCTCAGGTGATTCACTTCCTCACACACACCTTGCCGGGGATTTAAAAAGACGCTCTACTCTCTCTCTTTCTTTCATATTACCAGCTGTCCCAGGGTCGTTACCTTCCTCCTCCCGCCTCCTTGCACGATGCTTAACGGCCGACAGGTGAGACAAGACGCCACAGATGAGGATTCTGAAAGGTGTGAGGGAAGATGCTGCGCTATCTCGTCCCCCTCCTCCTACTCTTCCTCCTCCTCCTGTTTCTCTTTTCACTTCTGACGGTTTCCTGTTATCGTCAACGGTGTGTGTGTGTGTGTGTGTGTGTGTGTGTGTGTGTGTGTGTGTGTGTGTGTGTGTGTGTGTGTGTGTGTGTGTGTGTGTGTGTGTGTGTGTGTTTAGCATTGACTTAACCTTATATTGTTTACTAGTTTAAATACACATATGCTCCTCTCTCTCTCTCTCTCTCTCTCTCTCTCTCTCTCTCTCTCTCTCTCTCTCTCTCTCTCTCTCTCTCTCTCTCTCTCTCTCTCTCTCTCTCTCTCTCTCTCTCTCTCTCTCTCTCATTGACATGCAAACACACAACCCATTCTTTCCTTTTCCTTATATATTTCGTATCTCGTTGTTCTGTACACTTCTTTTCATTCTAAACTCTTTAAAGTATAAATTCACCTTTCCTTGTCACCACTATTTATTTCACCAATAACGATCACTTCTTTTTCTCTTCATCTCTCTTTCCTTTTGCTCAATTTACTGCTACACCAGCCATTAACTTTAAAAAAAAAATATTCCTTATTCTTGCAACTTCCTCTAAATCTAATTCCCCACGATCCTTGTCAGTTTTCTCACCCGGCAATATTTTTCGTATCTTACATTTTCCATCTTTATTCTAACTCATTAACGTATTTCCATCCGCTTCCTATCCCAGTCCCTCGCTTATTTCAACTGGTCATCTCGTCTCCTTCTTTCCTGGCAGGTGCTACGGACGGGGCCGGACGTTCCCAAGCCGGGCACGTGTCCTAGAGAATGGGGGGGAGGCGAGGGTAGGATCGGATAAGAGCGGGAGGAGTAAGTGTGGTGAAGGGGGTGAGGTGAGGGAGTGAGGGGAGGGATGAAGGGGTGGAGTGAGGGAGAGACAGAGAGAGAGAAGGTCAATAATAGATAGGAGGCAGGTGAGTCTGTTTACCTCGAAATAGGTGCTAGGTAGTTTGTTTAGTTAGTTTTCGTTATGTCTTTCTTGTGTGTGTGTGTGTGTGTGTGTGTGTGTGTGTGTGTGTGTGTGTGTGTGTGTGTGTGTGTGTGTTGGGGGACAGTTGAGTAGATAGTTATTAGTTTATAGGTAAGTGAATGGTGAGGTTTGTGAATGGGTTATGATATCTTGATTCCTGATATTGTATTGATGTCATGTTGTCTTAGTTTCCTTATTTCAGTATCTTTGGCTTTTGTGAGACACAGACAGACAGACAGGCAGATAAACAGAAAAAGAGAGAGTGAAGAATGCTAATTTCTCCCCATCTACTCCTTCAGTCATTATTACCCCACGTGACCCCGGGAAGAGAAAGGAAGGAAAATCTATCTACCTTTTAGGACTGTGTGTCGCCTGGGCGCATGACTCCAGACAAACGGGTCCTGGTGGTGACGAGCCGCAAACAACCTTTCTGCAAGTTAGAAACATTCTGTATTGGTATGGGCTCACCAGCACCCTCCTCGACCGGCGCCTGCACACGACCGCCCACCGCCCCTCTCATGCGGGCCTCAACACCCAAACAACACCCAGACAACACCCAAACAACATACCTAAAGCACACGCAACACTGATAAGAGTACAGCAATACATAAGAAGACATACACAACATCATCGTGCAGTATTCCCATGTGTTATTTCTGCTTTATTTCTCCGTCACATACACATCTGAGAAAGAAAGAGGATCCGGAGACTCAGGGTAACGCAAGGGTAACGCAAGAGTCCTAAACATTCATTTAAAGTTTCAGTCTAGAAATGACTTGCAGTTGAATCTTAACGCCTTCAGTACTGGGACGCATTTTTAACATGAGTTTTGGGCGTGATTAGACGATTTTCTTTACATTAGGAAGGTCAGAAGATTAATGGTCTGGAGTCTTCACTATTTCAATCCCTGTATGAGTTTCTCAAGCTGTATAAAATCGCCAAATAGTAACTAGAATGAGTATGAAGACGTGTCATGGTACTAAAGGGGTTAAGGTAATATACATTAACACTACTTCCACTCTGAGTTTCCCTACAAAATTTCCCCTCATATGTCAACCTCGTCCGTCAGTTTGTCTTGTGCAATAACCTGCAGGTGTTACTAGTTAGTATCTCCCTTGTACGTATCTCCCCTTCTCCACCTTCTCCCTCCTGCTTGTCCCCTCCCTGGCGTCCCTCTCTCCCCATCCTCACACTCCACAATGCCACGCCGCCACCTCACATCCTGCTTCGTTTAGCTTCCAATGCCACGCGGGAGATTCAGAGCCATGCCACTCTTATCCCTCCCTTCCCCTTCCCCTAGAACCCCCTTGCACACACCGGAGGAGGGAAAGAGTGAGAAAGAGAGAGAGAGCGAGCGAGAGAGGGAGGGAGAGAGGACATCCTTCCGGGTGACGACAATGCTACTGAGGCTGACAATGGTGCCTGGGCGTAACCCTCTCCAGGCACTTCCTCCCGCTCTGTATTTACGACTCGGCGGCCTGACCTCTGCGGCAAGACAAACGGGTGACCTGCGGGACGGCGCCGAGTGGTCACTGCACGTTGCCGGAAGACTAGCACTTGGCGTTACAAGAAGGGAAGGTGTTGTGTTGTACTGTGTTCCTGGTGGTGGTGGTAGTGCTGGTGGTGGTGATGTTCCTTCCGCATAAGGTATGGTAGAGTAATAAATATAAGTTCCTCTTCTCCTTCTTGACATCCAATAAATGAACAAAATGAAAAAAAGAAGACAAGAAAACACTCCTCTGTCGTATTTTTCACATCCAGAAAGCAAAATTGAAGAAACAAAGCAACAAAACAGTAAGAAAAAAAAATCATTCATCCACATCCTTGTCTCACTAAAAATCCAAAGTTTCTTGGAGAAGATTTTTCCAGACTTCTACTTCCATTCCTTTTCTTTGTCAAATCGCATTTCAAAGACAAGTGAAGTTTAACATCCATCCCTGTGAGCGTTAGTTGGGAGCTGTGAGGAACGGCAAGAGCAACTCCAGATCATGCACGGATGGAAAGAGAACGACTAGCTATTATTCACGAGTCTGGAGAACAGCAGAGAAAATAAACAAGAGAGCGATAAGGAAGCAGATGATCTAAACATCAAAATAGAAAAAGATGCAGACAATATCCACGTCGCGAGACAATCAAGTAGTGTACGGAAATACCTAACCTAAAGCACAGATGTTCGCGCAAGGCTGAGATCTGTATCATAACACCTGCAAGAATGAGGGGTGGGAGAGTGAAGGAGAGGAAGGAAAGAAACACCGGATTTTACTTGAAGTGTGCACCACTCTGTGTTTTCTTGCTATCTTACAAGAGAAGTCAATAGGAGGATTTTAAAGGTTCGATGAGAAATATGGAATAACCTTCAAGACATTTATTCTCTAGTCTAGTTTTGGCTAACTCTTTTGACCTTGTTCAGGGATCAGTGCCTCAGTGGGTCGCTTTTAATCGCATTTTTTGTTTCCCTTCATCAGTTTCCCCCTACATAAAAAAAAGAGATGTACTTTATTTCCATTCTAAACACGACGTTTTTTTCAAATTGTCTTCTATATAGTGAAAGAATTATCGGTAAAATCAATAAACTGAATGAGTAGAAACCTAACCTAACTTAACCTATCTGACTTATCCTGCAGATGAAAACGCTCATGTTATTTCAATACGAACGAAATTCCTCTTGGCTTTGGAAATGAAATTTCCTACGAGCCTCACATAATATTTGCTTATCCTTCACTTAGACACACATACACACACGTACATACACACACATACACACAGACACATACTTATAAAACTTTACATTTTCACGCTTATGAGTAAAATCAGGCATACTTCTGCGGCCGGACACGTAAGCAAGATAAAGAAAGGTTTAACACGACAGGGTCTCCTGCACCGTCAGTCAGAGTAGGAAAGAAACACACACGCTGTATGAATCCCTCCGCCCTCCTTTTATTTTTACCAGTGGAATATATACACGAGACAAATACAATATGAGGGAAAACATTTTTATGTGGTGATAGCTTAGTTTATTTCTCTCTCTCTCTCTGGGCGAACTGCATCATCTAATCTTTTACCACACACACACACACACACACACACACACACACACACACACACACACACACACACACACACACACACACATATACGGTTACTTAGTCATCACTACCACACCACCATTCCTAGTATTCTGACAAGTCAAGTCTTCATCACCAAAATCCACCACCACAATCCCTTCTATCACATCACCACATCATCACAACTTTCTGCACCCACCGCAGCGCATCATACTGTAATACATTGTTGAGTGTTGTTGCATTTATCACACACACAACAGAAACTACTACATATATATATATTTATAACCACGCACATTTCACGCACGCACATACACACAACAATGCAGCATCTACACACACATGCACACACACAAGCTGAGAACAACACCACACGCACACTCCGTCAACAACAAAGTATAACATGACACAACACCTCTCACTAAAAAAAAAAAAAAAAAAAAACAGTAACCACCACCACCACCACCACCACCAACTCACAACTTCACAAAACAAAATATTGACGGTCCATACAACTCAAATCCAATTAACTTTATGCGAGCACAAAATATATTACAAAAAAAAAATAATACCAAAACTAGATACAAAAAAAAAAAAAAAAAAAACATTTCAATATTTCCACGATGTTACGGATGAAAAATATTAATACATGCTCTTGATAAATAATAAATGTAACACCCCCCATACATGCATACATACATACATTTATACACTGTGTTGTCACCGTACGTACAGAATAGCAAGGCCAGGCGAGGTAACGAATGGAAGGACACGAGTATAGCGAAATTACACCTATGCCGTTGAAATTCCATACAACGAATCACACTAATACTAATAAAATGAATAATACGAGTGGAAATAAATAAATGATGTCAAAAATGTTGTCCAATGTCGAATCGAACTTGAAATAGAACAGAAAATGACAAAAATGAGGGAGGCGAGATAAAATAATCTGGGATCTTGTGGAATTTTGTTCGAGAGAGAGAGAGAGAGAGAGAGAGAGAGAGAGAGAGAGAGAGAGAGAGAGAGAGAGAGCTCACCCCTAAAAGATCAAGGAAAAATAAGGAAAATGAGGCATAACGAAACTTTCATGATCACCAAAAAGGAGAAAAAAATGAAAAACATAAAAAAAAGGAAAATATGAATAGAAAAAAAATCTCTCAAGTCATCACCTTCACAAACTTGAATAAATTGAATAATGAACAGACGATGAATGGATGGTGACAACACGATCTATGAATATACAAAGAAGAAAAAAGGAAGTCACAGGTCCATCAATCCACACACCCCACGCCCACACCCACGCCCACCGCCCGCCCACAGCCAAGCAGGTGACCCCCAGTGGGCAACTTTCACAAAACTGTTTTGCAGATTTACCATCAAAAAGTAGAGCGGAAGTGATGCGTGTGAGGGAAGGGCGAGCAGTAATAGAGAGAGAGAGAGAGAGAGAGAGAGAGAGAGAGAGAGAGAGAGAGAGAGAGAGAGAGAGAGAGAGAGAGAGAGAGAGAGAGAGAGAGAGAGAGAGAGAGTGTGTGTGTGTCAGGGTGCCATTCCAGGTCTCAGATAATGGCTTGGTGTGGGGAAGGAGGAAGAAGAGGAGGAGGAAATTGAGAGGAGAAGAGGGGAAAGGAGAAGACGGAGAAGGAGAAGAGGAGATAGTGCTGGGGGGGGGGAGGGTGAGGAGCAGGACCAAGTGTACCGGATGAACTAACAAGGTCCGTCGCTTATCACACACACACACACACACACACACACACACACACACACACACACACACACACACACTCCGACAAACTACATTCACAAATACATAAAGACACACATGATAAATAAACAAACACAAAATACACTTATATGAAAAAAAAAAAAAAATATTGACGAAACATACGAAACAGAGAGAGAGAGAGAGAGAGAGAGAGAGAGAGAGAGAGAGAGAGTCAGGAATGGTGACAAGACACACCATATAAGTGGAGCAGGACCAGTTTATCATCGCTACAAGGTCAAATTATCGGTCTTCCTTCCCCGCCTCGCACCGCTCCCTTGCTGCTCTGAGATAAGACTGCTCACTACCGGACGTTGGCAGGACAGTAGGAGGAGGAGGAGGAGGCGGAGGGGGCGGACATAACACTCTTCGATGGCAGAGCAGCAGGGCAGAGGAACATTGAGAAGGGAAGGCCGTTGAGGGTTGAAGGAAGAAGTCTAGTACAATGAGGAGCAAGGTAGGTTCTTCAAAATCAGGTGATTTTGAAGAACCTACTTAACTCCTTCAGTACTGGGATGCATTTTTACCTTGAGTTTTGGGTATGATTAGACGATTTTATTTACATTAGGAAAGGTCTATGGAGGTCAGAAGTTTAATGGCCAGAGTCTTCACTATTTTAATCTCCACATAAGTTTCTGAAGCTGTATAAAATCACCAAATAGTAAGCAGAATGAATATGAAAACTAGTCCTGGTACTGAAGGGGTTAAGACAAGAGAAAGCCAAGGAAGGATTGAGGAAGAGGATGGAAAAGGGTAGTAGACAGTGGAAATGACGTCCGTATACTGAAGGCAAAGTGAAGGAAGATTAAGAAGAGGAAGAAGAATAGATGACCACCATTGTACTAAGTTAGAAAATCTTTATTCTCTAATCCTGAGTATTTTTAAAGCGTTTTCGTGTCAGCAATCAAGTTCTCGTGGATGCTTCTCTCTCTTTTGGTAGACGGTCTTGATTAAAATATCGTTGGAATCACGAAAATACCTTTAAGCATTAAATTCTTAGAAAGAAGAGGAAAGGAAAGAAGCAGATAGAAGACGCTCTTTAGTAAAGGCTTATTTTATCATCAAGAAACTTTTCGGAGCATAAAAATCATGAATCAGGCTCTCATGGGGCTTCTCTCTCTGATAGTGTATTATCTTTGTTAAACTGTCGCTGGAGTCATGAAAATCCCATTGAAAGTCCCAATTGATTTCCGCTGGAGTCTGTTAAAAGCAGGTAGATAAGACGCCGCCACGTTATAAATATGGACCAAATACTCGGTTTGGGAAAAGGAAAGGAAGAGTTCGATAAACTAAGGCCATTTTGATGTTATGTCTGGTCTCTTAAGAAATCCAAATATTGCTACTCTCTCCTAAGATTCCTGGCACACTGACAATCATAAACGAAACAACAGTGGCCGGAAGGTGCATGTGTGAAGCGGCCATGTTTGCATTTAGAGGGGACATAGGCCGCCAAGGGACAACGAAACATGAGGACAATGTATTCTGTAGTTGAGAGGTTGGATGGCTGGGGAAAGACAAGATAGGCGGGGCAGGGAGGAGGATCCTGACACCTGGAGATAGGAGCCGATAAATAAAGGGGGTAATTGGACTCATGATTGAAAGAGAGGAAACACCAAACGTTACACGGAGATAAAAGAAACACATTGGGAAATATCATAGATGTGGGGTATCAAATCACTCACACCTGTACATAACTACGCAGGTACTTTTGAGAATGAATGGCCCTTACTTTTGAGAACTTAAGACTTTCAGGAAAGGAGAGGAAGGAAGATATCAAAAGTAGCCTGAAGATTCACATAGGATTTAATTTTTTATCTTACTAATTAATTAAGGCGGCAGGTGAATACAATTAGCTAGGAAAGGTAACAAGGAAGGGGAGGGAAGTAATGAATCAGATTTAAAAAGAAGATAGGAATGAAGAAAACAGGTATAATAATAGAAATGAGGAAGGAAGTGATAGGTTAGAGATAAAAAGCGATAAGTAATGGGAAGAATGGAGACAAATGGGGAGAGAATAATAATGGACAAATAATAATAATAATAGACAATGAAATAATAAGACAAATAATGAAAGGAGTGGAAACATTAGATGGATCGAGGTAAATAGGAAGGAAAGTAATAGGTTAAGTAATGGGAGGAGTGTCGGCAGGTGGTGGTGGTGGTGGTACTGATGGTGATGGTGGTGGTGGTGGTCATGGTCGTTGTGGTGGCGGTGGTGATGGTGGTGGGATGCGGGCCTCAGCACCCTTGCTCTCCTCGACCAACTTGCGGTAACTCAGTTTGCGCCATGAGGCTGAAGGTGATGAGTTGTGGCCGCGCACCGCAAACCCCACAGCCAGCCACATCCCTGCCCACACCGCGCCTCAGCCCACACCAGCCACACGCCGCCCTCTACCCTTCCAAACAACGCTCATCTTCGCTCCTGTGTTCGCTTCACTTTCTCCCATTTTCGTTCATAATCACAGTTGGAGTGAAACGCGTTGATAAGGAGCAATGGTGAAAAAAAAATCTGTTTCTTTTTCATCTTCTCCATTTACAAGACGATTACATTATTTCTACCTCTTATAAGTGAACGATTCATCTTTTTCTCTTTTAATTTCAAGCATAAGATTCTGTTTCACGTTTCTTTTTTTTGTCTTTTCCTCTTTTACGAGACAATTCCGTCCGATTTTTACAAGTGTTTGTATCTCCTCCTCTACATGAAGCTTCATATTCTATCCACCTTTCTACTTGCAAAATTTTTCTTTCTTCTTGTAAAAGTAGCACTATTCTTTTCTACGCTTCTATATATGAATACCAAACTATTTCTTCATTTAGAGCAAACAATTTTCGCTTACGCTTCTACTAATTAGTATGTATATCTCCTTCTCTTTACGAAATCCGTAAATACACAGGACACTGAAAAAAAAATAAATAACCAAAACTTAGCTATACTGGACTCTCTTTACTATTTCTCCCATTAGAACAAGCACAACGTCCTTCAACATTTCTAAAAGCTTGCTTACATTTTTCCCTGCCATTGAAATACTTATAAGCATAAAAATACATAACACAAGGAAAAATTAATCAAAATACACTTAAAACCAGACTCTTGAGTACAAATAAAACTATTCCTCCCCTTTGAACAAGCATAACTTCCTCACAAATTTTTAGAAACAGTTTCGAATCTTTCCCTCTGAGCCACTTAAGTGCATAGAACACAATAGCAACAGATCGAAACACACTTGACCACACTCAGCAGTTCCCAGGATACACGCAGCGTTCCCTTAGCCTTCTGAGGCCGCAACAAAGGGCAGAGGGCGCCGCCGTCGATGCACGTCTGTGTTTACCGTAAGTGGCGGTGTTTGAGGGGTAATGCTGCTCTATTTTGTGGGGCGAGAGGCACAATAGCGGACAGAGGCGACACCACAATGGCTGGCATCACTTCCGGCCTCATTTGAGTTATCTGGCGGCGGGTTCCGGTATGGAGAGGAACCTGGAAGTCAATCTCTCTTTCTCTCTCTCTCTCTCGCTCTCCCTTCCTCTCTCCCCATCCTTCCCTTCCCTTCCCTTTCCTCCTACCCTTTCCTTCCTCTACAGTATTATTTATAATTTTTCTTAATCTATTCTTCTCATATCTTCTATCTCTTCTCACTTCTCTCTCTCTCTCTCTCTCTCTCTCTCTCTCTCTCTCTCTCTCTCTCTCTCTCTCTTTCATCCTTCCCTTCACTTTGCTTTCCTCTTATCCTATTCTTCCTCTACAGTCTACAGTATCAGTCGTGATTTTTGTTCATTAATTACTTTTCTTATACCCTCCATCTCTTACATTCCACCTTTTACTAACATTATTATCAATCCCTTACTCTCTTTGCTATATATATCCTCCTCCATTTCCTTTCTCTCTCTCTTTTTTTTTTTTAATACTATGTGGGCTTTTCACGGGAATTTATGGGCTAAAGGGAATACTTTTTAGGGTACCTCCTATCTCAAAGCCCACCCGCTAGGAAACCGTTGCCCTGAGTGAGGAAGCCCAACCTGCACTCAGACCGTGGACAGGATTCGAACCCGTGCACTTGGAGACCCCTCGGATCCCAAAGCACGCATGGTTCCTCTCTCTCTCTCTCTCTCTCTCTCTCTCTCTCTCTCTCTCTCTCTCTCTCTCTCTCTTCCTTACTCAATTTCCTACTCTCGTGTTAATATAAAACATCCTCGCTGCCTTCAAGCGAGAGGGAGACTAGTGTTGTATTGAGACCACTGAGAGGCATTAGAGGGGCGGAGCAGATCGTGGAGAGCTGCGACACAGACACACAGAGGCAGGAGAGATAGAGTACTGCTGTGTTGCGGGGAGAGAGGCTTTGAAGGAGGCAAGACAAGGGGCGCTTGGAGATGTTCACTGAAGCCTTGGCGAGGGCGGTGGTAACAGGGTGACTGGTGAAGCTTTCTATGGAGCAGGAGGAAGGGAAGGAGGAGGAGGAGCATGGGTGACGACAACTGAGGGGCCATGCCGGTGCCGCAGACCCCAGGGAAGACAGCGACTAGAACTGCCAGGCGTCATTCTACCAAGATTAGTGTGAAGCAGGTCCGGCCAAGCGAACGAAGCATGTTCACTGGTCTTCGCTCTCCAAGACTCCTCACGTCTTTCCTTCACTTCACACGACTCCCGCTTCCTCACACTTCCCCGGCGACATACAAACGATTTATCTCCTTACGTCACACAAGACATAAGGATTAAAAGTTAGGATTAATTCGAGGGTTCCCAGAGACTCCAGACGCTTGGTAGAGGGAGAAAGCGAGCTAGAACGAAACACAGTGACTAAGGAAAGTAATTACCGCGGCCTCTGCAACACTATTAAGGCCATTGTCTTGGCTCCGCCGCGCCGCTCCTTGGTCATTCAACCGTCTTCTGGCCACTCACACGCCGCCCGCGCCACCCAAACTGCCCCACAAAGGCGAAGTTTACTGTGGCCAAAGTAACGAGTCCCTCTTAAGCAGTCACCGCCTCCGTGGATATTGCCCCCGCCCGCCAAGAACACAGCCGGCCGTTAATGCTGCCATGTTAATTTCATTCCCTCTGACTCGAAGTAAGAGTCGATGTCAGAGAAGAAAATAAGGAAGAAAAAGAGAAAACAAGCCGCTGTACATGAAATTATATCCTACATTCGAGTAAACAGCAAAAAGGAATATTAGATCATGGGTTTTGTGTTTCATTACGTATGTTTTAAAGACTAAAGGCGTAAAACTAAAGATATTAAAGAAGTTTGGGAGGATTCAACGAAGACATCCAGCGGAAGACTGCATCCATTACTGCTGCCGTCGCCATGAGAAGTTTGGCCAAGTCTAATAAACCTGTCCTTCTCTTCCTACTCCACATCCTCCGTGCCTTCTCCTCCGTGTCCTCCTCCTCTATATCATTACGAATATTTCTTGGTTATTTCCTTTTCCCCTCTTCTACCTCAAGATCATTCTCTAATATAGTTTTCCTCATGCTCTTCAATCATCTTTTTCGGTCTCTTTCTTATTCTTTCTCCTTCCTCAACCTCTTTTTCTCGTATAAATCTAGAACGTTCCTGTATCCTTTCAACATCTTTATTATTGATCGCCTACACTTTTTTCCTCTCTTCCATCTTCCTTTTTCTACATTTCTCCCGTTCTTCCTCTTCCTTACTCTTAAGTTTCGTGAGCTTCATCTTCTAATATTTCAATTAACAATCAATACCTCTTTCAGTTTCTGTCATATCTTTCCTTTCACTTATTTCCTCCTTTTTCTCACACACTCCTCTCATCTTCCTTCTCTACGCCCTTAACCTTCCCTCCGTCCATCCCTCTCTCCTTCCTCAGGTGAAAAATAAACACAGTGTCACCTTCTCTCCTTGGACAACTTATCTTTCTTTCCTTCCTCCTCGAGTGTCTAATCTTTACAGTCCCCGAGGCTCCGAGGGTCACTCCCACTGCCCATCGCTCGACCTCGTTCACAGCCAACAACCCGTGCTGAATACATACGAATATGGACGAACTAATCTGAAGTCACCGGGCCCTCCCAAGGTGGCGCAAGGTGGTTTCCCTCATTAAGCAGTTAAGGTCTTGCGGCGGCCAGTTTGTCATGCATACATCATGATGGAGTGCTGGAGGGTTAGGGGCAACGGGCGTGACAAGGGAAAGGGGAAGCAGGTGGAGTGGGGAGAAGGGAAAGGGAAAGAGGGAGGGAAGTGGAGGGATGTAGCAGTAAGAAATGTAATAAAACAAAGGGGTGGAGTGAAAACTTTTATGTGTGTGTGTGTGTGTGTGTGTGTGTGTGTGTTCACTGTTCACTGTTTGATCTGCTGCAGTCTCTGACGAGACAGCCAGACGTTACCCTACGGAACGAGCTCAGAGCTCATTATTTCCGATCTTGGGAGAGAAGTGGACAACAAGGTCACAACTCCTCGATTTACATGTACTGCTAGGTGAACAGGGGCTACACGTGAAAGGAGACACATAAATATCTCCAAATCGGGTCATCTGGAGTGAAGAAACCACTGAGCTACCGGTCCGTGTGTGTGTGTGTGTGTGTGTGTGTGTGTGTGTGTGTGTGTGTGTGTATTCAATTTAGTGGTTTTTGTATTGGTTGCAGAGAGAGAGAGAGAGAGAGAGAGAGAGAGAGAGAGAGAGAGAGAGAGAGAGAGAGAGAGAGAGAGAGAGAGAGAGAGAGAGAGAGAGAGAGAGAGAGAGAGAGAGAGAGAGAGAGAGAGAGAGAGAGAGAGAACGCATGAAAACAAGTGAATCAATAAAAAAAAAGAAAAAGAAACAGGAGAGGGGAAAATTCAAATCACTTTAACGAATTACGGAAAAAAAAATACAAAATAGATGAAAGAGAGAAACCAATATAAAAACACGAAAAAACAAGAAAATAATAAGGATCTTGAAGGAGGAAGTGTACGGAGAGCGCGGGGGCGGATACACAGGAGTAGGAGGAGGAAGAGGAAAAGGAGGAAGAGGAGGAGGAGGAGGAGGAAGAAGAGGAGGAAGACGACAAAAGGTTATGCTAACAGGTTAATCTTCTTATCAGGGAAGTGGCGATATCAAGTGACTTTATCTGAGCCACGCCCGAGTCGCCTGGTCCTTAAGGCTGGAGACGGGGAGGGAGGGAGGGAGGGAGGGAAATAAGGAGGGAGTGAATGAGGGACGGAGGGAGGGAGGGGAAGGAAGGAAGGGAAGGAAGGGAGGTAGGTAGGTAGAAAGAGGAAAGGGAGGAAAGAGACAGGAAGCACGAAAAGGGTGTGTGTGTGTGTGTGTGTGTGTGTGTGTGTGTGAGAGAGAGAGAGAGAGAGAGAGAGAGAGAGAGAGAGAGAGAGAGAGAGAGAGAGAGAGAGAGAGAGAGAGAGAGAGAGAGAGAGAGAGAGAGAGAGGAGAGAGAGAATTCACAGGTGATAGAAGACTGTCATCACGCCAACGCACCGCACCTGCAGACTCCCACTCATCAGTAAACTCTTTAATCACTGACATAGACAAAGTCCTGCTACCGAGTCCCTCCTCTTTATGTACTACACCTGCTTTAGTAATATCATTACCGACCTGATGAACAAGAATTAAAGTAGACTCAATAATTGCAAACATCATCTCGTCACGAACTAAACTGCTAATGTATATCTTAAATTCCACTGGCGTCTCTTTCTGAACTTTGTTGTTGTAGTAAAAAATATGTAATGAAAGTGTCCACAAGTCTCCCTCTATGTCTCTCTGTCTCTTTTTGTCTGTTTGTCTCTGTCTGTCTGTCTGTCTGTCGCTCTCTCATCATTCCACTACATCCGTAAGACACACTATATTTAAACATTTCTACCTATCATTTGTATTGACACCTATCAATCAAAACTAATTAACCCAAAACATCAAGTATTAGCTACTAACACCTTCTCTCCCTTTTCTGTTTCCTCTTTCCTTTTCTTTTTTTCATCTTCACTCCTCATATCTGAATGTGTGACTGATCAGGAAACATCTACTACTAAATATCTCTTTTCTATACTTCTTTATACTTTTCATTCTCTTTCTCTTCCTTTTCATTCCTCTTCCTTTCTCATGTGGCTTAGAATGTGTCTTATCAATGAAGGAAGAAGTAACAAAAAACAACATCAATTCTCTCTTTCATTTCACTCCTTTCTATCCTTCTCTTCTTTTCCATCATCTCTTCCTCCTCCTCCTTGTGGTTTAGAATGTGTGACGCCACTCAGACGCATCATTCCCCTTTCCCCATCCTCTCTCTCGTCCCTGCCCCGCCACCACCACCAGCACATTAGCAATATTAAGTCATCCCACCAATGGTCTTCTGCGATCCTTTAATGTGTTGTTGTAATCAGACCAAGTGTTGTAGTGACAGGATAGACACGTAGGTATAGGAATAAGGAAGGTGTGGGAGACATTATAGGCAAATCATTCAGTTGGTTCACCATTAAATGTGGCAGATAAGTGTAAAGATAAAGAGTGTGGGTATAATACGATAGGAAGCGAGATACTTTGGTTAGGTTAGGTTAGGTGTGAAATAAAGAGGATGGGTAGATACTGCAGGTAAATGGATAGGTAGGCTAAGAGTGCTGGATACTAGTCAATTTACACTTTTATGGGGATAGATTCATGGTTACTAGATGGAAATATGTCGTAGGAGGTAGAGATAGGCAGACTAATGGGTAGATAGGGATCAGAGAGTAAAAGGGGTGGAAGATGAGTAGGTATGTAGACTATAAATATATAAATAGGCAGATAACTAATAGAAACATAGATAAATAGGTGAGTGGGATGGTTATAGTAATTGGAGTGCATAGAAAGAGAGAGTTAGATTTGAAGAAAGAAAAATAATATTGAATTGTTAAAGTGATACTGAAAGGAGGAGGAGGAGGAGGAGGAGGAGGAGGAGGAGGAGGAGAAAAAAAGGAAAAGAAGGAAAAGAAGGAGGAGGAGGAAGAGGAGAAGAAGTAGAAGGAGAATTAAGGAGATGGAAATGGAGATGATGGAGGAGCAGGAGGACGAGGAAGAGGAGGAGGAGAAAGAAAAAGAGAAAGAGAAGGAGGAGGAGGAGGAGAAAAAAAAGGAAGGAGAAGCAGATGGAGGAGGAGGAGGAGGAGGAGGAGGAGGAGGAGGAGGAGGAGGAGGAGGAGGAGGAGGAGGAGGAGGAGGAAGCAGATGGAGGAGGAGGAGGAGGAGGAGGAAGAGAAGTTTAGGTATTAACACTATTACTACCACTATCACCACCACCGCCACCACTACTACCACCACCACCACCACCACAACCACCACCACTACTACTAGCAAAGGTGTTCTGAAGATAGATAAGTAGGTAATGGAATATACTATAGAGCACATCGCCTGACGGTAAACATTACTTTGCTGTGTGGCTGTGATTAGTTCTTTCCCTTTCACCAGCCACCGAAAAAAAAAAAAAAATAGAGAAGAAAAGATATAGTGAGATATAAAACTACTAACCCTAACCAATATTCATCATCATCATCATCATCACCACCACCACTTTATGAATTTCACTAAACACCACAGTCACTGTCAGAACACCATCAAAACACCACAAACGATAAATAAACCACCACAAAAGACATGAGAGAGAGAGAGAGAGAGAGAGAGAGAGAGAGAGAGAGAGAGAGAGAGAGAGGATCATGAAGAGTAATGGCGAGGAGGAAGGAAGGGGACAGGGAGGGAAGAGAGGCAAGGGAGAGTGGGAGAGAGGATCATTGTATAGAAAGGAAGTGAGGAAGAGGAGGAAGATGTGAAGGATAGACAGGAAGAAGCTGCACTATGAATAAAAGGAGGAAGAGGAAGAGGAAGAGGTAGAAGACGAGGATGTTAGATGGAGAGAAGAATGGATGGCTGGAATAATGGATAGAAAATGAAGGGAAGAAGAAAAAGAGAAGGATGAGGAGAAGGAAAATGTAGGGTGGAAAAAATGAAAGAAGAAGGAATAAAGAAAGAAAAAATAAGAAACAATATGAAAAGATAAGTAAGAAAAGAAAATGTAAAGTGTAAATACATTATTGTGTGGATATGTGCGTCAGTGTTATCTGTGTGTGTGTGAGTTTAACCCCTTGAACACCATGACGCGTTTCCATATTAATTCTGTTTACTATTTTGTGATTTTACACAGCTTCAAAAACTTATGTTGGCGACTAAAATTGTGAAGACTGTGGCCATTAATCTTCTGACCTCCATAGACCATTCCCAATGTAAATAAAATGGCTAATCGTACACACAGATCTAAAGGTAAAAATATGTCCCAGTATTGAAGCGGTTAAGTAACAAGAAACTCATTCCCTAAAAAAATAAATAAATAAAAATAATAATCACACTTACCGCTCATCTTCGTCAGGAGTTTTCTACCCTAAGCACTAATTAAAACGCAATTCACAGAGAGCTTATTAGACAATTTGCAACTATTAAAACCCTTTCTATAATTAGCATAGCGTGTCTGGAGCTGATGCGGAGGTCAGACTACACCACCACTTTATAAAAATTTGAGACATTAGGAGTCCAAGTGATTCAGCTGCTAAGGGAGGCTCAGTGGGGATTGTGGGTAAACCTCACGCAATATGATCTATTTCAATATACAAGGCCTAACTTTCTGGGGGGAGTTGTACCAAGGGGAGATATTAATATGGTGAGAGGTGTTAATATGTGTTAATATGTGTGGTTTTGGGTTTCAGTTTTGAGTTAAAGGGGTGGAGGAGGAGGAGGAGGAGGAGGAGGAGGAGGAGGAGGAGGAGGAGGAGGAGGAGGAGGAGGAGGAGGAGGAGGAGGAGGAGGAGGAGGAGGAGGAGGAGAAGGAGGAGGTTAACAAGAATATATGCTGATCATGATGACAATGAAAAAAAGAAAAGAAAACAAGAATAAGAAAAAAAATATAATCGCAAGAAACAAGAACAAAATATAAAACAAAATAAAGAACAAGACAACAAAAACAAAACAAAGCAAAGAGAAGAGAGAGAAAATAAGAAAGGAAAACATCAGAAACAAATAATCAAAACAATAAATCTGGGTGAGACACACATGTGGTGCAAACAGGTGACAGGAATGACACGAGACGAAGACAGCCCCAGGGGAAGCCGAGGCAGGTGGATGGCGCCGGGTGTTAGAGAGGGAGAGGGTGTGAGGATTACCAGGGAAAGGGTGATTGAGAGCCACTGCGGCCACCACTCTCACTCTCTCACTCTCTCTCTCTCTCTCTCTCTTTCACTTTTTCTCTTCACAGATATAGTCAAGTATTCTGAAACACTTCTATACTGGATTTTATACGTGTTTTCATTGCTGTAGTGACATATTAAGGAGATTTCTATATCAGTAACAGGAAAAATAGTCTTGAGAACACGGCTAGTCATGTCTGTGGCCTTTGAAAATCGTCTTGGTGAGAGAGCAAAAGGTTTCTGAATATTGACCTTCAGACGTGGATATTCTTCAGTTACCTGCACTTACGTTGTACTGATTGACTTAGTATCTAACTATATAACTAACTAAAACAATTAATAACCAGCTAACTTATTAACTAACTAATCAACTATCTTACTAACAAGCTGATTATCTCTAAGCTTACTAATTTACCAACCAACTAACTGACGCACTGACAGACTAATTGTGCTAAGTAACAATCTACGCATCTACTTCTACGTGTATGATAACGTGGAAACTGACGATGCTGACAAGGCTGTGGATTATCTCATCATTATCTTTCACAAAGGCGCCGACTGTCCGCGGGGATCTCTGTACTGCTCACCCTCCGCCTTTCATGATATGCGTCTTGAGTTACACATGACGCGTTGAAGAGGATCTGTAGTTGTAAGCAAATTTATCCCTTCCCGATTGTAATGTTTTGTGTATGCAAGTGAAAAATGCTATTGGGAGTAAGAGTTTTTGATTTGTTTTCTTGTAATGTTGTTAAGTTTATTTGTTGTGTTTGGAAGTTCAATCCAAATACATACTTTTCTCTCGTTGTGTTTAATGTATCCCTTCAATCAGGATTTACTATTCTTATACTACCCACTTACAAACATCATTCACCTCATAAGCTCAGACACCAATCCAATGCAGGTAAAACTCTCGCAATGCAGTACCTTCAGTTCACGGCGGCCTGGCCTCAACCGCATCCATCTCTCAGTGGCAGTACTTTTCCCTGCGCAACTCTCCCTTCCCTCTTCACGGTCCCCTCTCTGTCCCTCTCTCCTGCTCACCCCCTCCAAGGCCCCAGCTCTCTACGGGTGACTGAAGAACCATGAGGCACACAATGGCCAACCCTGCGACACGCCACTGCACCCTAACTGCCCCTTCCTTCCCGCCGGCCAAAATGCCTCTCTGAACGTCAATCACGGACGCATTGTGTGCACTTATGACACAAAACCTGGAAGCACTTCTATTCCGCCGTTCTTTGGTCTACTTTTTTTTTCTTCCGTCCACACCTGACAATCGACCGAGAGAAAGAGAGAGAGAGAGAGAGAGAGAGAGAGAGAGAGAGAGAGAGAGAGAGAGAGAGAGAGAGAGAGAGAGAGAGAGAGAGAGAGATGGAAAGAGGAGTAATTTTTCTCTCAATAGTGTCGCCAGTTTTGGTGTGGGTGGCCGCCTGTCAGCCGCTCCTCTCGCCACAATGGTAGTACTATGCCTCTGACGCTTTGCAGATCGCTCTTTCCTCCTCACCCTCCCTAACATGTCTTCTTTACGACGCACACTTCAACTCAATCCGACAGCAGAGTCTCATTCCAGAAGTTAACAAACAAATATCATTACGAAACAAAGATAAAGTTTTATAACACCGGTATCACCAGAAACACACGGACCTTGAAATGACCAACACTTATATCACCACCACCACGACCACTACGACCACAGATACCAAAACAAAGCCAGTATATGGGGACGAGGAAAAGGCGTCATCATGCTCATGTAATAAACACAATTCTGACACACGCATCCATCACAGCGCCGCACACACCTGCATCAGACTAACAGCTTTGGGCTCCATTGTTTTGTACACCTGTGGCTTCGTCCCTCCCCTAACACTGCCAGCTGTCGTTAAGATCTCTAGGAGGAGAAGGAGGAGGAGGAGGAGGAGGAGCTGACATCAGGAAAGGAGTGGGGGGGAATGGACAGAGGCGGTGTTCTCACCCACAATCTCAGTGTGCCAAGTTATCAATCTTCATCTTAGGGGGTCGCACAGTGGCCGAGCATGGGAAAGGAAGCTGAGGGTATCCCACCACCGCCACAGATGGTCTCGGGGAAGTGCCAGATAAGGCGTGGGGTGGGCGACTCTCACAACGTCGCGTGCTTTTCGTATTGTATCGTGCGCACGACCCCGGGCACTGGAGTATGGCGCTGCCGGAGCCTCCACACGACACGGATAGAGATATAGAGACATCCTGCTCACCGCAGCCATTCCTCCTGCGCCACGTTCCCACACACTACACAAAAATGAGGAAAGAAACTTATCTGTACGCCCAATTTAGCGCGGGGTAAAACAGAGGCAACAAGCAACACCCTGGATTTAAAGGACCGGCCCTCAGGATAACAATACCGGGTCTCATGGGGCGAGGAGGGAGGCGCTGAGGCCAAGAAGGACCCGCGAGGCACCGGCACAGTCCGAGGCGCGGGTCCTTGTCGCATTAGGCCCGTGAAACAAGGTAATGGGGTGAGACACTTGACAATGATGGACTCGCCGCTACCGTGTATCTTCCCGGCCTGACCCTTAGTCTTGACTCGTCCTCCTCCTGCTCCTGCCTCCTCCTGTCTCCTTCTCCTCTTGCTGTTGCTTCTACTTCTACTTCTGTTGCTTCTGTTTCTATGCCTGCTGTCTCGTGTCTCTATTATTTTTTTTTTAAGATTTTGTTGTGATTTTTCTGTTGGGATGTTTTTATTTGCTCTCATATTTCGTTCGTGTCTCAGATTTTTTTTTTTTTTTTTCGTTTTTCTCTGCGGATTGCTCATTGTTTTGTTTTTTGCGGTGTTGTAATTTCTTGTATATCTTTATTTTTCCTGAAGATTTTTTACCTCTATTATCTTCAAAAATTACAAGATGCTATAATTTTCTTTCACTATCATTAAAGATATCTCAGTTTTCCTGTAAGGGATTGCTTTCATAACAGTGATCTTTATCCTTCCCCTTATGTGATCTTAGTTTCACTACGTCCACACAGCATCACCAACACTCCCACCACCACCAACACCACCACCACCAACGCTCCCACCACCACTTGGTTCACTGGTGTCCTGAAGGCGTCCTCCCTTCCCCTCACCTGAGTCAGCTGCTCCTTGATGTTACTCGTACGTTACTCCGTCATTATAAAGGTTTGTTTCCTCTTACATTATTTGCATAAAAGGTCTTACTCAGCGATCACAAACTTGCACAGCGGGAGCATCAAAGACCATTAACGTCAGGAGAGTCTCTTATATTTTCCTTTTTATCTTAATGACGAATTGTTGCCAGATTTGTATCAAGAAACTAGACTGGAGCCACAAGCCTGAAGTTAATAAAGAGGACAACAACCTTTAGGCCTTAGAAATACTTTTAGACCAACCTTTAAGCCTCCTAGAATTACTAAAAAGTACTCTTACAACAACCTTTGGGCCTTACAACTCTTAAAAATCCTCACACGACAACCCCTTATAAAAACACTCTTAAAAATACTCGTCTGATTAAAAAAAAGAAAACCTAATGGCTAACCTAGTCACCCTTCACCCTTACTGTTCTTTGTCCCCTACTGTTACATTGTCTACTGAAGAGAGGTCACTTGAATTAGCTGTCCCCTCCACCCCTTTATTCACCCTTTAACACGCCCTTCTCCCCTCCCTGCCCCTTCCTTCTACACCCGTCTACACCCTTCCCTCTTCCTTCGTTCCCTTGGCGGCATAAGGACCTTGTGATTTGCATACAGGGGCGCCAATACGTCTAGCGAAGCCCATCCTGCCGTGCCCGCATGCCTCCTTCTTGCGGCCTCTCACGGTGGTTCCCTTACTACTGCAGAAGTCGCGGCTGGAGTCATTTGTAGAAAGAAATGGATGGAAGTGTGTGGAGAAATGTATCGGGTGGTGTATCCTGTAGAAGGTGGGGGAGGTGGATGTGGTGGTGGTGGTGGTGGTGGCGGTTGGTAGTGATACTTAGGTGAAGAATCAAGAAAATCAAGACAAATAAAAGAATCTGAGTGTGGTTTTGAATATTCTCTCTCTCTCTCTCTCTCTCTCTCTCTCTCTCTCTCTCTCTCTCTCACACACACAAAGGATTAAAAAATATTTATTCACTGTGAGGAAGTCGAGGGTGGGATCTTGATGAGGACGATGAGTGACCACCACCACCACCGCCATCTCCACCACCACCACCACCACCACCACCACCTCCTGCTTCTGTTCCTCCCTTCCCTCCTTCCCTTCTCAGTCCCGTCCTGGTCACCCCTCATTCCCACAGTTCCTCGAATACATTAACCACACAAGGGGAAGCAAGCCGATTGTTAAGACTGCCATAGCTGAGGAGGGGAAGGGGAGGTGGGGGTGAGATGGAGAGGGAGAGAGGGAGAGAGGAGTCAGACTAGGCAATTAGAGGTTTGAGTACCCCTATGTGAAGGTCTAAAAGTCATTTGAATATCTGGAAGAATGGACCAGCATGGAGGCCAGCGTGCAAGGTGCCTATTGTGTGGCTAAGTGCAGACTCCCTCCCTGCTCCGCCCAGTCTTTCCTCGCCTCCTAACTCCCACTAGCCCCCTGACTCTCCCTGACCCTCCCTGATCCCCAGCCCCGATCGCATTAGTGTTGGAAGATGAGATAAGAATTCCGAGTCTCATTTCTCACTGCCAGGGAAAGAAGGGGAGGCGTCTCGTTGTGTTTTCTTTTCTTCTTCTTTCCCACTCGGAATTTGCACGTGATTTGGTGAATGATCGAAGTAGTTTCAACATACCCACCGGTGATGGCTTAGAAACTCGTCTTCCTCTCAAAATCTGCTTGTGATTTGTTGGCTGTTCGTAACAGTTTCAGAATAAAAAGGAAACTGACAGAGGTTCAGAAACGTTTGAAGACGATGGGAAATGTCTTATACGATTATGGTTTCAAGTTTGTCTTGGTGTAATTCTAAATGGATTGCAATACTACAGACAAAACAATAAGAAAAGAGATTGGTTTAAATACGAAAGCACGTCTCGAACAACACAAATAAATTAAAAGTATTAGTTAAAAAAGGGTAAAGGAAATGATCACCACTAAAATGATCATTATCAACAGCAGCCACACAAATAACAATCCTAAAAGTACTAAGAGAGCAAAACTAAGAGCAAGAACAGACTGAACTTGGCCACCTACAGATTAGACACACGAGAGGAAGCCAAACTTGGACACCACAGAAGGAAACTTGTACGTGATATACACACACTGACTGGACAAGGCAGTGTGTGAGATCCGAGAGCAAGAGTGGCGATGCGGCAACCTTGCACGCCTCTCTGCTTGCATAGTAACCTGAGTGGTGAAGACGCCTTGTAAGAGTCGCGACCATGTCTGGCCTAAGGGAGGAGTGTCGGAGGTGGGAGCGGAGGATCACCGGGAGGAGGGAGTGAGGAGAGGAAAGAAAAGACTGTTTGTTAGAGAGAGAATGTGGTTTTGTTCTACACGACGAGGAAGAGCTGGAGGGTGACGAGTGCTACAGGCGGGAAGGGAGGCGAAAGGAATGGAATATTGTCAGGACACAGGGGAAGTGTTGCTTGGTGTGCTTGCATGTGTGTTGCGTGACTGACAGGAGGATGAACCAATGAGGAAAGGCTGGAGGGATACTGAGACCACCTACCACATATCCGTAGGAGGAAAAATAGAAAAGAAAAAGAAAAAACGGTTCTATATATTTTTTTTAGTTACATCAGTGAATTCCATTTAAATCTATGTACGATGTATATACTAACGTAATTCTTTTATACAAGAGTGAAAATATTGTGCATCACTTGTATACCTATATTACGTTTTTCTGTTTTTATTTCTTCTCCCACTTGAGCGAAACCGGAGGGGAGTGTCGAGGTGGCTTACGTCCTCTCTCTCTCTCTCTCTCTCTCTCTCTCTCTCTCTCTCTCTCTCTCTCTCTCACCCACAAGGGGTCATGGGGGGTCGTAGCACTGGCCGCTACTTGGCTCGGCCCTCCAAGTGTCACGCCTTCGTCTCGACTTGTGGCTTCAGTCTTTGTGGCTCTGACTTCCACGCAACTCCTGACACTCCACCAACTCTCCACTGAGAGAAAGTTACCAGCCAGAAATCAAAGCAAGGAGGCCAAAGGAATGGATTTTTACGGATTGAAAACATAACACATTTTAAGGGCATAATTCACAGTTACTAAAGAGTTTCAAAATATCTAAAGTTTATTACGAAAAGACATGTCGTTGTGGAACATGAGGGATTATATGTGCGTATCTACAGATTCTTCTACACGGATACGGTGCAAACTGCGTAAATTCTGTAGAGGCTATCTTGTGAGGCAAGGACGGTGCCGCGGCGAGGGTCGGGACGCGGGCAAGAAGCTAACCATTTCCTCCTTAGTGTTCATGAGGCGACAAAAGACTTCCTCTCCTCCCGATGAAGAACAATTGCTTACGAGACACGTCTGAGAATAGCTTAATCTGTTCCTAATTAATAAGCCAACTAGAGGCGCGGCTTCTGGCGAGGCTCCTTGCGCCTTCGTCTCCGCGGCCCGGTTTCCTGTGGTGCCCTAAGCATTCCCCAACTGGATCTGGCTACACATCACTCCAGGGACCATATTCTGAAATACTTCGGTGCAGAACCTATATTATATTGAAAAAAGCTGAAGTAACACATAATTTTAAGGATGTTTTATGGTCCTAATAACAGATTGACAAGATTTCTACATTATTAACAGGAAAAACATTCTTGAAAATCAGGCTGATTATCTCTGTGGCCGTTGAAAATAGTCGTGGTGAGAAAGCAAGGCGTTTCTGAATACGAGCCGTTCAAGACGAAACGAGACCAACACAATGGAGGCTACGTGAGTCTGGGTCGTGACGCGCACTGTACATTACCAAGAGGTCAAAACAAAAAAATGAGTCACAAATTCACACCAGAGTGGGAGGGAGACAAGCGGCAAGGAAAACACAATTCCTTGCTTTGACCTGTGATGCAGCGCCTGGGGACGGGAAAACATGAGCGTCACCACCTTGTCGGGTCCGCGGCGCCTGCTGGTACACACTGCGGCGCCACGAACTGGGGAGACGCTGCTCAAGTATACAAAGTTTTGATGAAGACCAGCATGCGGAAGAAGCGATTCCTGGGATCCTGAGATTTCCAGTGATATTTCTAGTTGGTGAGGCGCTCCACTTCTACCCAAGCTAAGAATTTAGTGCTTCTGTCGCATTTCAGCGGCGCGGCATCGTAAAAACTGCACTCAGAAATGCAAATGGCTCGCCTGTGATGCTTTACGAGGCACGTTTCGAGGGTTGTGCCTTTAAAACACGACATTTCACCTGGCACCAGCACACCTAAACACCATGAGAAGGGTCACCACCACCACCACCACCACTACCACGCCCAGGCACCAGGCAACGGACGCTCTCAACAGGTGCCTTGGGTTAGATTCAAGAGAGTAGGAAGTGGCAGTGACCCTCCTTCCTCCACGTCCCTCAACACCTCCAACCCCTCGCAGTCTCACGTCGGCCTCACCCCCAAAACAGCAGGTGCAGGATGAGGGGGTGAGAGCGGCGGCCCCGACTCTCTCTGATGTGCCGCCCGTCCGTTCTCTCCCCACCCTCCCTCCCTCCTTCCCTCACTGGCCAGCACCCCTATCTCTTTGACCTTTTCCTCTTCCCCTCACTCATTCCTGCTCCTTTCCTCCTCCTCCTCTTCTTCTTCTTCTTCCTTTTCCTTCTCTTCCTTCTTGCCATCCTTTGATTTTTTGTATCGTAGGTTTTGTAGGTTTTAGTTTTGACTGTTCCTTGCTGATCTTCCTTTATGAACGAGTTTATTAACTTTTATATAAGAAGCATCGTAATCAGAATAAAGACTGGGAACATGACCATATCTTGAATTTGGAACCTGAACAGAAACCAAATGCTTATAAAACAAATCGACACACAATAAACGATAAATCAGAAGGAAAAAGAAAAAAAAAAAAAACATACAGGTAAACTCTAGTCAGCTGATGTCGAGTTGGGGTCAGCTGATGAGTTCGTACCTTTCACGGCACCACAGAACGCTCACCTGAAAACAACACCTTTATTGTGAGGACACCAGCGCACCTCAGGTAACACTCATGTCTCACCTGTCAAGCTACACAAGTGGTCTTCTTCCCCTCACAGGTGTCCCATCCAGGCTGAAATGTCGCTTCGGGTACAAAATCATAATAAATGTGTCTTTTTTGGTGCTAGTATGCTCGGATGCAGGCTGGTGTGAGACTGTAGCAAATGCATGGGACAGAAGTGGAGTGATCATGATGGAGGTTACGTGGTGATGGTGGTGAAGATGTGCTTGTGATCTACGAGGCAATGCACTGCTGAAATAATGTTTGTGCAGATGTTAATATTATGTTAATATCGTAGTAATATGTATTGCTACGGTTGTTGTTATATAAGTGTATATACTACGTCTACATACCACCACCACCACAACTACTACTATTACAACAACAAGTTATCATCTCCGCAACTAAACTTTCTTATATTTTGGTGTCTCTTCTCTGGCCATTTATTGATTGATTTTTCGAGAAGGCTATAAATGTGCAGTCTCCATCCTACTTCGACTTTTCTGTATCCTCAGCCAACTCTCCTTCACTCATAAAAACACCAACGAGAACTAAATAAACCTCGAATTCTCCCAAACAAGTATTGACGAAGAAGAAAACAAAAACAACACGTAATACCCTAAACAGAGACAAGAAAAACGGCAATTCATAAGCCATAGTTGCTGCACGATGACCTAGAGTCCTTGATATGGCAGGTTAAGGCGCAGTTAGGGGCATGAAACAGCGAGGAGGTAGACAGGAAGAGGGAGAAGGCACGGGAAGGAGTCAGGAGTCACGGGGCAGCATGGATTAGTAGAGAAGTGGACGTTGTGTGTGTGTGTGTGTGTGTGTGTGTGTGTGTGTGTGTGTGTGTGTGTGTGTGTGTGTGTGTGTGTGTGTGTGTGTGTGTGTGTGTGTGTGTGTGTGTATGTCAATGGTCAGATCTGATAATTCTTATTGATATGACACACCACATTCCTTCCCTCCTTTCTCCCGCTTCTCTCCTCAGTTTGCTCCCTCCGCTATACTCCCTCTCTTACACAAATCAGTCAACACACACACACACTGTCTGTCTCTCTCTCTCTCTCTCTCTCTCTCTCTCTCTCTCTCTCTCTCTCTCTCTCTCTCTCTCTCTCCACCTTCCCTAATCTCTTATCTATCCTTGCTTTTCCCTTTCCCTTACACTGCTCCCATGCTAAAATACCTTTTGTTACTCCTCTTACGTAAATCATCACCACCTCTCTCTCTCTCTCTCTCTCTCTCTCTCTCTCTCTCTCTCTCTCTGCACCTCCCCTTATCTCATATCTCGTCCCACTTCCTCTTCTGTTCTTTAGCCACACTTACATTTAAACTAAAATCCCCTCACAAGTTTCTATATGTAAGATGAGTTCTGGCCAAAACAACAAGGCTAGAAGTAAAGGCACACTCAAGATAGCCAGTCCCCCTCAAGAGTAGTCAAAATGCTTAAAAACTGTGGTGTCTTTATACTGAAGTGTCAAATAGTACATAACACAACACCAGACAGAAAATAAAATGCTAGGCAATCTTCAACCTGACCCTTTACAAACTCACACACCACAGCTGACTAGAACAACAACGATAACAACACTACCAGCAACAACATCAACACGTGTCCTAGATTCCCTCTCTGTCTCCCCCTCCCCTTGTTTCCTATATCTCTCCTTTCAGTCTTTCACCTTTACTCTCACGTTCCCCTTGCACTCTTATCATCCGTGTCCCCTCTCTTCCCCTCGGTGTCTCTCTTTCTCTTTCCCCTCACCTCTTGCCCTCCTCCCCTGCCGGGTCACGTGATGCCATCCGCACTGTAGCAACAGGTGGCGGTCTATCTATATCGCCAATGACAACACAGGTGCGCCGACCAAGGGAGGGAGGGTAGCTGGCTGGCTGGCTGGTCGCTTTTTGTGTGTGTGTGTGTGTGTGTGTGTGTGTGTGTGTGTGTGTGTGTGTGTGTGTGTGTGTGTGAGAGAGAGAGAGAGAGAGAGAGAGAGAGAGAGAGAGAGAGAGAGAGAGAGAGAGAGAGAGAGAGAGAGAGAGAGAGAGAGAGAGAGAGAGAGAGAGAGAGAGATACCAAATTGCTTTAACTCAAGTATTATTGGTTTAAGATAATCTTTATAATTTCTACAACAGCAGCAACGAAAATAATAACTACTACTACTACACCACCATCAGAGAGAGAGAGAGAGAGAGAGAGAGAGAGAGAGAGAGAGAGAGAGAGAGAGAGAGAGAGAGAGAGAGAGAGAGAGAGAGAGAGAGACTTTTATAATACATACGAAGGGGAGAAACGTTTGCTTGTCTCTCTCTATATTTAAACCTTTTCCTGCGTATTTGTAAGAGAAAATATTACAAATACCACACCTAAATAAATAAAATTCACTTGCCAGTAAACTTTAGTCCATTTTTACCTCGTTTATGTAGAGAAAAAAATACAATACATTAAAAAAAAAAGGTTATAAAATGTGCCTTTCCTATTTTAAATTTCCGATCTGTATCTTTCAGTAACTCTCTGGAAATACTTGACATACATCTTTTAATCCCAAAGCATTTTAATCTAGAAGAATTAAAGATTAACCTCTGCTTACATTAATATACGTGAAAAAAAAGTCCTTCATATTTCGACACGATCTCATTCTAACGCAGAGTGAACGTTACCTCGTCGTCTTAGTCTTAATTCCGCAGCTCAGTCTCTTTTTGTCGCCTTCATTTCGTCTTGGTGATGTTTATATTTGTCTACAGTTCGTTATTGTGACATTGAGATATTTTTATTTGATCTATATTTGTGGTAGTAGGTGTTGGTAGTGGTGGTAGTAATTTACTGTTATTATTGTTGATGTTGTTCAGTAGTAGTAGTAGTAGTAGTAGTAGTAGTAGTAGTAGTAGTAGTAGTAGTAGTAGTAGTAGTAGTAGTAGTAGTAGTAGTAGTAGTAGCAGTATTAGAAGTGCAAGAAATAAAAGCACTCTAAACCAGTGATACTTAAATGATAATTTGATACCCCTTCTCTCTCTCTCTCTCTCTCTCTCTCTCTCCAACCCTCCCCTATGCAGTTCGTTCACACAACACTATCCACACACACGCACGCTCCACACACGAGCACCAAGGCCACTCATAAACACCACTTAATCAGATTTATGAATAGCTGCACCTTGACATGAGGAGTAACAGGTGTTCAGGAGGCGGTACTTCCAAGATACACGAGTCAATAATCTATGGTCGTGATGGTGATGGTGGTGGTGGATGAAAAATAAGTTAGTAAAGGGATATAGGATTATTATGTGTGTGTTTGAGGGTAGTAAGCATGGATAAGGATAGAAAAGGAGTGTAAAACGAATGTAAATCGTAAGAGAGGGTATATACGTAAGATGTGCGTAGTGTTTATAAAATGAAAAAAGAAAGGAACGATTATAAGTGTGATTAGAATAACAATGTAACACTAAAAAGGAGAAAAAAGGAAGGATTATGTGCAGGAACAGAACAAAAGTGATGATGATGGTGATGGTGATAGTGGTGACAAGTATGGTGATGGTAACAATAATAGTAGTAGTAGTAGTATTAATGGTGGTGGTGGTGGTGGTGGTGGTGGCATAGTGGAGAGGAAGGTCGTGGCAAGGCGAGCGAAGACTTAAGACACCGCCAGATCGATCCCAAGGTCCTTGCTTAGCCCCGCCCACCTCCTCAGACCAGCCAAGGAATGCTCTCTCTCTCTCTCTCTCTCTCTCTCTCTCTCTCTCTCTCTCTGTCAAGGTTACGTGGACTATTTGGTCGTGTGTGTATTGTTAGGTCAGCTGAGACTATTTTTTTTTCTTTGTCGAGTGTGAAGGTGTGTGTGTGTGTGTGTGTGTGTGTGTGTGTGTGTGTGTGTGTGTGTGTGTGTGTCTCTCTGTCTCTCTCTCTCTCTCTCTCTCTCTCTCTCTCTCTCTCTCTCTCAGCTGGTGTCTCAAGGTCGCTTTACGTCATCCAACCTCCTTCTCTCCTTCCTTCCTTCCTTCCCACCTCTACCTACCTCTCCCCATTACTTTCACTCTTACTTTCCCCCTCTCCCCCTCCCCCCTCTCCCTCTCTTCCCCTTCAGCGCCGCGTTCCTCCGCCTCGCCTTGCCTCGCGCCTCACAAGTGGCAATGAGGCTCCTCCCACTTTCTTGCCGGCGCCTTGAGAGGAGTCCCGTGATTTGCCAAGTACCTCATATTCTCCCACACGTCTCGACCAATCCCCTCCCGCCCCTCGCCCGCCGCCCCCTGTGATTGGAGGACGCCCCTTGCACAAGCCGGGATGCGAGGCCTATACGTAGTCTGGAATTCCGGAGACCATACTGGAGACCATTCTGGAATCTTGGAATGTGTCTAGTGTTGTCTACTTGCGTCGGTTAAGGTGCGTGGGAATTCTGTGGTTTATTATTATTTTTTTTCTTCCGTTGCTCTTTTGCTCGTTTTTCTCGCCCTCGCTGCGTTCTGTCAGTCTCAAATTAACGTAGCTCCTGGGAAGTAAAATGCGTTGGATTACTCTCAGGTTCCCAGCAGACGGAGGATTTAATTAACTTGACTCTTGATTAAACAGCGGGGAGACGTTCTCGGGGTCATTACTTGCAGGGACTAAGGCGCTCTCCCTCTCCCTCTCCTTCTCCCCCAGCTGTCCGTAGCGAGCAGGCCTCCACTAAGCCAGCCTGCAGGTTATCTCAAGCGGAACAAGTCGAGATTACCTGTATATTACCACGACAAGCCCTGGAAAGGGGTAATTATTAAAATCCCCTTTATGTGACTTACATTAACTGGCTTAATTTTGTAGTGAAGCATACAGGTTAATAGTGCTACTAATCTCATGAGCCAAGTAACATGCTATAGGATAGGTAAGGAAATGCGATACGTTCTTTCTTTCGCTTTCTTTCGGTTCTTGTTTGTGTGTGTGTTAAGTTGTCCGTAATCATTTGGAGATGAGATATTACAGTTAATTCAAGTCTGTGTCAGGGGAGGGAATAATTTGTATCTTCTCTTTAGTGTCTGCAGTGAGTGCGTCAAACAAGCGAGAGGAAGAGTCAACTAAAGGGTTTCATGTGATATGCTAGATCCTTTACTCTTATGATTGTAATTTGTTTAATTTTATTCTTACTGTTCGTATTGAGTGTGGGAAACCAGAAAATGTTTTGAAGAAGCTTTGAAATTAATATCCTAGACTCTTTAACCTTTTAACTCCTAACTTGAATTCCTGATCCGCTGCCAATCTGCCTATACATAAGGACTCGTATATTCTTAGCAGACTAGAGGAATTATTGAGAGAAAAATACCCCCGCTGACTGTTATTTGGCACACTTTTTCCTAATTACTAATTCTGAGACATGTTTACTAGTGCTACAGTCCCCTCCTGTCTTTAAGCTGGGTAGAAATTGTAAAATCTGTACTTTTTGATCCCATTCTTTCTTGTAGATATTTACAACGATTCTATGCATTGATTCTGGCGTTGTTTAATGTTTCGTGTCACAGTGAAAGGGTTTAGCACAGAGGGAGAGTGTGTTATGTTACTCAGTATCTGATCATCACAATATTTTCCCTCTTATCAAGCATACGTACACTAACTTGTATTTCTTCCATGTCTATGCATCTTTATACAGTTTATGCATCTAATACATTCACCCAACTACAGCTCCTTAATTTCCGACTATCCCCTCAACTTTCCTCTAACTTGTATATCATTCTCTTCTAAGTATTTGTACCGTTATCTTTACGCAGTTTATACATCTGATACATCCATCTGACTGCTGCTGCTCCTTTATATTCGTCCCCTCATCTGGCATCTCATTCACACTTGATGCCTTCCCACACTTCAGACTCCCAATCACTCTCGCTCCCACCTCTCCTTTGATATATTTTTCATTTTAATCTCATGTTGTTCGCACTACCAACCCCTTTCATCTCCGCACTCACCGCCATCGTGTCTTCCTTAACTACCAGCATTAATTAGCTCTTCAATCTTTTAATTCCATCTTCTTTTAACAGCATCTTTCTCTCCTTCTCTCTCTCTCTGAACTCTGATCATCTTCGCTTCCTAGACAACTCTTAATTTCTCTTCTGATTCTTTCTCTCTCTCATCTTTCGCCTTCTATTCATTGGTTTCATTCTTATA
>NC_059293.1:13218794-13226294 GCF_017591435.1 Portunus trituberculatus
GTTTCCTTCCTAAGTTCTTCCTCTCCCTTGAACTCTCTTTTTTTTCGCTTTTTTTTTTATTCTACCTCTTCTTCTTCCTTCTTATCCACTCCTTTGATGTTATTGCTGTTGTTGCTTTCTTCTTTTTTTTTGCTTCTTCCTTCTACTTACACAACAAATACACACATGTCATAGAAACTGTCTCCTCGTGTGTGTGTGTGTGTGTGTGTGTGTGTGTGTGTGTACGCCTCCTCCTCCTCCTCTTCACACTCTTTTGTACTCAATGCGTGGCTGGAATTTACAACCTACATAGAGAGAGAGAGAGAGAGAGAGAGAGAGAGAGAGAGAGAGAGAGAGAGAGAGAGAGAGAGAGAGAGAAAGGTTAATACTATAACACATACATACGTCTGTCTCTTTCTCTCTCCCTCCCTCCTTCCTTCCGTCATCTCTATCCAGTCCTTACCCTCCCTCTTTCCTCCTTACCTTTCTCCCCTTCCCTTCCTCTTCGGCAGCTCTTGTCTTCCTTTTCCATTCATCTCAGATCGTAAACAACCATCCGTTGCCACTTACCCAACCTCAGTGACACCTCAACATACACAGACACACATGCAGGCACACACATAAACAGACCCACACACGCAGACGTCACACAGACACGTAGCCGCAGAAGCAATACCTCAGTAAGTTACTATTCACAACACCTCTATGACTTGAGCGTAACATGAAAACACGATCTGGTACCTGGTGTGTGTGTCTCTCCCTTTCCCTCTCCCTCTTGTGACCTGCTATCACCTGGCGCAGGGCTGCCAACCGTCCCTCCTTCCAGGTCACGAAGAGAGAGTGAAAGGGAGAGAAGGGAGAGGCTGGAAGGGAGAGGGAGCTAAAATTAACAAAGGGAAGACTTGCCTCAGAAACTTGGAAGAAACCTTTGTTATCTTTTTTTTTTTTTTCTGCCTTGCTTAAGACACAACGAAGCAAGTGTGTTTATGTCTTTCTGCTATTTATTCTATCTATAACACCAGTATTCTTCTGTTAGTGGCTTTTTTTCATTACAGTCTCCGCTACTCCCACATCACTCGCCCCACTGCCTAGCCTGTCTCGTCGCCGCAGCCGCCACCTGTGTTCAAACCCTACCAGGTGTGTGTCTGCTGCCCTAAATCAACCAACAGGTGGGAGAAGACACCCATGTCGATTATCCTTATCCCACTCTCTATAGAAGTGAGGTAACAGAGAAAAGACACATGAAAAGACAAAACAGCACACACCAGACAGAAACAAGGTATGAGACACTATAGAATGAGACACGAGAGAGACAAATTAAGAGACAAAAGAGAGATCATGACACACAAGACATATAAAAGAGACACGGCAAAACCAGAAAGAGATGGAAAGAGAAAGCCATAAGAGAACATGTGAAGAGACAGGAGAACGTATGTAAATATCTAAATATGTATGTAAATATTTAAACACATGACGCAAATTAATCCTCCAAATCATATCGTTTCCTTCTAAGCTTAACCCCTTCAATACTGGGACACATTTTCATCTTGAGATTTGTGTACGATTAGACCATTTTATTGACATTTGGAAGGGTCTAAGGAGGTCAGAAGATTAATGGCTAGAGTTTTCACTATTTCAATCCTTAATAAGTTTCTGAAGCTGTATAAAATCACCAAATAGTAAGCAGAATGAATATGAAAGCGCGTCATGGTATTGAAGGGGTAAAAAACAAAATATCTGTTCTAAGTTTTGAATGTCATTTCGAATCATACCAAGTAGAGAGAGAGAGAAAGATAAAGAAACAAGTGACTGATTCAATCTCTCTTGGTGTTAGTACATTCCTGGTCAGTAATACGGTAACAACTGAAACAATACGCGCTATATTGCCACTAATAAAGAAAGAACACTGAAGAAAAGAAAGAAAAAAAAAAGGCGTTAGACTAGTTAAATGTCTCTTGCAGTTCAGACGGTAGTAACTCAAATGAAAGGCGCTCTGTTTCCACTGATAAGGACACCACAGAAAAGAAAAGAAGCGATCGACTGGTTCAATTCCTCTCGTAGTTTGCATCCCTGCTCAGTAAAATGGCCGTGAAATGAAACAATAAGTAACAGCGCAGAGTTAAGGATACACAGGAAGGAAAATACGTAGAGAGCCACTAATTAAATAGAACGGATGCTAAGCGGCGATAACCATTCGGCTTTCCAACTTCCTCTGAGGCACCGGACTGGAAACGCCGAGTGGAGAAGCCAACGGTTCACGAATCTGTCTTATCAATCCCGCCTTTTAATTCCCTGCAGGACTAAAATACCGAGCTGGTGTGTGGTGTCAATCCAAGGTCATATTGTTACTGTTTACTTTACCGAGTTATCTAAAGAGAAAACAGATCCTAAATTAATGAAACTTGACCTAACCTAACCTAACCTAACTTAACCTAACCAAAATTAATCTAACCTAACCTAACCTAATCTAACCTTGCCTTACCTAACCTAAACTAACCCAAATTAATGTAACCTAACCTAACCTTGTCTACCTAATCTATACTAACCAAACTTAATCTAACCTAACCTAACCTTGCCTTACCTAACCTATACTAACCAAATTTAACCTAACCTAACCTCACTTAACCTGTTATAAGCTGTCTTTATGAGGTGTGATGTTAAAAGAGGAACGGGAGGAACAGACAACAGCAGACTTATTGCCACGTATTAAGAGTACAGGATGAATCAATGCATATCCCCTAAAAAGAAGAAGAAGAAGAAGAAGAAGAAGAAGAAGAAGACGAAGACGAAGACGAAGACGAAGACGAAGACGAAGAAGAAGAAGAAGAAGAAGAAGAAGAAGAATGCAAAAAGAAAAAAAAAAGAAAACAAATAAGTAGAAGATTCATTAAAACCACCACGACAACAACCAACACCACCAACACCACCACCACCACCACCAACAACAACAACAACAAACTGCCGTCACTATTTGCGTCTCCTGGCGAGGAAAGGAAGGGAAGACACGCGGTTAAGGACGAAGCGAGTAACACCTTCAGTATTCCACCTTGACCTGACCTGACCTGGCATCCGGCTGACCTCGCCTTAACGGGACTCGGGACAATAACGGGACGAGGGACAAAGCTGGAGGGGGGGGTGGGATGGAGGGGAAGGTCAGGGTGGGGTCACGGAAGGGAGACTGTGCGGAGGAGGGGTAAGGATTGTTAGCGGTGAAGAGGACGCTGACACACTGGCTTATTATTCCGCTATTTTCTTGTGCTCAGCCTCAGAAAAATAATCTCCGTGGAAGGATTAAGATGCTGGACTTCAAATGGCGAGGGAAAAATGGATCTTAGTTTGCGGTGCCTTAAGGATTTCCGTCTTGATCTCCTTTCTGTAAGCATCTCTCTCTCTCTCTCTCTCTCTCTCTCTCTCTCTCTCTCTCTCTGTCTGTCTGTCTTACTTTTTTCCCTCGGGCAGCTGTGGTGGTCTCCTCAACAAAACACATTAACCTACCAACATATTACCACAGTAGCTCTTTAATTCTAACTATTGGTATTCCTTTTTGTTTTGTTTTCCATCATAGTTACATCTACAGTGTATTTTCAAGCCATAGCTGTTTCTAGAGGCATCTCAGGAAACGCTTTTACCTAAGAACAAGTCTCACCTCAAGTCATCGGTATGTTTATTTTACTTTTTCCTCATGGTTACATATATGATCATTTTACGTATTTCCAAGCTCTACATACCATACGCCTCTCGAAACAGGAAGGAAAGAAGGAAGGGATGGAGAGATAAAAAGAGAAAGGAAGCAAGTGAGAGATAAAAAGAGGAAGGAAAAAGAGAAAAGCTGGATTTGTTATATGGAGTGATGGAAGAGAGAGAGAGAGAGAGAGAGAGAGAGAGAGAGAGAGAGAGAGAGAGAGAGAGAGAGAGAGTTCTTAAGATTAACAATGAATAGGACCCAACAAAGGAGGAGGAGCGAGGAAGAGGAAACAACAACACGGTATAAGCAATGTGGGAGGATAAAGACGGGAGGAAATCAACTTGTTTTCCCTCCCTTACAATCCCAATTCCTAAGAAGAAGAAAAAAAAAAGAAGAAAAAGAAGATAAAAATTCACACAACACTCCATTCGTATAATAAAACCACTAACCAACATATTAAATCCAATAAATTAGATTAGGTCATGTTAGGTTAATTTCTACACTCAACTTTTAGACCAAGAAATTAGCAGTTGTTTGTCATAATAAAATATCAACCAAGATGGCTTACTAACTACGTGACTTGTAACTCCATGAATACGATAAAAACACCACACTTACATTAATAATAAAAAAAACCCCGTCTGTCTTGAATATAATGAAACTGTGGTCGTACTTTACATATAATCTATCTCTCCACAGTGCAGCCTACAGCACTAACTAACAACAATAATGTGCTGTGTGAGGGAATGCCGTTCACGGGAAACAAGATAATGACTTCCAGGAGAGGATGTGTATAAAATTCAGCCAAATTAGTGCCTGCCGCCGCTACCACCACGCTCCCAGTGCCTACAGCGATAAGACACACAAATGACATCCCTATCCCTATTACTTCAGTCTAGTGTTTACTGTTCTTTCTGTCATTCTCGTTTTCTTTAGCAGTGAGTGAAGTCGAAGAATAGTATTGTTCATAGCACCGTGATGTTACTCTTCTTCATAAGTCTCCAGTGGCAATTCTTTCCTCCCCTCATTGCTAGATAACACTTAATTGGCGCTCAGATAATGCCACACCACGGTTCGCTTATCTTCTCCAGTTCCTCCTGTGTCCTCTCGCTCTCTTGGGGAACGCCGCCACGTCACGAGTGTCCGACAGGATGCGAGAATCTTCAGAACCAACGCGCTGGCCAGTTTGGATGTTTGTTCCCGACGGATGTGCTTTTGTCATGGCGTCAGCGTTCATCCTTTCGCGGTAACGTCAAATTTTTTATCCGTGTTCGCTGGTGATATGAGAGCAGCGTTTCTTCTTCCTCTTCCTGGCCTTGCTTTGTGTCTCTATCTGTGCGTTTAACATTTAACTCTATTCTACTCTGTTTGTTCCTCTTATCAGTGCTTCTTTTAATCAATGCAATAATTTATTTTCAAATATATTTGTTTATATAATCAGATATTTACCAACACTTTTCCTGTCTCTAACTCTAACTAACGCAGTCTCTCTACACATTAGCGTATCTACTCTTTACACGTCTCTAACTCTTTATTAATGTAACTGATTTCATTCTTAAAAAGATCTGAAACTGTACCTCTAATTAATCTCGATACTGATGGAGACAGGTGAAAAGATTGTTGTAGTTGACCAGGGACATGTCAAGAAGAGAAGAGAGCAAGAGAGGGAAAACTGAGCTTATGAATGGAGGAAGGGAGGATGGTCTTATTGGGTGAAGGGAGGGAAGGAGAATGGTCTCAGTGGGTGGGTGAAGGGAGGATGAGACAGCCAGGTGGAGGTGTAAGTCCCCTCCAGGAGCAGCAGAAGAGATCCCACCACCTGCTCTAACCGTGTTCCTTCCCCTTCTGGAGGCATAAACACACACACACACACACACACACACACACACACACACACACACACACACACACACACACACACACACATTCAAACCAATATAGATGGTTACTTTCACTTCCCACCAGTACACGCTGTTACTTTCATATCAACATACAGTAACTATCATACCACACCCACACCCACACATCGGTACTTTTATTCCACACTAACGTCAACTGTAAATGATAGAGGGAAGATGTATATAAACCGATACATAAACAGTTAAACGGATGAATAGGAAGCAAGAGAGGCAAGAAATAGACAGACACATAGATATACCTTTGCCTTCCCTCCCGATTGAAAAAAAAAAAAATGATAATGGGAATAAGTATGCAAACAAAAAATACCTGCATATATAAAAAGAAGGATAGACAAGATAAACAGAGAGAGAGAGAGAGAGAGAGAGAGAGAGAGAGAGAGAGAGAGAGAGAGAGAGAGAGAGAGAGAGAGAGAGAGAGAGAGAGAACAATACTCTTCCCCCCCCCCGCACCTCCAAAGGAAATAGGAAAAAGAAAAAAAAATCTTCATTGTTTTCACCAAAAAATGGAATCGTACAACTGTCGGAAAACTGGCATCGCGAGAGATCAGAAGGTGTGACATTTTTATTTTCGACCGAAGAAAAATGCCGAAACACAAATTGCATTCGTGCGACCCCAAACTTCATTACCAAAAGCTGTGGACGCCCAACAAAAATCCCTGAAATTTCCAATAGTTTCGCAGATAAAGGAAAAAAAAAAATCATATTTGCTTTTACCGCTGATGAAATGTCGAATTCGAAAAAGAAAAAGAAAGAAAGAAAAGAAAATAACATGAAAAATGTCCTCCCACGAAAATCAATAATTCGTGAACGTTACGATGGCAAAAAAAAGGATTAATTTCTAGATAATAATTACGGACAAGCTGGGAAAAGAGCCCTCTGGAGCGTTCGTCAATATATCAACTCATCAATCAATCCCACACGAAACTGAACGATGAAAGTAGCAAGACTCATACATAACACAACAGGTACGACATAACATAATAGGTACTCTTCTTATACATATGCATACTGAACTCTTTCATTGTTAATATCAAACATATCCCATATTTGCTCATATTCAATCAATTAGGCAAAGTATTCTCTATGTTTCGCTCAAATGAAGTTATCAATACTATACATGATTAGAAATTAAATGTTTCATCAAGTCACCTTCTTTCAAAATCACTTCACCTATAGAGCAAAAAGGAAACCATCCAACAATTCTTATATGAAGCCAGGGACACCTAAAGAAAGCCGGACTAACCTTCTCTTAAAAAGTCACAGTTTTTAATATCATTGGCTGACGTGCATGTAAATGAACTCTTTTAGCAACAATCATCACTTCAATACCAAAGAAAACAACCCAGCCATCAACTACAGAAACCCAGGAACACCCATACTAGACGGGACGTGAGGGCGAGATGAGCACGAGAGAGACGCAGCTTGGCATGTTCTGCTGTCTACGCCAAGGTCTGAATCAAGGCTGTTTAGTCCGAGCCACCGTGCGACACCAAGCCAAGCGGCGTGTGAAGATCAGCTGACAGGAGTAAACAAAGGAACGGGGGGGAGGATGAGGAGGATGAAGAGGAGGAGGAGCAGAGGAGTAGCAGAGGAGGAGGAGGAGGAAGAGGAGGACAGGAGGAGGAGATGATCTTATCAGGGTATTTGTGTGCGTGGTTCTGTGTTGGTTAAGTCCCCAGCTAGCGACGCACCACGCTCAGGCTCAAAACCAGTGTGAGAGGAAAGCAGTGTGTGTTAAATAAATTTCGAGAATGAATAAAGAAAATATTATTGTTTCTATAATGAGTCAAGATGTTGTTTGATATTGGTTGATGTATTATTGTAAATGTTGCATTGTTGTATACCTTAAAACTCTTGTCCACTGAACTGTAGTCTGTTTAAGAACTTATTTTGCTCATTTTTACATTATTATTGGCC
>NC_059293.1:13228794-13233794 GCF_017591435.1 Portunus trituberculatus
ACTACTACTACTACTACTACTACTTCTATTACTACCCTCATTTCACGTAAACATATAATATCAGCTGTTATCTAGAAGACGAAGAAGAAGAAAAGGAGAAAAATAAGGGGAAAAGGAAGAAAATCTAACATAAAACTCAAATCTAACAATTCTTACCACTAATAATGACAGAGAGCTAGATGGTGGGTGGGGAGGGTCTTCAATAAACTAACGCACGTCCTTGATAATGGAAGGTGGATCAATGGCCTGCACAGAGCTACCGAGACTGAGAGTAATCAATATAAACAGAAGCCCTATTGTCACCCACCGCAATGACAACACTTCCATCCCTCAATGTTCTGAGATTGCATCACCTCACGAGAGAGAGAGAGAGAGAGAGAGAGAGAGAGAGAGAGAGAGAGAGAGCTAATAAGAATACATACTCATACATATCTTTTCCTCTCTCTCGTTCCGTCCTCTCTTGCGTCAGACTGGCGCAGTTAGTATTCCCTCTCTCTCTCTCTCTCTCTCTCTCTCTCTCTCTCTCTCTCTCTCAATTATACTAGATTACAATATATACAAGAGTAAGTCAAATTTTAGATTACACAGTTAAGAGTAACGAAGTGACTAAAGGAAACATCGTTGGTGTCTCTCTCTCTCTCTCTCTCTCTCTCTCTCTCTCTCTCTCTCTATTCATGTTGTATCCACGTCAACGGCGCGTCGCTTATCCGTGCACTGTTTCATCATCTCTTCCCAGTCACGCCTCTCTGCAACTTCCTTCCCTTCTTAAGCAACTTACAAGGAGTAACATTTAACCTCTTGAGGACTAGGACGCGTTTCCATATTCATCCTGCTTGTTATTTGGTGATTTTCTACAGCGTCAGAAACTCATGTAGAGGATTACAATTGTGAAGACTCTGGCCATTAATCTTCTGGCCTCCATAGACCCTTCCTAATGTCAATAAAATGGTCTAATCGTGTATAATTCTGAAGTTTCAAAATGTGTTCCAGTAATGAAGGGGTTAAATGGAGATTCAGGGTGAGGCTTCAAGATCCTTCTCAATCTTTTGGATAATCTTTAGTGGCTGGCATCTTTTACTGGTCTTCTTGTTTTTCGTTGTTATAAGCTATATCCCCCTAACCTATCCTAACCTATCCCATAACCTAACCTAACCTATCCCCTAACCTAACCTCCCACCTTGAAAAAAATAAAGTTTACCTACGTTTTCTATGGTGAAACAAAGGGAAGGATGGAAAATAAAACTGTCATCAAATATTTACGTTCTCTGTTGCAGTCACAACACCTACATTAAAAGAGAATTGATGTAGTTAAATCATCAATAAATAGTACAGTGACTAGGTTCTAAATTCAATCTTGTCTAGTTATATCATTAAAGGATATAAAAAAAAACAAGGCTAGAGATAATATTCAGAGGGAAGAGGCAATGGAAGTGTACAAACTCGTATGCAACGAATACATAAGTTGCGTTATATACTACACTACGTCGTAAAGTCCTATATTTGTACAACAATTCTACACACTAAATAAACTAAAAGGAAGACACAAGAGGTTGCTAGAAAAAGATCGCCACACAGTATATCCAAACCTACGTTGTATGAATAGATCACACTGCGTAAATTCCAATACTTTTCAAGATTTCAAGATATTTGTCCTTATCTTTTAGCTAATTCTATCGGCTCTATAAGAAGACTGGCAACTGAGTGGGCTCCTTTTTTTTTTTTTTTTTGCCCTTGGCCAGTCCTTCTCTCTTACACACACAAAAAAAAAAAAAAACTTATCCGGAAATTTCACACGTTAGATAAACCAGAGGGAAGAGACAAAGGGATTGCTAGGAAAAGGTGACTACACAGTAAATACAAAACCTGTGTCGTAACAATATCAAACTACGTCATAATCTCCTATATTTGCGCTTTAATTCCACGCGTTAGATTCACACAGCTGTAATTGAGCACTCATCTACTTTTCATCCATTAGCTGATACATAAGCTACTTCCCTCAGCTCTAGATTAGTCGGCAGATTTCAGTAATTTGCGGCAGAGACTCACAAGTGGTTTGGGAATTAGCTTAATAGAAGGAGTGTCAGTTAAATTAACACGAAGGTCTAATGGTCACTTCGAGATAAAAATATATGCACGCCAGTGAGTTATGGCGTGACTAAGATGAAGTGGAGCAGAAATAAGATAATGAAATAAATAGAATAAAATATGACAATGCAAGTCAAATAAACACAAATAAAATAACAAAATAAATGGATAAATAACTAGATAAAAATAAAACATACTAGGAGGAAAAGATATTTATATATAGAAAAATTAGAAAAAATAATTCAAACTAGAAAAATATTAACGACTACAAGAAAAAAAAGGAGAAAAGAAACGGGATATTCAACTTTAAAAAAAAATGTGATAATGAGGAGAGGAAGAGAGGGGGGAATAAAAGCGAAAAGAAAATTAGGAAAAGAACGAAGGCAAGGGAGAGAGAGAAAAGGAGGAATAGGGGAGGAAGATTAGAGACTGGGAGGAGGAAAGTAGATATATTACACACAGATACAAGAAACAAATGACGGTCGGAGAGAATGATAACACTGGCGTAGCTAATAAGGACGGACGGACGAAGGAAAAAAAGAAAAAAAAAGAAAAAAGTGGAAGTATAAACAAGTAATGAAAAAAAAGACGAAGGCTGGTTGATAAAAAAAAGGAAGGAAAGCAAACAGTAAAACTAAAGAATAAAAATCATTACCATAAAGTTATAAGGTAAAAGTAGGATAGCGGAAATAACATGTATAAGAGAAAATGATAAAACAAAAGAAAAACAAAGTAAAATATATGAAGTAAATGAGCTTGATAAAATAAACGAACACATAAAGAAATAAGATTAAAACCAAATAAAGAAATATAAGAAAGACAATATCTAATGTAAATGAATTAAACGATCTAAATGAAACTGTTAATTATAAAGTACAAAAAAAAGTAGACAAAAAGGAAACAATATCTCTGAGAAAACTGATAAGTAAACAAGAATTTTTCAAACAGAGATAACAAAACAAAACAAAACAAACTGATAAAAACAATTAGACAAGAAAATGTACAAAAAATGAAACACGACAAACAAAAGGCAAAGAAACACAACAAACAGAAAAAAGTGACACTAGAAAATAAAACAATTTAAAACCTGAAAAAAAGAAGACAAAGGAAAACACCACCACAATCTCTCACGCCAATAAGGTCCATGTTCTGAAACACTACGCCGCGCCGCTACTACTTTCATAAGACACCAATTGAAGCGCACAAGAGGTTTTAACCCCGTCAATACTAGGACGCATTTTTACTATGATTTTTTTTGTTATGATTAGACGATTTTATTTTCATCAGGAAAGGTCTATAGAGGTCAAGAGATTAATGGTCAGAACCTTTACTATTTCATTCCCTACATAAGTTTCTGAACGTGTATAAAATCGCTGAATAGTAATTAAAATGAATATGAAAACGCGGCATGGCAGGAGTTAAGGATGTTTTTATATATTTAGTGAGAAATTAAGATGATTTCTACGTTACTAAAAGAAGAAACAGTCTTGAAAATTCGTTCAATAATCTCTGTGGTCTTTCAAAACAGTCGTGGTGAGAGATCGGACCGTTTCTGAGTATTTAATCCCTTCAGTACCATGACGCGCTTCCAAATTCATTCTGCTTACTATTTGGTGATTTTCTACAGTTTCAGAAACTCATTTAGGGGGATTGAAATAGTGAAGACTCTGGCTAGTAATCTTCTGACCCCCATAGACTCTTCCTTATGTCAATAAAATGTCTAATAATACACAAATCCCAAGGTAAAAATGTGCCTCAGTATTGAAGGGGTTAAGTTAGGTAAGCCGGAGTAGTTGGGCGTCGTTGTCTCCAGGGTGAGGTTTCAATGGTGTCACGACGCAGCGCTGGCCACCAAACCCACAACGATAAGGTATCAAGGGACGCTGGAGCAGTTACCTTCCTAGTATCAGCTGCGGTGGCGACGTGCGGTTGCTGATGCAGCGTGACGAGGAGAGGAAACAGAAGGAGGGGGGACGGAAGGGAAGGAGGGAAAGGAGGGACGGGAAGAAGGACAGAGGTATGGAGGTATGGAGAGCTATTGTGATTACAGAGAAAAGTCATGAGAGATACTGAGGGAAGGAAGGAAAAGGAAGGAAGCGAAGGAAGGGAGGGAAGGAGGGAAGGAAGTAAGTGAAGGAAAGATAGAAAGACAGACGAATGGAGAGAGAGAGAGAGAGAGAGAGAGAGAGAGAGAGAGAGAGAGAGAGAGAGAGAGAGAGAGAGAGAGAGAGAGAGACATTGTGTGTGACTAGAAAAAAAAAATCTAAGAGGAATAGTAAGGGAAGAAAGGAAGGTAGGAGGAAAGAAAAGAACGAAAGACAGAAAAACTGCATATGTAAAATGAAACTGTAGAAACAAAGGGAAAGATGTAGAGGTGGAGAGAAAAAGTAAGGGAAATGTGTGTAGGTGTCAAAGGGAGAGAAGATAGAGAGGGAAGGACACTGAGAGCAAGGAGTGATAAAGAGGAGGGAGGGAGAGAGGGAGTTTGACTGGAGAGAATGGAGGGGCAGATAGAGGCAAGGATGGAGAGGAGGGAGGAGGGGAGGGGTGGAGGAAGGGGGTGCCTCACTCACGCCTCATTATCGCTCCGCCCTCCTCATTATCTCAAGACAGCAGCTGTACTCATATGACTCAACCTCAATGCGACACACACACACACACACACACACACACACACACACTTCCCTTGTCACTATTACTTACGAAACAATACACACACACATCAACGACACAAGCACAAAAGAACAATGATAGTAACACATTAAAAACACCACGAGCGCGAAACACCAACACCAACACCAACTTAGACCCACGTGGACTCAGAAAAAAAAAATCCCACGAACTTTAACACCTGGAAAAGACAACACGAAACACACATCCCGGAGATTCAAGATCAGGATTAAGACTTACCTTGC